>NW_024070203.1:29074153-29542062 GCF_014754425.2 Oryx dammah
TGGTGATGGTGATGATGGTGGTGTTGGTGATGGTGGTGGTGGTGATGGTGATGGTGATTATGAAATGATGACTTGGTGAGGATTATGACACAAGCAAACACTGAAGGTTTGCTGTGTGCTGGGCATAGTGCAAAGAACATGAGATGCATGAATCTGTGTAATCTCCATTGTCATCCTCATTTAATAAACCAGTGTAGTGGGTTGAACTGTGTCCCTCTCCCCCAGTGATATATCTATGTCCTAGTCCCCAGGACCTGTGAATGTAACCTTATTTGAAAAGAGTCTTGGTGGGTGCAACTAAGTAAAGGCTCTCAGGATGAGATCATTTTGGCTTCTCCAGATGGCCCTAAATTCATCAGCAAGGGGCCTCATAAGAAACACCTGGAGAAGAACCCACCTCTGGAAGGTGACGGTGAAGGCAGAGGTAGAGCTGGGAGTGATACAGACACAAGGTACACCAACAACTTCTAGACGCTGGAAGAAGCAAGGAAGGACTCTCTCCTAGAGCATCCAGAGAGAGCAGGGCCCTGCTGACTCTGGATTTTGGACTTCTGGCCTCCAGAACTATGAGAGGTTCGATTTTTGTTAAGTCACCCAGTTTGTGGTCCTCTGTTATAGCAATCACAGGAAACTAAAACGACAAGGAAAGTCCAGCACAGAGAGATGAAGTCACTTGCTCAAAGGCATGCAGCAAAAGAGCCACAGAGCCAGGAATGTTTGCCTTCAGAGCTGCTCACTCAGTAGGCGGGTGCTGTTCACCCTGAGTCTCCAACGAGGAACTGGAGGTCAGAGCCACAAGGCCATACCAGGAACAGAGCTGGTGGACGGCAGGACCAGGCTTCCTTGGGCTTCTAGCAGGGAGGCCAGACACCTTTCCCTGCTCTCGATCCCCACCTCTCCACTTTGAAAAACCCAGAAAGGCCCTTGTCCAGACCGTCTAGTGCCTCTCGGCCGCCACCACGTGGATCCAGGTCTCTGCTGGGAATGCCGCCCAATCTGGTGATTCCAGTCTCCAGCTGCTCTGGGTCCAGGAACAAGTGGCCCCAGAGAGACCCTGGTGGGGTGGCGGCCTCGGTACATAGATTTCAGTGCCACCAAGTTTCACAACAGTCACTTAGCAACAGCGTACTGTCTGGATTTCAAAACGACCTCCTCTTTCCGTGATACTGACCCTGAAAACCTCTTGGCTCCCCTCCCACCGGGGACACGGGGACTGAAGAGGGAGGTGAGCTGGGGCAGGCCACACCCACTGTGCTTGAACCTCTGCCCGCAGCTGAAATCAGCCCTGGAAGCAGAAGCAGAAAGGGTCCATTTTCTCTCCCTCCGATGCCCGGGAAAACATTTTACCGGACAAAACCCAAATACTGGGGATCCAGGGAAGATGATATCCTTCCCCACCTCCCCCGACCCCTATGCCTCGTCATAGCTTCAGCATTTGCAGAGATGGACAGAGGGACTTGTGACAATTAGGGCCTGTGAAGGGGCCCAGGCGTCTTCCCACAGAGAAGTGTGTGTTCAGAGCCCTTAATGAGCAGAGGACAGTTCATGTCGGGGGTGGGCTGGGAATCGGGGGTGGTGGCAGGGGTGTTCTGTTTATGAAGAATACAATCATTACATCCAGGTCAGTGGAGGGAACCACTGGGCTGAAACAAATTTGGCGGCTGGGGAGGGAGCAACATTATGGCTGCTTCAAAAACAGGACTGTCTCCCTGGCCCACCGACTGGCCCAGCAGATACCCACTCTCTCCCCCAAGGTGCACAGCTACACAAACAACACAAGCACAACACACGTTGACTCTCAGAAGCACACCTGGGCTACGAGGTAACCAGGTTCCACTCACGCACACATTTACTGGTTTGTTCCTCTCTGAGGGCAAACTGAAAACACGCTCCCAGAACCGACCTGCGCAAAGCGAAGCACCTGTCTCAACAAGGTCCCCACTGCAGAGCTTGCAGAGCCATCTCCACAGTGCCCAGGACAAGTGTGGAAACCTCCTCTGGAGCTGTTTTCAGAGGCAGGAGAGGATGCGAAGTGTAAAAGTGTGCACATGACTGCATAATTGCCCCCAATTCTGACCACCCCTGCCCCACAACTGTATTTCTAAAGGGTGACACAGTCCACATTCCAGAGATGTGAGCCCTGGAGCCACCTGCAAAGGGCACAGATTTGACGACTTGGAGGATAACAGTGTGGTGTGCGGGGATGTTCTCGAATGTTCTTGGGGGTCTCAAGAGGCTTTGGGTCTGGGTGCCGCCTCTGGAGTAAGGAGTAAACTACCCATCAGGATGACTTGGATGAATACACCATCCCTCTGCACAGGCAAGTCCTGGGGATGGTTATTTCACTATTTTCTACAAGGCAGTTGCATAACATCATGTCATCTGCTCTGGCCCTGGCCTGGCACATGGGAGCTGGAGAATCAGAAGGTACAGGTGGGGATTCTGTCCCCATCGACCTGATGGGAGAGGCAAGACTCACACCTGGGACGGGTGAGGTGGGCCCGGGAGGGCTTCGATGCAGAACTCCATTGGAAAAGGGTGCCGTGAGGGTGGGGCTCAGGGAAGGAGGAGACGGAGGTGGGGTCTGAACCCTACTTTAAAGAATGGGGCGCATCGGAAGGGAGCACCCAAGCAGGAGGCAGGGAGGCGGGGACAGGCCAGAGCAGTCCTGGGTGGTGTGTTCAACCCGTCTCACTTGGGAGAGACACTTGCAAGGGGGAGGTGTGGAAACTGCTGAAGAGGGGGGTGCATGCATGCTAAGTCACTTCGGTCGTGTCTGACTGTGTGTGACCCTATGGACAGTAGCTTCCAAGGCTCCTCTGTCCATGGGATTCTCCAGGCAAGAATACTGGAGTGGGTTGCCATGCCCTCCTCCAGGGGATCTTCCTGACCCAGGGATCCCTCGTCTCCTATGTCTCTTGCATTGGTGGGTGGGTTCTTTACCACTAGTGCCACCTGGGAAGCCCAAAGAGGGGGCTGGGGGAAGGGAATTCCATGGGGGTCCAGGCCCAGCAGGAGCCTGGACCCCCTTGAAAATGACTTTGGAACATGGTTCCTTATGAGAATGGCATCCAGAAATATCATAAATCCTACACAGCTTTCCTGGTGGGCTACAGCCCATGGGGTCCACAAAGAGTTGGACATGATTGAGCGACTAACACTTTGAACTTTTTTTGAACTACACAACTCAGGGTTGATTCCACTGCTGTGTGTATGGTGCAGTTTCATTGTGCCTCTGTCTATCTAGAAACTAACCATGTAAATAACAACAGCTACTGTTTACAGGCCAGCCCCATTCCAAGGACCTCAATTCTTATTATAAGAATTAGAGATGCCATTTTTCAAAAGGTATTTTTTGATGTCGACCATTCTTAAAGTTTTCATTGAATTTGTTACAAGACCATTTCTGCTGTTTATGTTCTGGTTTTCTGGCTGCAAAGCATGCGCAATCTTAGCTCCCTGGCCAGGGATTGAACTTGCACCCCTCAAACTGGAAGGCGAAGTCTTCACCCCTGGACAGCCAGAGAAGTCTCAGCAATGCCATTGTTATCACACTTTTAATGCCCATGGCTACTATATTTCTTGGCCTCCCAAACAGAGCTTAACCTGCCACTTAGCTCCCCTGACTGTCTCCAGGCTAAGCTCAAACAGTGTATATAAAAGAGGACACTCTACCAAAGCTCATCATTGTTGTCAATGTTATTAATACCATTTTACTAGGCTTCATCTACCTCATGGTAAAGGTTATTTAAGGCCTGAGTACAACATTTAAAAAAAAAAACACAAAACAAGCATCGCTTTCCAACATTAGCAGAGGAAAGATCCTGTGGAGACTGGCAAAAGAAAAAGCTACCAAAGCCTGAAACACGAGAAGGCAGGACATCGGGGCTTTTTGTTTGTTTCTTGTACGGGGGCCCAGAGTTCTCAGAAGGGGTCATTAATGGCTCCCTGGTTCCTTGGCGGCAGAAGGAACGCAGTGCCTGGCCAGCGGTGGCATTCTTTGCAGACAGGCTGCCCTGGGCTGGACATGAGTGCACCCAGCTCACAGAAAGCATTTATTCAGTGCCCAGAAGCAGGAGAACACAGCCTGTTCTCTGCCATAAGAAGGCCCAGTGATTGGAAGGAGATACCCTCCTTCCAAAAGTAAATCCAAGGAAAGCCTCCCCCCACCTCCACAGAAACCTGTTCCTCTGCAGACATCCCCACCATCAACCACCCACTGACCTGCCAGGAAGCTGGCGCCATGCCTGGTTCTCCCTCTCCATCAACATCCACAGTCAACCCACCCTAAGACCACCTTGTGACTATCACATCACCAACCACCCTCTTCTCTTTTATCTCCATGTGGAAGTCGCTCAGCCATGTCTGACTCTTAGTGACCCCATGGAATTCTCCAGGAATACTGGAGTGGGTAGCCATTCTCTTCTCCAGGGGATCTTCCCAATCCAGGGATCGAACCCAGGTCTCCTGCATTGCAGGTGGATTCTTTACCAGCTGAGCCACCAGGGAAGCCCAAGAACTCTGGAGTGGGTAGCCTATCCCTTCTCCAGCGGATCTTTCCGACCCAGGAATAGAACCGGGGTCTCCTGCATTGCAGGAGGATTCTTTACCAGCTGAGCCACCAGGGAAGCTTATCTCCATAAGCGCTATACAATTTCTTTTTTTAAAAAACAGCCCCTGCTCTCACCAGGATGAAAGGAACAACTTAATTAAAAAAATTTGGGGGAAGGGCTGTGCTGGGTCTTTATTGCTGCAGGCAGCCTTCCTCTAGTTGTGGCAATCGGGGGCTACTCTCTAGTTGTGGTGCCAAGGGCTTCTCACTGCGGTGGCTTCTCTTGTTGCTGAGAATAGGCTTCAGAGTGCTTGAAATTCAGTAGTTGTGGCTCAGGGGCTTAGTTGTTCCGCGGCATGTGGAATCTTCCCAAAGCAGGGGTTGAATCCGTGTTCTCTGCACTGGCAGGTGGATTCTTCACCACTGGACCACCAGGGAAGTCTATTGTTTCTTGCCGGAACTTCCAAAGCCACCTCCTACGTGGCCTTCTTGGCTCTACTTTGGCTCTTTCCCCTCTCCACCAAGAGATCTTCTAAAACTGTAGATAAGAATGTAGTACTTTCCTGCTTAAGCCTTTCAAGGCTTCCTGCTGAACTGGGAACATTTTAGATTTCTTTACCAAGTCCTGCAACGCTCAGTGTTGATGTGGTTCCTGCCTGTCTTTCCCGCTGCATCAACCTGAGACTCTCTTTTCTCTTCTGTGGAATGGACAGAATCATACCTGCCTTCCAGGCTGGTCGTGAGGCCACTGGGATGAGAAACAGCTAAAACTAATCTGTAAACCAGAAAATGCAGCATGAAGAAAGCTGAGCGCCAAAGAATTGATGCTTTTGAACGGTGGTGTTGGAGAAGACTCTTGAGAGTCCCTTGGACTGCAAGGAGATCCAACCAGTCCATTCTGAGATCAGCCCTGGGATTTCTTTGGAGGGAATGATGCTGAAGCTGAAACTCCAGTACTTAGGCCACCTCATGAGAAGAGCTGACTCATTTGGAAAAGACTCTGATACTGGGAGGGACTGAGGGCAGGAGGAGAAGGGGATGACAGAGGATGAGATGGCTGGATGGAATCATGGACTCGATGGGTGTGAATCTGAGTTAACTCTGGGAGTTGGTGATGGACAGGGAGGCCTGGCGTGCTGCAATTTATGGGGTCGCAAAGAGTCGGACACGACTGAGCGACTGAACTGAACTGAACTGAAGATCCCCTGGAGAGGGAAATGGCAACCCACGCCAGTATTCTTGCCTGGAGAATCCCATGGACAGAGGAGTCTGGTGGGCCACCGTCCATGGGGCTGCAGAGAGTCAGACGCAACTGAGAGACTGAACACAAACACAGGCATGCCACATAACCTCTGTTCCATTATAATTGGGCTTTTGTGTTTTCACTCTTGTTTTCATGACTTCCAGTTCATTGCTGTCTTTCAGTGTTTGCAGTTTTATATCCTTTTCAGATATAAGGATATCTATATGCACAAGGCGGTGCTGAAAACTCCCATGCTGGTGTCTCAGGATTCCCAAGATAACAACCCAGCTATGCTGTGCTTAAAACCAGGACCATATTTGTTCTGCCCTGGGCAGAAAAATTAGAATTTTTACTGAGCAGTCAGATTGCTAGAGGCCTAGAGAGAGATCTCATTTAAATGATAAACCAGGTCATTCTCTTACAAAAACGATGCAAGGACATGATCTTCAATGTCTAACACTTTCAATAGCAGCAGATAACGTTTCTTAAGCTCATACCCTGTGCTATGCTGGATTAAGCAGTTTCTGAAAAACTTTTTTTTGGGGGGGGCATTTTTAAAGTCTTTATTGAATTTGTTACAACATTGCTTCTGTTCTCATGTTTTGTTTTTTTTCACCCCAAGGCACCTGAGATCTTAACTCCCTGATCAGGGATCGAACCTGTACCCCCTGCATTGGAAGGCGAAGTTTTAATAACTGGACTGCCAAGGAAGACCCTAAGCACTTTTATTGCTTTACCTTTATCAATCCTTAAAAGAATAGTAAGGGGTGTTACAATTGTCCCGATGGGGAAGCTAAAGCTCAGACAGGTTAAGTAACTTACCCAAGGTCACACTGCTAGTGAGAAATAAGAGTTCCACTCCTCTATTTTAATAGCCCATATTCTTTTGTTTTACCCTATGTGTGTTAGGGGCAGGAGAACCAGGAATGTGTCTGTCTGTGAAAAGAGGATACAGATAATAGGGAAACGGGGTGTAAGGCAAATACAAGGCCACCAAGCTCCATGGATGCAAGGGAGTTTGGGCAATAGATTGTTCTTAATGTCAAGCTTCACTCCTTCGTGTCTTACATTCTGTCTTGCAAAGTTAGACAATGTTCAACATGTTTCCCCATAATCAGTGAAAAAGAGTGTAATTCTTTTCTTGTAAAGAACAGTCACTGCCTTTTTGCTATTTATACCAAGAAATATATGTGCATGGATGTGACTGTGTGTGAGAGAGACAGACAGACAGAGAGATGAAAATAGAGACAAACTGAGTATTTAGTCTCAAAGTGTTCAGTTTTAGCAGCTGGCAAAGGTGCTCTGACCAGAGAGATTCACAGAGAAGCTTTCCTTCCCCTTCACTTGGTACTTGACTCATTTGCAAAACAATCCCTCAGAAGGAGAGAGCAACAAGACCCCCAGGACAAAACTCCCCTTTCCTGTAGTCAGGTCAGCTTTTCTGCCTTGGCAGGTGACCTCCTCTCTCTGGGCCTCTGGTTTCTCAGGAAAACACCTGGATTCCACCCAGCTCTCAGACTGGAAGGAAGATTTTAGATCCAGGATCTCTTCTGCCCTCACCACCTCCCCGAGGAGATGGGTAGGTCAGTCTGGTCACGGGAGGCTGGGGGAAGGTGGCATGGTTAAGTGGCAGTTCCTGGACTAGAGCTATTGGCTTTCAAGGCTAATTCTAACATGGGTGGACTCCACCAAGTGGCTTTCAAGGGTGCAGACAGAGTTTGGGCAGGTACTATGCACATCTATCCTCTTAAAACAGAAAGCGTTAACACTTTGAAGCCACTGTGTGGAATCCCTGGCCATCCCAAGGGATCCAGGTCTGAAGGCATTTCCTTCTTTCCTTTCCTCTCTCCCTCTCTCCCTCTCCTTCTTCCCTCCTTTCCTTCCTTTCTTCTCTTTGCAGAGGGAAGAGAACAGTTAGAAGAAGTAGGACATGCTGAAGGAAAGGCGCTGCCTTAGAAATCTTTAGATCCCTGCCAGATACAGCTGAAATAAAACCCAAACCCAAACCACACACACACACAAGCATCCTGATCTGTGTGTGTGTGTTTGTCTATGTTGATGAGTAGTAAGAAGAATCTGAAAGAGAATACTATATATGTATATATCTGAATCACTTTGCTGTACACTGGAAACTAACACAATATTGTAAATCAACTGTACTTTTAATAAAAAATAGCTTTCACATGATTCTATACTATAAAAAAAAAAAAGAAAAAAAAAGAGCTAAGTATGGATAAAACCCTCCTGGCCACCTGTATTTTCTAGTTGCTCTGTGTTTTACATGTTTTCACAAACCAATGAACTTCTTATTAAACAACAGGCCAATTTTCACATCCTAGAGGGAAAAAGGCTCCCCTGCTAAGACACACCAGCTGGGAGAGTTGAAGTTACGACTCAAACTCAGCCTTCTCTACCACTCCCTGCTGAATGCTCCCTGGGGTCCCAAGGCCCTTACAGGCAAACAGAACACCAGCCAGGCTAGACCCCACACAAAACCCCAGCAGGCTGGAATATGGCAGCACAGGAGACGTGGGTTCGATCGCTGGGTAGGGAAGATCCCGGGGAGAAGAAAACGACAACCCACTCCAGTATACTTGCCTGGAAAATCCCATGGAGAGAGAAGCCTGACAGGCTACATACAGTTCATGGGTCGCAAAGAGTCAGACACTACTGAGCAACTAAACAACAACAACCAGGCTCACCCAAGGGGCTCAGGCTGCTAGAGCTGCAAGGACCCCCGCTTACATGAGGGGCCCCTTCAAAGTGGGCAAAACCAGCAGATGAGCAACAGGCAGGCTGTCCCGAGGGTGTAAGCCAAGGGCCACCACCAGCAGGGGACAGTTTGTGGGGAACTAACGAAAGGCTCTTCCAACCAAAAATCCCACCCTCAGCCTGCGTGGTGACCTCTCTCTGAACCTGGTTGGACATTCTCCTGATACTCCTGCCAGAGATGGCAAAGAGAGGCCTCGTGGGGTAAAGAACAGCCCAAGTTTTCCTCCAGAAAGTCCTGGTGGCACTTGTAGATACTTTGGCTACCTGATGCTAAGAGCCAACTCATTGGAAAAGTCCCTGATGCTGGGGAAAATTGAGGGCAGGAGGAGAAGATGACAGAAGATGAGATGGTTGGATGGCATCACCGACTCGATGGACATGGGTTTGAGCAAACTCCAGGAGATGGTGAAAGACAGGGAAGCCTGGAGTGCTGCAGTCCATGGGGTTGCAGAGAGTTGGACACGATTGAGCAACTGATCAACAACAATGAACTAGATGATCACCTCATTGCGCCGCAGTCTTTGGGTCTGTAAACCCAAATATAACGAGACACTGAACATAGACATCTAGACCAGGGCCTGGCATGCAGCACATGTTAGAGTAAACGGTGCTGTTATTATAATTATTCAGTAATTTCGAAGGTCTCTGTTAAAAGTTCATGTGCTGACAGGACCGCTCCACCCAACCATCGCCCACAAGTTAAGATGCCGTTGCTACTTTGCCTGGGGAATGAGCTAGGGCAGTGGTTCTCCAGGTGTGGTCCCTGCGTCACCTGGGAATTTGTTTGAAGAGCGCATCTGTGCGCCCCACCTCTGAACTGCTGAATTAGAAATTCTGAGGGTGCAGCTCAGTCATTTCATAACCCACTCCCACCCCGCCCCAAGGGACTGATGTCTGCCAAAGTTGGAGGGCTGCTGAGCTCACCCAATGATTGCCAAGACTGGCTGATGAGCAGAATTTCCTGGGAGTTTTCAGAGGAGAAATGCAGGTTCCTGGGCCCATCTCCCAGGGACTCAGAGCCATCAGGTTTTGGGATGCTGCCTGGGAGTCAGCATTTTAACAGGCTCCCCAGGTGATCCTACTGGGTTAGAGGCTGGGTTGGTTGGAGAGAAGGACACACGGAGGCTGGAAGAGACCCAGGGGTTGGGGTGCCTGGGAAGGGGCTGGGAGTGCGGGCCTAGTAGACTGGGGCCGCTGAGAGATGAGAAAGAGCTGAAGACCGAAGTTCTCAATCATATTTGTATAGATTTGTGAGATGGAATCTCCTACTATTGTTTCATTTTCCATCCAGGGAAACTGAGCCCCAAACAGAAGGGACTATTCTAAGTGTAGGTAGCTCATGCTTGGAGACGTAGGAACTTAAGCCAGGGGTCTCCCTGCTGAAGTCTTTTCCACTGAGCCCCTCAAGCTCATGCCCACATATTGGCTCCCTCTCAGCGTCTCGCCTTCTCTGCCAAGCACTGAATCCATGCTCATTCCCCCAGTGCTGACCATGAGGGTGAGATCTGGGGAGGAGGTCAAGTCAGAGCTCAGACCTGAATGCAAAACCCAGGCTCAGTCACTGAGTAGTTGAGCCACCAAATCGCCCTCTCAAAGCCTCAGTTTCCACATCTGTAAAATGAGGATAAAATCTGACATCAAAGCTGTTGAGCAGCTCAAATAAATAGTGACTCAGGTGAAGGTGCTTTCCAAGCTGTCCATCACCCCACAAGCATAAGGACTAGAGAAGGAGCAGGGCTCATTACATCTTCTGCCTAGAGGCACTTACCATCTAGCCAGGGCAGAAAAAACTCAAAGCAACCAGACAGCAAGCAAGTGATGGGCTCCCCGCTGCGTGCAAGGTCACATCTCAGTGCCTTTGCTCAGGAATACCGTCCCCCAATACCTTATAGGTACAAGGATCCCCACTGATTCGGCTTACAGCCTGGGCTTCAATTTCCCTGCCCCGTGAGCTGCCATGAAGTGTCTTACATCTCAAAGGCGTGTTCAGGAAGTGGCTGATGCAGGTAGGGAGGCTTCCGGTCAGAGGGTCCTTAAAGACCTACAAGGGCCTTTTCACGGGTGCACCTGCCTCACAGAGTTCCTTTAACACCCCACCCTGGGGTAAGCATAGCAGGAAGGAGGGCTTCAAACCAGCCAACTCCTGGCCCTGCTACCCGCCCCGAGTGTCCCCATCACTGACCCCAGCATCTGAGACGCTCAGGTGGGGCTGGCGGTTCCGGCACAGTCAGGAGGGGAGGAACGTGAAACAGGAAGCATCAGCTCCACTGAAATCTCCTGAATAAAGGAAAGCAACTAAGCAAGCAGCAGGCATGCAGGAGACACTAGGCGATTCCAACGAGGATTCCTGAGAATCTGGTCATTTGTTTCACCTGTTTCTCCCTCCTTTCCTAGGCTGGAGGATCTCAGGAGGTGTCCAAGGACAGAGCTCTGCAGAGTGATGAGTTCTAGAGAGCTGCATGGGAGATTTCTCCCGTTGCCCCTAGGAGCTGTGTGACTTTGATTGAGTAAACTATGTCAGTTCTCAGGACCTTGAAAATGGGTACCAGGTGACTAGGAGCTAATGAATTGCTCTCCCCTGGAAGATAAAGCAAATAATACAGCAGGCGGGACACTGTCCCTAGTGCAGCCAAGCAAAACAAGTTCAAAGCTGACTCTGGTCCTGGTTGTGGTTCTTCCATGGAAAACGGATAATAATGACAACGGTGCTGAGAGTGACAACTCATCTTTACTGAGTACATACTAGGCACCAGGAACCAGACAAGCACTTTTCATTCATTATGTGATTCAATCCTCACAATGATCCTAAGGGCAGATACTATCATTATTCCCATTTTACAGCTGGGAAAACTGAGGCTCAGAGAAGTTTACACCCGGGATGAGAGTCTGGTGAGTAGGGGAGTGGGGAAAGCAGGATTTGAAGTCAGGCTGTCAAGATTCCAGAGCCCATCTGCTTTCCTACTGGAATCTTCTGAACCTGGAAGTCTGTATTCCACAGCTGGGAAAGATGGGAGAAGATGTAGAAGGGCAACGAAAATAATAATTTTCCAGACTCAGGACTCAGTCTAGTAAAAAAGATCACAGCTGGAGCAGTCAAAAATTCAGTCTGCTAAATTATTTTCAGTACAGGAAACACATCTCAGCGGCTTGGTTTAAACAGCAGAGTGGGTGCCCTGGAGGCAGCCCAGGCCTCCGAGGTGGCCACCTGGATCCTAAGCCACTGGCCTCCATGCAGCAGCCTACTTAGCTGGGGTGAGGCAGCTGCCTTCAGTCCATTTTCTTATCCATCAGGCATGCTGGGATATTCCTGCCTTCGCCACCTCTTAGGTGGATTCCAGATAACGGGTCATATCCACGTGCACCTTCCCACATGCACAATTTTAAAAGATTTTGTCTCATACATTAGTTTCTCCGCTAACAAAGCAGTGAAGCATTTGTGCAACTGCCCGAGTTTCTGATCCAAACAAAGTAACCATTGTTATCCGCTTCCAGCCTAGAGCAAAACAAAACCACTACCCCGCCTTTCCCCCCAAATGATATTTTTAGGCAGCCAGTGCCACCATATCCTGGGTCCTGTACAGCTTCCACCCGTTTCTGGAATACTGACTCCCGTCATATGGACTTTTAGGAAAACACTGGCCTAAACAATTTCTGAGGTCTCTTCCAACACCAAGTTCAACAACGCTGTCTGGATGTGTACTTGGCTAATTGCGAATGTGTAGTCTTCGCTCTCATTTTGTTTGCTCAGTCCTAGAAATGCAAAACCGGGGAGGACCCTTGGACTCTGAAGGAGGTCATCTGAGGATACCGATTGGGCAGGCCTCTGCCACTTCACACTGAGGGTGGAAAACACAGGGAACTAACTCCTTGGGCCCGAGAGGCTGTACCAGCTCAAACTATAAACATGCTCAAGAAGGGTTTAGATGGACTCACGGAGGAGGAGGGAACGTTGGGTGAGGGATAGGTTTTGTTCTAACCCCTGTGGATTTCTGGTTCCTGTTAGCAATACAATGTTACAAGGCGGTGCCACTGACAGCATAGCTGATGTTCTCATGGGAGGAGAGGAAAAAGTAAGGAAAACAAACAAACGAAAAAAGAAAGGAGGGTATATGATAGTTTCCTGCTGTGACATTTAACTTCTATGACCAGGGGAAAAAAAGGTGTACTATAGGAAATTAAGAAATAAAAGAGGAAACATAATCTCTGATTCCAGATGAACTACCTTAACATTTTGCTATATTTCCATCTGTGTGTATATTTTTTAAAAAATAAAAACTATGTATGTATCCTGTATTTTTTCATTTAACATTTAGAAAAATCACATTACTTAACAGACTTATTGTATGCCTTAGGGATTTCTACTACTTATTTATTTAATGATTAATTTACTTAATCATTGAATTCTTTTATCATTCACCTCTTGTTGAACATTGTTTTTCTTTTCCAATTTTTTTTACTGTATAAATGCTGGGATAGACATGCCTGGGGACTTCTTTTCGGAGAAAACAATAAATCTCAAAATCTCGGAGTGCACCATTTCATGTTTCTCTTACATAGACAAAGGGCAGGTGAGGGACAGCCTGGTGAGGACTCCTCCTCAGTGAGCCCTGCATCTTGCTACAATAGAATTTTAAAGGCTCAGGCCAGCAAGGTCTTCCCCAGGAAGACCCTGTTACAGGGTCTCAGTACAGGGTCTCAGAAAGTTAAAGTGCAAGTTGCTCAGTTGTGTCTGACTCTTTTGAGACCCCATGGACAGTAGCCTTGGTCCGTGAAATTCTCCAGGCAAGGATACTGGAGTGGATAGCCATTCCCTCCTGACCCAGGGATCAAACCCGGATCTCCCACAGTGCAGGCAGATCTTTCACTGTCTGAGCCGTGAAGACTCCTGCATTGGTCCCTGCAAAACGCAGCACTTTGAGAGACAAACAGACTCATAGCCACAATAAGGACCTACTGTGTAACACAGGGAACTCTACTCAATACTCTGTAATGTCCTGTACGGGAAAAGAATCTAAAAGAGAGTGGATATATGTACACGTATAACAGATTCACTTTGCTGTACACTTGAAACAAAAACAACATTGTAAATCAATTATACCCCTGTAAAAATTAAAAAATAAAAATAAAATTATATATAATTATTTTTTTAAAAAAGAGAGAGACTCAGTCACTGGGCTGCAGCTCCCCAGGACATGGCCCTTATTAGAAATGCAAATCTCAGCTGACAAACCGCCAACACCCAGCTCATCAGCCCCACCCCCACCCCCACTGCCTGCCCCAGTCGGGTGGCCTCTATCTTCCATTTTTACCTGAATAAGCTGAAAGGGAGCTGGCTGGGCTGTGGATGAGTCATCGGAGAAGGAAAGGGTCTGCCTGAAATGGAATCGTCTCCTCGGGGTTTTAATTTTACCCAATAAGAGGAAGTCCGTTTCTTTTTTCCCAGCCTTAACTCTACTAAAAGCCATTAAGCACTGCCAGGGATTGGAGACATTTATCTGCTGGCGAACGTGAATGCTGCGTTTTGTACCTCCAGTGAGGAGGGAAATCAAGCTGTTTATTTGGTGGCCACCCTGAACGGACCAAAATGAAGCTCTAACTTGATGGTATGTCTGAAATGAATTTTTAAATCTCAAATTCTCTGGCCTCCATTCCCACCTGTAAAAACACTAGGAATCTGCAAAATTAATTTAGCTGAATTACACCCTGACCTGGAAACTGGGAAAGATTGAGGGCAGGAGGAGAAGGGGACGACAGAGGATGAGATGGTTGAATGGTATCATCAACTCAATGGGCATGAGTTTGCCCAAACTCTGGGAGACAGTGAAGGACAGGGAAGCCTGGCATGCTGCAGTCCATGGGGTCACAGAGAGTCGAACACAACTGAGCGACTGAACAGCAACACCACCACCACCCTGACCGGCACTGACCACCAAATGCAAATGGGGTGACCAGTAGGTGACCTCACTGAACCGGTTCTTGTTTTGGAAAGGATCGTGGACCACTGAAGGCTGCTAGGGTTGCAGTCAGGCTGCTGCTGCTGCCGCCGCCAAGTTGCTTCAGTCGTGTCCGACTCTGTGCAATCCCATAGACGGCAGCCCACCAGGCTCCCCCATCCCTGGGATTCTCCAGGCAAGAACATTGGAGTGGATTGCTTCCTTCTCCAATGCATGAAAGTGAAAAGTGAAAGTGAAGTGGCTCAGTTGTGTCCGACCCTCAGCAACCCCATGGACTGCAGCCTTCCAGGCTCTTCCGTCCATGGGATTTTCCAGGCAAAAGTACTGGAGTGGGGTGCCATTTTTATACAATAACCAAGATCAAAGAGAGGTCTGATGCTCGTTGCCCAGGTGGGCTTCCTTTGGATGTTCAGTCATATGCAAAGCTTCACAGGACAAAGTCCCTTTAGGCAGGGCAGGCTGCCCCCCAATGTGTCTCAATGACATAGTGATGATCTTGATTTAAAGTTACTTGAGAAACACTTGGTAGCAAACAACAACAACAACAACCGAAACAATATTAAAAAAAACTGACTCTGGGGACTTTCCTGGTGTCCAGTGGTCAAGACTCCATGCTCCCCATGCATGGGGCCTGGGTTTGATCCCTGATCAGGGGACTAGATCCCACTTGCTGCAACCAAGAGTTCCCAAGGCACAGCTAAAGATCCCACCTGCTGCAACAAAGATGGAAGATCCTGAATGCCACACCTAAGGCCCAGCACAGTGAAATAAATATTTAAAAAACACTTACTCTGACTCTGTCTTTCCCCTTGAAAGTGAGACATAAACGTCCCACGTGAAGTGACCCTTCCTATACCAGAAGGATAGAGAGCATCCTTCTCATCAGGTTAGGAAATTCAAGGCTAAGAAAGTTATAGAAACAAACTGTTACTTCTCCATCAGTCCACTACACCAAGCACAAGCCCCTTTGTTTCATGTTATCTTCAAGAAGAATTCTTTGTCAAAAAATGATGTACAAACAGCCTGCTTTGGTCATTTGAGAGAAGGTGCCCCATTTCTGTGGAAGTTCCATGTTTATGGAGAAAACTGTTTTTTTCCTCACATTAATCCATCATGTGTCGTTTTAATGATTAGGCCAGACCAAAAAACCCTCAAGAATGGTAGGGGGGAAATTTCCCCCAATCTTGGTGGCTCAGCTGGTAAAGAATCCACCTGCAATGCGGGAGACCTGGGTTTGATCCCTGGGTTGAGAAGATCCCCTGGAGAAGGGGAAGGCTTTCTACTCAGTATTTTGGCCTGGAGAATTCCACGGACTGTACAGTCCACGGGGTCGAAAAGAATCGGACACTTTCCCTTTCACTTCAGCCACCTCAACAGGGCAAGTTCAGATTCTCCGTCTAGAATGACAAGCCCACTTTCTCATCAATACCCTTTGCAATCGTTCCATGCCATTCCTTCTGCCATTGATACTTCAAAATGCCCCTCCAAACGTAACTTTTTATGAGAAGAAAACCCATCAGACTGAATTCCATCTGTGGTGTCATTTATTCTGCATCCTTTCGGCACTTTTTTTTTTAAGAATTTATTTTTATTTATGTATCTGGCTGCCCCTGGTCTTCGTTGTGGAATGTGGGGTCTTAGTTGTGGCATGCAGACTCTTAGTTGTGGCATGCAGACTCTTAGCTGTGGCATGTGGGATCCAGTTCCCCAACCAGGGGTTGAACCTGGGGCCCCTGCATTGGGAGTGCTGAGTCTCAGCCACTAGACCGCCAGGGAAGTCTCCTTTCGGCACCCTTAATATTCAGACATCTCAACTCCTGAAGCTGTTGCTTTGAGATTGTTATCACATGACTTCACTTGTACATGTGGTCTCATCTCTGAGTTCCTTAGCAGGTGAAAGTGGAGCCAGTCTTTTATGTTCTGTCCTTGCTTTACTGAATGCTTGTACCCCTACCAAAATGTACATGTTAAATCCTAATGCCCAAGGTGATAGTATTAGGAGGTGGGGGCTTAGGGAGGTGATTAGGTCACAAGGATGGGGCCCTTATGAAGATTAGTTGCCTTTACAACACAGACCCCAGAAAGCTCCCTTGCCCCTTTCTCCATGTGAGGCCACCATGAGAAGACAGCAGTCTGTGAACTAGGAAGTGGGCTCTCACCAGATACTGAATCTGACAGCCCCTTGATCTTGCACTTGAAGCCTCCAAAACTGTGGGAAATAAGCTTCTGTTGCTCACAAGCTATAAACCCAAAATACATACACCCAGTCTATGGTATTTTATCATAGAAGCCCAAGGGACTAAGAGTTCCAACAGTGCCTATGAAGAGACACTTGCTCTGCTCCTGGAATAAGATGGGAGGGTTCTCATGTTGCTTTTTTCCTTATTTTCCAATTTATATGCATGGATTTATGTGCATATCCTTCTAAAGGGAATATAAGCTCATTAAATAAATTTTGAAAAGTGTAACTCTAACCACTCTAATCACTGCTGTAACTTCTCAAAGTTCTTTAATGAGAGCAAAGGTCATAGGCCTTGCTTACATGCACATCTTGCAGAGTCAAAACAAATGATTTTGGATTTGAAGATCTGGAGCTAAAAATTTCATAAGATGCTCTCGGTAGTGTAGCATAGTGGTGATTGAGAGGATGCCCCCTGCCCGCTCCATCTGGGTTGAATCCTGGCTCAGCCACTTATCAGTTGTGTGGCTCTGGGGGAGTTACTTAACCTCTCTGACTTTGGGTACACCCAGATTCTTTAAAAAATGTTCTACTACCCATACACTTTATATATTCCTTGCTTTACCCAATGTCCCATGCAAGTATCTACCCTTATTATTACACAGTCCTCAGACCCAACATTGAAATAGTTGTGTAATACTCTACTCATTCACTGGTGAACAGTTAAGTCAATGTTTTCTAACTTTTTGCTGAAATGCAGTGTTTCAATGATGGTTTAAAAAAAGATCAATACCCTCAGTTTGTAGGATGAGAGATGGCAGATTCTGGGCGCTCTTGTGTAGAATATAAGCCAACCCACAAGGCCCTGGTAGAGCCCAAACGCATAGTACTTGGTTTATATTTCCAATGAGAATAATCTGGAGTTAGTCATCCAGGGACCCATTCACATACACCGTCCATGAATCCCAGGAAGGGGTGGTGGAAATATCTGAGATGAAACAGACCACACAGCCCCTCAGGACAGCCCCCTCCCCACCATGCCGATGCCCGACTCTGCCCCACATGCCCTGGGGCTGCCTTCACGCCCACACGCCCACAAGTTCTCTCTCTACAGCCGGACGGAGCAGCTCGCCACCTAGGATGTTTCTCCTGAGGTTCCCCAGATGGACACCGGGGTACACGCAGCGGTCGTGGCTTGAGGGTGTGTGTCTTCCTCCACACACACACACACACACACACACACACACACACACACACAGACCCAGGCTGAGCTGGTGAAAGGATGCATTGACCCTTACACCCTCCTGAGAGGGTGTGTGTCTTCCTCCATGCACACACACACACACACATACACACACACCAGGTAATCTCTCTCTCCCGAGAGGGTATGTGTGTGTGTGTGTGTGTGTGTGTATCTTCCTTCTACACACACAAAATATATGTATAGGTATTCTCTCTCTCTCTCTCCAGTTCCTGAAAAAACAAGGATTCTGGCTTCCTTCCTCCTGAGCCCCAGGTCTGCGTTTCTGCCCTGAGGTCGCAGCCGCCCTCCCCACAGGCAGACCTGGGCCTGGTTCTCTGAGGCCCCTTTGTTCCTTGCCGGCTGCACCTCACTCTGCTCTCTGGATGGGAACCTTCTGGCTGCCCCCAGCGCCCTCCTGTGTCCCAGCTCTTTCTCCCTCATCTTGTCTCTGTTCCTAATACATTCCAGGGGCTGCTGCTACCATTTCTTGATCATTTACTTATGGAGTCTCTTTTTTTCCCCCCTAAAGATTCTGGTTCTGAAATCAGAGCTGGATCACCCTGGGCCTCAGTTTTCTCATCTGTAAAACAGGGATATGTCTGTACTGACCTGCTTCCCAGAGCTGTGTGAGGATTAAAAGAGACGAAACAGGTAGAGCACCAGGCACAGTGCTTGGCTCCAAAAAAGCACACGTTACCAATTATTGCCTTATCATTATCATCATTAATTAAAATAATGAGTAACAACCCTCTGTTATTCTAAAAAACCAGAGATTCTAACACAGTTTGCCATTCCTAAATTCCTCCATCTCAACCTTCCTAATCTGCCCCTAGGAATCCTTTCCAACCCCACACCCTGATCTCCTGGTTATCTTTTCTTTTTGGTTTCTTTTTTGGACTTGAAAAAAATAACAAGTCTGGATGAAGTCAGCAGATCTGAATTCTTTCTAGTGAAAATGGCTGGTGACCCTGGGCAAGTCATAGTCTCTCTGGGTTCCATCTCTTTCACTTGCTAAAAAGGAAGTTGTGGTGGTGGAGAAGACTCTTGAGAGTCCCTTGGACTGCAAGGAGATCCAACCAGTCCATCCTAAAGGAGATCAGTCCTGGGTGTTCACTGGAAGGACTGATGCTGAAGCTGAAACTCCAATATTCTGGCGACCTGATGCGAAGAGCTGACTCACTGGAAAAGACCTTGATGCTGAGAAAGATTGAGGGCAGGAGGAGAAGGGGACGACAGAGGACAAGATGGTTGGATGGCATCACCGACTCAATGGACATGAGTTTGGGAGTTGGTGATGGACAGGGAGGACTGGTGTGCTGTGGTTCATAGGGTTGCAAAGAGTCAGACACGACTGAGCAACTGAACTGAACTGGAACAAAACAGCATTTTCCCAAGCATGTTCGGCTTCCTTGGTGGCTCAGATGGTAAAGAATCTGCCTGCAAAGCAGGAGATCTGGGTTCAATCCCTGGCTCAGGAAGATCCCCTGGAGAAGGAAATGGCAACTCACTCCAGTATTCTTGCCTGGGAAATCCCATGGACAGAAGGGCCTGGTGGGCTACAGTCCATGGGGCTGTCAAGAGTCAGACACAACTGAGTGACTAACACTTTTCCAAGCATGTTCTGGAAGCTTCCAACACACTTGAGCCTTCCAACACACCCCTGCTCCCCTACCTCGAGCTCTCTTGGCTCAGAGCAGGGCCGTAAGTGACCCACCGAGCACCCAGCTCCACCTCACTCAGCTCACTGTCAGATCTGGATACTGTCTACACTGCCTGGCGCCTCAGCAGATGGTTGCAGGGCAGATCCAGCCCCACTCATAAAAAGAGGTTTTGAATGGGCGTAAATCTCAGCTCTCTCTGTAAGCAAGGAAAATGAACTGCCAGCTCTGCTGAAAAACTAGGACAACGTCCTCTTTAGCAAGTCTCCAGGTACTGTTCAGGCAATCACTGGGTATCACGAGCCCTAAAATATGCCCCCGCCTGGTACAATGTCTCCTGATTAAGCTGGCTGCCAGGCCCTGGGTATTTCAGCCAGGGATGGTGAATTCTAAAACCACACAATTACTAGTAGTTTGGAAAAAACCTTTAGAAACACCATGCCAATCATTTAATTCATTTTCCAAGTCCTTTTTTAATGCAAAATATGCTAATATGTTGTTGGAGTGTCCAGCCGGGAAACCTGCTAGAAACTGGGGCCTCTCTTGCTTGGAGGTTAAGAGGAGGGCTGGTGGGAATGGAGTACATTTAGAAGAATGGCCCATTTTCCCTCCGGGGAAGAAAAGCGGCTGATGCCACTGGGCTCAAGTGTTTCTTTGTGCTCCCTTCAGCCGCAGAAGGTGTGATCACTCTCACAGCCACAGATTTGGGGCATAATGGGCTGCTTTTCTGCCCAAAGCCCAAGTCCTGCCCCTGGTAAGTAAGACGTGTCCTTGAGAAGTCTACTGGCTCCTGGGAAGCAGGAGACAATGAAGGAGGAAATAAAGAAGGGATGAGAGAGAAATTTATGGCTTGAAGGAATAAATTAATTGAGGCCCGGAGGGGCTGCTGCAGCCTTTGAAAAATGACAGAAACCAGCAAGACTCCATTTCTCTCACTTTTAAAAGGGAGGAGGATCAATCACAGACCAGCGTCTCTAACCTTAGAGGTTTTAGGTGAATCAGCCTGTTTACCAAACATTACACCTATTTTGCCAAAACCCATGGGCTTCTATGTAACTTCTTTTTCATAGCTGATTCCATAATATCATTACAAGTTGCTGTTGTTGCTTATTTAGTGAGTACATACTACTGGGCCCTGTCTCTGTATATTCAGTGCTGTGTTGGTCCTGGGCTTCCCCGATGGCTCAGCGGATAAAGAATCTGCCTGCAATGCAGGAGACACAGGTTCGATCCCTGGGTTGGGGGGATCCCCTGGAGGAGGAAATGGCAACCCATTCCAGTATTCTTGCCTGCAAAAATCCCATGGACAGAGGAGCTTGGCGGGCTACAGTGAGGGTGGGGATGGCACACAGGAGTATAACGTGGGGATCTAGCCCTTTATAGCCAGTGTTAACTGAGCCTCTGCTGTCTTCCAGGAACAAAGCCTTGACTGCAGTGAGAAAAACACACATCCAGGCCCAAAGGAAGTGAGGCCAACGTGGCAGCATCTCCCCTGACAGGGAAGGTCGAACGCAATCTATCGAGGCTCCAGCCCATGGCTTGCAAACAGGTGCTTGGGACTGCATTTGGCCCTTATATATATTTTCTTTGACTTTAAACAATGCTTTAAATATTTTGGGAGTATCTCATAAAAATCAAGATTTCCAGGTCTTCTTGAAAAATTCAAAAGGGGCTCCCCTACCTCACTGAATCCATATCCTTGTATGGGAACACTCAGGGGAACTCAGCAGCAAGTGTCCCTTTTAGACTGGGCCTGGATGCTCTACTTTGCCAAAGTCACCACCACTCCCTATTACTCACCCCTGGCTAGCCTCCTGCATTCTGCTCGCCTGCCTGGCCTCTGTATGCATTTGGGTTTGCAAGCCTGACTTAAGACACGCCCCTTACTTGCAAATGAGGATTCTGAGGCTCAGAGAGATTAAGACAGGAGACTTACAGGTCTCTGTTGGACACCAGTGTCTGTGCTGTTTTTACTGTGTCACACTGTGTGCCATCAGGGGCAACCTAGGGGTTGTTTTTAGTCATTAAATCATGCCTGACTCTTTGTGACCCAATGGGGTATAGCCCGTCAGGCTCCTCTGTCCATAGGATTTCCCAGGCGAGAATACTGGAGTAGGTTGTCATTTCCTTCTCCAGGGGATCTTCCTGACTCAAGGATCGAATCCGTGTCTCCTGAATCTTCCGCACTGGTGGGCAGAGCCACCAGGGAAGCCCAACCTGGGGGTATATGATGCATTAAATAAATGAGGACCAGCACAACTACTTTGAGGAACAAATGAATGAATGATGGACCAACCCAAACCATAGATGCGGGCGTGCAGGTTTCATGGTGGACAGCAGGCTAAGGAAGCTTTGCAATGTGAGTGGAATAAGAGCAGGCCTGGGAGAGCTCAGAAAAATAGTTAAGGGTTCCTGGCTGACTTGAGGGCCTGGAACCCCATTTATTTAGTTTTTGTGGCTTATTAAATTGTGTTTTTATTGTAAAATAGGACATGGAAAAGCGTATAACATACAAATTATTTTCAACTGTTCATGATGATATTTTTTTCCCCCTTTGGTTCTGTTTTCTCTCAAAAAGCCATCAAAGTTGCTTCAAAATCAGGGTTTTCTGTGCTTTTCAATCTGCACTCCCTGCAGAGTAAGAAACCAGCCTACTTCTTCTAGGCTGATACGGTGTAGCTGAAATACTAGGGGGTAAGCAGGGAGACCTGGGGTTCAATCCCAACCTGGATGCATGGGGAAGGCGGTTTGCCTCTCGAACTGCAGATGGGGAGACAGGACCAGATCTTCACAAGGTGCCACTGTTCAATTGCTCTAGGATTCTGTGAGGCCAGGAGTGCTGGGGAGAGCGGAAGGCATCTGCTAGGAGGTCTGTGAAAGGCAGGTCAGTGATCCAATCACTTAGTGGCTTAGGCCAGAACCAGAACTGTCATCACGGCTACATCAGAACCTCAAACCAGGTGCCAGAATCTGTCCTAAGTCCCTCCAGGTGATAAGATGTTGGTGAAAAGGGAACTTAGAGGTCATGGGCTCCGGGCCAGCTGAGTGTGAGTAGTTTGGATGAGGGATGTGACCTGCCCAACGTCTGACTCCGAGTATTAAACTCAGCACCCCAGAGGCCTTCCCTGCAGCCTTTATTCCAAGCAAAGGCCAAAGGCCTGGAGATATAAATAGGAAGGTTTCTTGGGCCAGGCCTTTCATTCATGAAAGGGCACACACTTCAACTTTTCACAGTCCCTCTAAGACACGTATGTGGCAATCTGAATTTGGTCTTCTAACACACACAGAATGGACACTAGTGATAAAGAACTCACCTGCCAATGCAGGAGAAGTAAAAGATGCTGGTTTGATCCCTGGGTCAGGAAGATCCCCTGGAGGAAGGCACAGGAACCCACTTCAGTATTCTTGCACATATTCTTGCCTGGAGAATTTCATGAACAGAGGAGCCTGGCGGGCTACAGTCCATAGGGTTGCAAAAAGTCGGACACAAGTGAAGCACCCATACCCAAAGAATACCCTGAATGAATGTATTTTAGATATAAACCTGCAGTAAGCTTGCAAGACAATCCTATTGCATTGTATTTTAGATGTCAAGAGTTAATTTACTAGTTTAATTATTTTACAGATCTACAATGTCTATAATCAGCTTGCATTTTTTTTTCATATTTTAGTATGTGAGTGAAAGTGAAGTGAAGTTGCTCAGTCGTGTCCGACTCTTTGCGACCCCATGGACTGTAGACTACCAGGCTCCTCCGTCCATGGGATTCTCCAGGCAAGAGTACTGGAGTGGGTTGCCATTTCCTTCTCCAGGAGATCTTCCCAACCCAGGGATTGAACCTGGGTCTCCCGCATTGCAGGCAGATGCTTTACCATCTGAGCCACCAGGGAAGAAAAAAATGTGGATGTGGCCTGGGTCTCTCTCGATCTTGGTGAGCACTGATCCCATGGCAGAACCTGAACACTAGAACCTGGTGAGGGGGTGTGGCCCCTTCATCACTGAATGGAAATGGGGGTGGGGAGAGTGCAGTAAAATGAATAAGGACCACTTCTGTCTCAGCCAAGGAGACCCACACTCCCTGTGTGCTTTCTCAGTGCCAGGAATGTGCCAAAGCTGGGCACAGAGATGGCCAGGCGCTGCCTGTGCGGTAGTCATGGCTTAGCCAGGCAGGCAGACACTGAAGCAGCCATACAGTGATGTGACAAATACTATGTCTGAGAGATGCTATGACCTAATCCTCAGTACCTGTGAATATGTCACCTTAACACAGCAAAGGGTCTTTGCAGATGTGACTAACTTAAGGAAGTTGCCAGGGAGAGATTATCCTGGCTTATCTGAATGGGCCCAATATAATCACAAAGCTCCTTAGAGGTGAAAGAGGGAGACCTTTCCCGGACCTCCTAGCAGATGCCTTCCTCTCTCCCCAGCACTCCTGGCCTCACAGAATCCTAGAGCATTTGAACAGTGTCACCTCGTGAAGATCTGGTCCTGTCTTCCATTTCCCTTCCCTGGTTGGCCCAGCAGTTAAAACGTGGGTTTGAGCCCTGGTCAGGGAACTAAGATCCCACATGCTGCAGAGCAACTAAGCCTGAGCACCACAATCAGAGAGTCACATGCTGCAACGAAAGATTCGCATGATCCAGTGAAGACCCCGAGTGCCACACCAAGACCGAGTGCAGCCAAGTGAATGAAATAGATCTTTTTAAAAAGTGAAAGAGGAAGGAGGCTCTGGGTCAGGGCAATTCAGCTTGAGAAAGACTCAACTGGCCACTGCTGGCTTTGAAGGTGGAGGAAGGGGCCATGAGCCAAGCAATACAGGCAGCTCTAGAATCTGGAAAAGACAAGGAATTGGACCGATTGCAGACCTTTGACCTCCAGAACTGTCAGATAACAAGAGTATATGTTCTTTAAGCCCCCAAGTTTGTGGTAGTTTGTCACAGCAACCCTGGAAGACTAACACAGGAGAACAACGCAAGTAAGACAGGAGTCTTGGGGACCAGTCTTGAATTGGAACCAACTGCACTCTTGGAACCTCTGTTTCTCCCTCCAAAACACAGGGGCCCTGGGCAGACAGTCTCCATGGTCTCTTCCGTTCTTGACACTTGGTGTTTTGATGGATAAAGGGAGCCGCCACTGTACCAGATGGCCAGCAACTGGCTGTGAGGGTTGACAGCTCCTGTCCTGGAGCGTGTTTGGTGGAATTGAAGTCCTATGGGCTATGGATGAGGGTGAGTCAGAAAAGGGGGCTATTCATGTGGGAAATCACCCTGAGCACTTCCCAGGCACTGCTCTAGGCATGGGGGAGTCGGTGGTGAACCAGGACAGGCAAGGCCCCTGCCCTCACAGTGCTCAGAGCAGAGGACTGAGTGAACTAGCGGGCAAGCCAGTTTCCCCTGGTCATCAGACCACGAAGGGAATGAGGCCTGGGGATGAGACGGTGTGGGGCCAGGAAGCTGGCTACTCTCAGCAGGGCTGGCCTCACAGGGCCCAGTGTGACTTGGTCCTAGGTGATGAGACGAGCTGAGCAATTAAAGAAAAGGGGGAAGAAGTAGGAAAAAATACTGAGCTGGGACTTCCCTGGTGGTCCAGTGGCTAAACTCCATGCTCCTAACACAGGGGGCCCAGGATCAATCCCTAGTCGGGAACCCAATTCCACGAGTCGCAACTAAGGGATTTCACATGCTGCAACTAAGAAAAAGATCCTGTATGCTGCAGCTAAAAGAGATCTTGAGGGCCGCAACGATCCCACGCAAAGATCCCATGTGCTGGCACAGCCAAATAAATAAAAATAAATAAATATTAAAAAAAAACTGAGCTAAACAGAGTTAAACAGAATTCTCCATGAAGGAGCCCTGAGGGTTTGAATACCTTAACTGGTCCATGCGTGCATTTGACACACTCTCTTATTGAACCAGGCAGTGTCCTGGGCACAAGGGACGCAGGCCTGAACACAAACAGGCAAGTGAGAACAGGGAGAGCCCTGCTTAGTGCGGGCCAAGACAGACTGCACAGAAGCAAACAGACAAGTGCAAAATCAGGACGGAAGAGGACTCTGAGGGACAGGGCAGGTAAGAGGGTGGAGGTCTGGAAAGACCCCTCGGAGGTGATGCTCTGTGAGCGACGTCCTCACATGCAGGAGGAGTCCATGTGCAGCGTTTCCCAAACTAACATGAGAACGGAACCGTGTGTCCCAGGGCATCTTGTACGACTCCTGCTCCTCAGACGGGCTTTGAGACATGCTGGCACAGAGAAAGCTGGAGGGCGATGCTGGCTCCCGCACAGGCTCCCAGACTGAGGCGGGCATGTCAGGATGGAGGCTGTGGATCTCATGTAAACAAAGGAGGACATGTCACCTGGAAGTGGCCCCGCTGAAGGCACATCAGAAAATGAGAGTGACTGGGAGGTCTCCGCTGCACTTCTGAGTTTGGCAATTCTTGCACTCCCTCCTGGGTGGCCCTAGGTCCCCTTTGGTGCTGCTGGACTAGAGACTAATTGAGAGCCCAAGATTAGACAACACGGCCTCTGTAGGCATGAGCAGGTGCTGTTTTTCACACGTCCCAGGAAGAGAGAACGGGGATCCTTTTCCTAGGATGTTGCATCCTAAAGAACACGTATTTGTTTTTACAGTGTGTCTGGGTGATGACGAGCAATGTGCCCATTCCTGGGGATCTTTATCCAAATCCTCCTTTGGTCCTGATAAAGGAATACATTCTGCACCCCGGGACCAGAAATAAGATCCGAGGTCCAACCAGGGCACATCCTAGCCTCGTGGAAAGTTCACGTCCAGAGGGAGAGATTAACACTGTCTGTCTGCAAAAGAGCTGCAGGGAGCTGCCCTGAGAGCGAACGCCAGCGTCGCTGCGATGTCCTTTCCTGTCTAGAGCAGGCAGGCATCTGGACTTTCTCAGAGCTCACATCAGACGCGGTGCATTATGCATTCAAGTCCTGCAGGCAGGAAGCTCCCAGCAGCCGCCATCCTGCCCCGGCTCTGTTCCTGATAAACTGGGCTCCGGGTCTGCCACAGGGCCGCTCTGAGAGGCCGCAGCACACGGCCTGACCAGGCAGGTGGGGATGCCACTCACCATCCACGTTTCCTCAGCGACAGGTCAACGCAGAGACAGATGGGAGCAGCCCGCCCACGAGAGCTGCTGTCTCTTCCCAGCTTCTGCTTCCCTGAAGCTGTGAGACGGGCAAAGGACCAAGCCTGAGTCTGGTTCCTCTGTGTGGATGCCCTCCTCGCTCCTCATCACCCAGCCACCCATCATCTTTTTCATCTCAGCTCAGTGTAAACTTCCTCTGGGAAGCTGTCTAGATTGGATGATGCCGCCCTTTGGGGTTCTTACAGCACGTCCTGCCTCTTTGATGAGTACCTGTGATGGCTTCAAATCCCAGGTCTGGCACTGACTGTGCCTTGAACAAATCTCGTCACCTCCCGGGGCCTCAGTTACTGAAGAAAGGGTGTTGATAAGTTGCTCTCAGTGGTCCTTCCCAGTCCGAGGACCCTGGGATTCCCCTTCTCAAAACAAGAGCCACGAGCACAGGATGTACCCAGGCAGCAGTCTTGGCCTTGGGGCACGACCTTGAGAAAACCCCTTTCCCAATCTTCCATTTACTCAGCACTAAAATGATCAAGCGAGCTGTAATGCTGGCTTCCAAACAGTTTAAGGCATGAAGTCCATTTTTTTAAAAAAAATGTAATCTGATAACCTAAAACAGGTAAAAGTGGAGCTGCCTGGCTTAAAACAGGAGTGAGGGTCTGGGAGGCTCTTTCTGTTTTGGCCCCTGGGGCACCTCCCCCAACAGAGATGCTGAAGCACAGCTTCAAAACCACTCCCGTAGACGGTCACTCCAAATCCAACGCAGTTAAGTTCCGATGTCCACCCACACCCACCTCACGTTTACTCAGGGCTTGTGTTCTGTGAGGTCGGAGATCCTTTGAGAAGCATCTGAAAGATACAAAAGGTCACCTGCTCCTCCTTAATTTTGTGGTTTTCACATGCTTAATTTCAAACATCACTCCATAGAGCACAAGAAATGAGGATTATAAAAGCAAGGAGATCAAACCAGTCAATCCGAAAGGAAATCAACCCTGACTCTTCATTGGAAGGATTGATGGTGAAGCTGAAGCTCCAATACTCCAATACTGTGGTCACCTGATGCAAAGAGCTGACTCACTGGAAAAGACCTTGATGCTGGGAAAGACTGAAGGGGGCGACAGAGGATGAGATGATTGGATGGCATCATCAACTCAATGGACAGGAGTTTGAGCAAACTCTGGGAGATAGTGAAGGACAGGAAAGCCTGGTGTGCTGCAGTCCATGGGGTCTCAAAGGGTTGGACACGACTGAGTGACTGAACAATAACGACAAAGGTAGGAGAGAAGGACTCTATCAATTAACCCATTTCCAAATCATTGCTAGCGACGCAAAAGCCACAAGTGCTGGAAGGAAGGGTATGAGTGATCATGACCAGCCTGCCTGCTCACAGAGGAATCACCAGCACCAATGGAGATGTGCTCGCCCCAAACACAATTCCAGGCATGTGTGTCCCCTCACGGCGCCCAGCAGAGCTCCTGTAGTCCCAACCACGGAGCGCCCACCCCAGAAGGAGGGGCAGTCAATCAGGAGACCTGGCCCCTAGGAACACAGAGCCAAAGACACAGACAAGGACTCTGCAGACCCAGGCCGCCCCTCCTCCTTCAGAATTCGCTGAAACATCTCCCCCATCACTCTTCCCCGGGTGTGAAGGACAGGGTGGCTTTCTATAGCCAGGGCCCCACACTCCTTTACTTATTTTCCAGCACCTTCTAAATTCATCCCCCTCCTCGTGGTGAGCAAAACGTGCTGAGGTCCACAGAGAAGCAGTGAGTGACCCTGCTTCCTTGGTGTCGGAGACACACGACAACCCACTGAGAAACCCTCTGGGAGAAGGCTCAAGGGCTGCGCCTTTGTGGGCACCTGGCCATGGATGTTGATTTGGGGGCCAGAATGGCTGACCTTTCAGAACCACAGAGAAACCTTCTCTATTTTGAGGCAGCTGATTTTCATTATTAATCTTTTAGAGGCGCTAAAGCTTCTCTAAAACCACCTCCTGAAGTTAGACCTTCCCTTGGTCTTCCCTCAGTGCTTACTTGGTTTATGAAAATGCATTAAATCAGGAGTCATTCTGCTCCCCTTCCCACAAAAAACGTCCCACTTTCTCAGCCCCACCGTCTGGCTGGCGATGCTTCTCTTCATCAACCCCAAGACAGCAGCGGAACCTCCTGCACGGCTGGCATCTCCCCCTCCTCCCCACTCCCCGGCCCCCACCTGGTTCCTGCTCTGTCCTCTTGAATTTAAACCTTGAGCCCTGCGGTGACAGACAGCAAGTTGGAAGGGGAAGGGAGGCGGTGCTATTTATAATCCGGCGGAGTTCACCCTCAGAACACGGCCATTTTTTTCCAGGCCACCTGCCAGAGCCCGCATTCCCCGGGCTCCATATATGGGCCTCCCCACAGGCTCCTGTGGCCACAGCCGCACCTCTGAGGGGACTCAGGCAGCCAGGCGAGCCAGGAAGGTAAGGCCGGATCTGCTTCTCCAGGGCCTGCGAGGAGGCCAAAGCCAGCCGGGCAGCCTGGCCTCCTCACGGCGGGGTGACCTGAGACAGGCGAGGAAAGAGTCAAGAAGCCTGGGGTACCAGCCTGATGGAGCTTGCAGGGCGGCCAGCTTTCCCCCGAAGGCTTGAATAAGAATGGGGAGGGAAAAATGCATTCTCCCTATAAAACATTAGATCACCCCATAGTTTTGCCAAGTGGTTTTCAATTGTTTCCACTGCAATGTGACTGAGGTCTGTGGCGGCCTTGCCAGCCCCCAAGGGCTCCGAAAGCTGGATTTATGGATGCCCTTGGATGGGCAGATGGGAGGGGAAGCCCAGGGAGGGTGGGCAGGCCAAGGCAAGGGAGCAGGGCTTGGCCAAGCTGATATTTTCTGCAGGCTCTCAGCTTTGATTAGCATATATTAAGGATACAGAAAGAGAAAGGCGTCTGGCCTCTCCTGGGCATTTGGACACAAACATCTAACTGCCTTTGGGAAGCCAAGCATGGCAGCAGCAAGAAGGGCCTGACCGGTTGAGCTGTCACTCCGGGCTCTTCTCATCTTGCTTCTTTCTGTGCTGATGCTCCTGGGTCCAGGCTAGGGCCACAAGTGGGTGGGGCGTGGCCCCATGGAGCAGGAGTCCTGGGAACCCTCCTCTAAGTTCATGTGGGCAATTTTACTTCGATGTCTTAGAAAGCATCTCCAAACCTCCTCCAGAATGGTCTGCAGGGGACACAGCTGTACCAAATCAAGTTCAAGTCCTTCCTCTGAACAGCTTTCTGTGGTCATCTGGCTGTCTCTTCCTTAGGATGGAGAGCATCTGGTATTGTGATGAATGGTTATTGTTAATATGAATGGTTTGGCTTTATTGAGGGCTATTCAACACCAGCCATTTAACACATAGCATCTCATTTAACTCTCATTCCCAGCTGGGGCTAGTGGTAAAGAACCCGCCTGCCAATGCTGGAGACAGAGGAGACGTGGGTTCCATCCTTGGGTTGGGAAGATCCCCTGGAGAAGGCAACAGCAACCCACTTCAGTATTCTTGTCTGGAGAATGCCATGGTCAGAGGAGCCTGGCGGGCTACAGTCCATAGGGTCACAAAGAGTCAGATATGACTGAAGTGACTTAGCACACACACACCTCATTTAACTTCCATAACGAGCCTGAAAGAGGATGTTGCTTCGTCAGTGAGGAAACAGGGGAAGCAGAGAGGTTAAGCCCGTGTCCACCCTGAGGTTATCCAGCTCCTCACTCCCAGCCTCTCCACTGTACACGGTGGTTCCTATCACTCCTGCCTGCCGTCTGCTCTGTTGCATTTTATCCTTGCAGGTGGAGACCACTGTCTAAACGCCGTCTCCTCTTCTCTCCTCCCAGAGTCAAATGAGACCCACAGAAAGTCTTTGCTCATGTGGGAGTCCTTTGGCCAAGGCACCCTTTACCTGTGAGCTCTTTTTCACCCTGGGATGGATTCCTGAATCTCTTGACTTCGTGGTCTCTGTCACCCACCCCGAGGGGCCACACGATCCTGCCTCTGCGGAGGTCCCAGCCATCCCTACCGTTCCTCTTTTGCCTGCGACAAATATGGGACTGGCACTTCAGCAGGGGAAAAGCAGCAGCAGGAGTTGATCAATTCCTAAGCAACGAAGATCCTGTTTTCATGCAAACGTCCTCGGCATTAAAACAAAAACAAATTCTTCCCAGGGTGCGTCCTGGATGCCAAGTCTTCTTGCAAGACACATTTTGAAGCAAGGTTTTGCGCCTGCGTGATAGTCTAAGGGGGGCTGGGAGGAGAGCTGCGTGCCAAGCACTGTCTTGATATGCTTTCCTTTTAAACTTGCAGCCACTTTATGAGTTAGCCACAGTCAGATCTGAATTTGACAGATAAGGAAACAGAGACAAATGAGGGAATGTGTCCAGGGTCAATCAGCCAGCGAATGGCAGCCAGGGCACGTGACCAGGTCTGCCTGAAGCTGTATTGTTTTGGACAGGGACACAGGTTATCCACTGCGACTATATTCACCTTACAGAGACGAGGGGGATGACCACGAACATTTCAGATGACGATGGGCAAAATCTTTTTTTTTTTTCCCTTAGTGTGCTTTTCCCATCACATAAATAAAAAGTGTGCTTTTCCCATCAAATAAAAAGAAAGGATGGTGCCTGGATACCATTTTTCTTCTTTTAACAAACCAGTTGTGGATGTGAATCTGGATGAAATGTTCAGTTCAGTTCAGTTCAATCGCTCAGTCGTGTCTGACTCTTTGCGACTACATGAATCACAGCACGCCAGGCCTCCCTGTCCATAACCAACTCCCGGAGTTCACTCAGACTCACATCGATCGAGTCAGTGATGCCATCCAGCCATCTCATCCTCTGTTGTCCCTTTCTCCTCCTGCCCCCAATCCCTCCCAGCATCAGAGTCTTTTCCAATGAGTCAACTCTTCGCATGAGGTGGCCAAAGTACTGGAGTTTCAGCTTTAGCATCATTCCTTCCAAAGAAATCCCAGGGTTGATCTCCTTCAGAATGGACTGGTTGGATCTCCTTGCAGTCCAAGGGACTCTCAAGAGTCTTCTCCAACACCACAGTTCAAAAGCATCAATTCTTCGGCGCTCTGCCTTCTTCATAGTCCAACTCTCACATCCATACATGACCACTGGAAAAACCATAGCCTTGACTAGACGGACCTTAGTCAGCAAAGTAATGTCTCTGCTTTTGAATATACTATCTAGGTTGGTCATAACTTTTCTTCCAAGGAGTAAGCGTCTTTTAATTTCATGGCTGTAATCATGAAATGTTAGAACTGACTAAATACTGTTGAGTCTGTGATGCCTATAGAGTGCTCAGAGCATCCTGACCACTTGGTTCTGGCCACGCACGGTTTCGGTTCCTTGTCTCCGAGGCTAACAGTAGATAAAGGGTGGCTCTGAGAGATGTCACAAAGCAAAGCAGGGCCTTCAGATGAATGACAATAAGTGCCCTTGAGTTCTGAAGAGGTGCGAAATCACCGAGGGCTTCCTGGAGAAGGGATTTATTCCAACGCAGAGGTCTCCTAACAGATCGCTGTGACCTGGTCTTACAGGAGCTGGGTGCCCACCAACACCAGCTCTACCAGAACACTGCCAGGGTCGCTGGGCTTGCTCAAGGGTTACAGCGTCCACAGGGCGTCTAGACTCCAGCTGGCCCCAGCAGCTTTGTCCTTTAGGATCACCGAAGTTCAAAGGTAACACACATCGATGGGTTCGGGGCAGACTTCACGAGTCACTTTTAGTAAATGATCATACCACCAGGATTGCAGCTCTTTGGTGCTGCCCAACCATCAGGCATCACCCCCTTCCTGCTGATGCTGTGCCCACAGCTCATGGTGCAGCCAAGACTACAGCTCAAACTTCTTTCCTCTTGCCTCTGAAACCCTCTGTGAGCCCCTGTTTCTCACTGAGGAGGTGATCACTGGCTTCATCACGTGCCCAGAAGCAGCCAGGCAGCTAGGATTGGGAGACACAGAGAGCAGCCTTCTTAAGGTAACCTGAAAGAGAATCTGGGGCAGGGAGGCGCTCCCTCCCAGTGCTACCACAGCAACTGGGACCAAGCAGGCAAAGGTCTGGTGCTAGGAACAGTGCGTAGGCAAGTCTGGCAAGAGAAAAGGGCCCATAAAGGGGCTTTGTGGAAGTTAAAAGTGACAAGAACCATCTGAGTGGAAAGAGCATGGACTCTGTGTACAAAAGACCTGGGCTGGCATCCAACATTGACTGTCCCTGCATCAGGGGGTGAGAGCACTCCCTGGTATCCACGTTCTCCTTTTCCTCCCAGGCAACAGCTAGACTACATTTCCCAGACTTCCTTGCAGTGACAGGTGGTCATATGACAGTTTTCTGGCCAATGGAATTTGAGTAGAAGTGATGCAGACCTGGCTCCTAAAAACCTCCCTCTTGGGGTTCTCTCCTTTCTCCACCCACCCACTGAATGGAGAGAGCTCCCAGGACTGGAGGGAGACAGAGCCACAAGAGGGAAGGAGCTTGGGTCCCTGAATCACGGTGTGGAACACGGCCTGCTGGACATACACATTGACTTGTGGTATGAGCAGAAATAGACTCCTAAGTTGTTACACTATTAAAATTTTGGGGTTGTTACAGCTGTTTAATATAGACTTTCATTTACCATGTAACCTTTGGTTGAGTTTCTTAACCTCTTTAAGCTTAGATTTCCTCATCTGCAAAATGAGAATTAAAAAAACCTTCTTAAGAATGACTGGATTTACATTTGTAAAGTTCCCACAATCGTGACTTTTGTGAGCTCTAGGCACTTTTGCCTCTGCCTGTCGACCCTTCCTATGTTAAAAAACCTCAAAACCCATAAAAAATTAGTTTTTTTTTTTTAATTAGGTTTTAATGTTACATTGATATAAAGACAAATATACTCCAGGCTGGATTAACCATTATGTTTATTATTATTTATTATTTTAATATTCAATTTTATATACATTATGTTCATTTTTTCTTCTAATTTTAAGAGAAGTTAAAATGAAATATTTTCTGGGGTCCTAGAAGTATTGCGGGCCCTGGACACCTTGCCTATTGTGCCTAATGAAGGAACTGATCCTTTTTACTATAAAGCCTGGCTCCTGATGCATGCAATAAATGATAACTATTATGGGTATTTAAAAAATAATAATAGGAAGACGGAGGACATGAAAAAGCCACAAATGGTTATGAAACCCTTTTCACACACCTCATTTCCTCCAGTGCTCACATCCTTTGTATGAGAGTTTCATCTATATTTTCCAATGAAAAGAAGCGAGGCTGAAGGAGATTAAGTGCTATGCTCAAGATGGGTAAGAACATCCACCACTCAGCGCTTTCTGTCTGCTGGCTCATGCCAGACATAATGCTGGACACCTGTCTTACTTTATCACTTTTAATTTTCACAACCTTGTGATGAGATGGGACTTTTGTCATCCCCATATTACAACCGAAAAAAGAAATCAATGTTGAGGACAAATGAGTGAGCTGAGAACTGAAGCCTTCTGGTGCCATGTCTAATGGTCATTCTACCAGCTGCCTTTCCATCTCTTGAGAGCTGTACCCTGAGCACTGATAAGTGGCCTTGCCCGTGGAGGGTGTCAGCTACCCCAACACCTCTTTTCACGGCATGGAGAAGGACCTGCTCAAGGCTGCCATCCAGACACATCATGCCAGGTTACACTTGGGCTTCCTCATTCTCTAACCAAATGGACTCTTTCAAAGGTCTAATTATAGTGACTTCTATTTTCTTGTAAATAGTCACATCTGTTATAACTGATTTCACTGATCCAAGGCTCCAAGTTGGCAGCCTTGGCGGTCTGAGCCAATGTGTCAATTATGCCAAGCAGTCTGTAAGCAAAAGTTGCACGAAACTGAAGAGAGAAAAAAAAAATTAGTCGCAGGCATATAGATGGTGGGGACCAATATGTGCTTTCTGCAACAGTTACATCAACACAAACTCCTAAATGTGGCAATGGTGTCAATCTCTCGCAAATCTAAGTTAGTAAAACCAACACAGCCAGCCAGATCCCAGGGAACGAAAACGATCTTTTTAGTAGGGACTTAAGACTGAGCGACTTCACTTTCACTTTTTACTTTCATGCATTGGAGAAGGAAATGGCAACGCACTCCAGTGTTCTTGCCTGGAGAATCCCAGGGACGGGGGAGCCTGGTGGGCTGCCGTCTATGCGGTTGCACGGAGTCGGACACAACTGAAGTGACTTAGCAGCAGCAGCAAGCCTAGAAACTGGTTTCTCTAATAGTTTTGAGTCTAAGGTGATGCCCCTAGGAATTTGCTATGGCCCTTTGTGCTTGTTTTCAGGAAGAAAGACAGGATGCAAGTCTCTCTCGAGTGAAGGACTCCCATAGCCTTAAGGGCGATGTTTTTTGAGTGTGGTTGTTTAGCCAGCATTGAGTCATAGCTCAAACGTTGTCTCCAGATTGTGGTCCAAGTCTCTCTCCACCTACCTTATCAGTACTGTGACTAAGCAAATCATTTCACCTTCCCCAGTTCATCTCAGGTTCCTCATCTATAAAACGGTGACAGCCTATAAACTTCACAAGGCAGAATGATATAGTGACCATGTGTGACAGTCTGTTGGAAGCTGTGAGTGAGGCATACGTGCTAGTCATCACCAGCATGATGAACACAGCAGAGACACTGAGTCCTGTTTTCAATCCACCGCGATGGTTTCTTTCTCTTCTCAAATGACTCTAAGTTGAAACAGTCACGCTTCAAGTCAAAGCAGGGATGGGAGACGGGGATCTACTTGGGACTTTTTCTTTAGGAGGGATTTGAAAATCATCTTGAAATTAAGCTCTGAAAGTCCCTGTGTCTGACATGAAGTCAGTGCGAGCACCATTCTGCCCTCTCTAGGCCCTGGCAAAGCAGCCATGGAAACAGCCCAGGAACGAAGAGATTTAAGGCAGCAAAGACCATCCCTCGCTGAGTCCAGGCGCAAGGTTAGACTTGGAGTAAGGCATTGCTTGTGGGTGTTGTTGTTTAGTCGCTAAGTCATGTCTGACTCTTTTGTGACCCTGTGGACTGTAGCCCGCCAGGCTCCTCTGTCCATGGGATTTTTCCGGCAAAAATACTGGAGTGACTTGCCATTTCCTCCTCCCGGGGATCTTCCTGACCCAGGGATCGAATCTGTGTCTCCTGCATTGGCAGGCAGATTCTTTACCACTGAGCCACCAGGGAAGCCCCAAGGTACTGCTTACCATCCAGCAAGCCAGTGGCAGGAACATGAGAATGTCAAAGGATAAGGAAGCAAGATGATCCATTTGGCAAGAAAGAGGTCAGTCTTAAGCCTCCTGGTTCCCCTTCTGGATTGTCTCCGATGTATTAGTTTGTGGACATCCCACTTTACATACAACACTGTGGGCTGAGCGCGATTCTACAGTGAGGTTTGTGACCAGGGAAAAAGGGCTGTTATCTGCTCACCGACTGGACACCACTCTATCAATGCTGTGAAAACATTTTTCTACAGCCCTGCTTCCACTGCTGGTCACTCCTGGACCTGCAGTCCATGGACCCGTTTCCCACCCAGACTCTGTGATGCCTCAGGGCTCCATCCCCTATTCCCCTGCTGTTCTGTTAGTTGTTAGATTTGACTCCTTCTCCTTGTCCCTTGAGATCTTCTAGGGCACTATCACCCGACGTGTTCACTATCACTCTCACTCCCAGCTTCGCGTTATCTCTGACCACAGAGAAATGATAGTGACAGCTGCCCAGATGCTTGTAAGGTCTCAGGCTTGGGGCCCAGCCCTCTTCGGACCTATCTGAACCTGTTTAGTCCTCAAAAGAAGCCAACAAGGCAGGTGTTACTATCTCCCATTTTACAGACAGGGAAACTGAGGTTTTCAGAAGTGAAGGGTCTTTACGTGTTATTGTAAGCTTGTAAGCAGTGGCGTGGATTCAAAAGTCTAGACTGAATGGCTTCTAGGGCAAGCATTTAGGGCTTCATTTAAGCCATAGAAAAACATGTGGATAGAATGGGGTTGAGTCAGAGACCCCAGGCTCACTACCAGGAATCTTGGTCTAGGCAATTTCATTCAGGTCCATTGGCACCGTTTGGGGTGGTCATTTAACCTGTAAACTTCTCCAAAGAAACTGTACAACATTTCTCCAGCATGTTCCCAAGGAGCTCACGAGTGGCATTCTCAAACACCTTAATGACAACCAGAGATGCCTAATTTTGGCTCCCCCCAACACACACCTACTGGCTAAAAAGCCATGAAAAACCCTGAAGTTAATCAGCCTCCACCTGATCCAGGGAGTCCAGGAAGCTGGATCCCAGTGAGCACCGTTCTGCCCTCTCTGCTGCTGCTGTTTAGTCGCTAAGTCATGTCTGACTCTTTGCGACTCCATGGACTATAGCCCGCCAGGCTCCTCTGTGCATGGGATTTCCCAGGCAAGAATACTGGAGTGGGTTATCATTTCCTTCTGCAGGGGATTTTCCCGACCTAGGGATCAAACGCACATCTCCTGCTTAACAGGCGGATTTCTTTACCACTAAGCCGCCCAGGAAGCCCCTCTGCCCTTTCTAAGCCCTGGCAAAACAGCCTTGGAAACAGCCCAGGAACCAAGAGATTTAAAGCCACTAAGATCACGCTAGCTGAGTCCAGGTAGAAGGGTAGACCTGGAGTAAGACATTGCCCACCAGCAGGTCAGTGGCAGGGAGGTGAGAACGGCACAGGCTAAGGGAGTGAGACAATTCATTTGGCAAGAAGAGGTCTCAAGCTGGCAGGTTCACCTTTCCCACTGTAATTCTGGAGCCCTGGCGGCACTGTGCAGAAACAGCAACCCCTAGCACCCCTTCCTGAAGCATCCAGGCAATACTGACAGAGAGCCATCAGGGCACACAGACATCAACAGCCTGCACTTATTAACCTCTTACTATTTGTCAAGAATTGCATGTGGTGCTGACTTTCATGATCTCTTAAAATGCTTTTATATATATATATATTTGCAAAGAAATGCATGCTCAAGGTCAAGAAATCAAATAACTACAGGGGCTGATCATGAAAACCACCAGCTTATAATAAAAATTAGCCACCCCGCAAAAGCAAATCTGTTTTCCAGTTCTTTTGATGGTGACTTCTCTGAGTGCAGGGTTTCTCTTAACCTTCCAAAAGACCGATGATGCAGACAGAATTATTACCTCTCTTCCCAGATGATGACAGGGTGGGGTAGCCTCCGGTCACACAGCTGGAAAGGGGTGGAGCCAGGAGTCAAACTCACATCTGCCTCCCTCCAGGGTCTGCTCTTAAAACTTGAGGCTCTGTGGCTGACACATCTGGAGCCGAGTAAAGGACGTGGCTCAGGTCATATGGGCCCGGGATGGCTCCTAAGGTCACCTGTTGTCCAAACTCACAGGTGGAAGACACAACTAAATGACATCATGGGATTACACACATAAGCTGTCTTTCTTCCTGGGAGGTCTGTTTTCAGCTCTTCTTTCTCGTCTCTCTGGGCCTGTCCTTCTCCAGCCACTTCAGACATCTCTGCTCTTTCTGTTATGATACAGTGGCCAACGTGATATCACAGGGCAAGTCTCTGGGACCCTTATATTCCTCTCCAGGAACCTCACATCTTCCTGTCTCTTATCCTAGAATATAGTCTGTACAGCATTTATCACCATCTCCACTGGGACATTGCAAGAAAGAACAGTCCCTTCCAGATTTGAGGTTCATGAAGAAATGGCTTTCTCTGGTTTCATGCATTTGCAGTGGAAAGCGTTACAATATGGACCATATCTGTTGATAATATAGCTACTGGTTAAGAGCACCCACCCAGACTAGTCAGGTTCCAGTCTTAGTAGTGGCACTTGCTCACTAGCTTTGGTAACCTGGCAAGTTATTCCCTTCTCTGTAGCTGATTCTTCAACTATAAACCGGGAAGGAATGTAGTGAGAATTATGGATTATGAATGACGAGGATTAACAGATGAGAGCTCTGAACTCTACTGACCAGAACCAGGGCTCCAGACATATTATTGTTATTTATCAGTACTGTTGTTGTTGCAGAACATCTTGCAGTTTACCCAAGGTGTCAGTACACATCGTATGGTGTCCTTGTATCTAAGAGGAGTAAGGACAGAAATGGTCATATCTCTTAAAAGTATAATTATTACTCAGGGAACTCAAACTGGGCCTCTGTGACAACCTAGAAGGGTGAGATGGGGTGGGAGGTGGGAGGAAGGCTCAAGAGGGAAGGGACATATGTATACTAAGGTTGATCCATGTTGATATATGGCAGAAACCAACACAATATTGTAAATATCCTTCAATTAAAAATAAGTAAACTAAGTCCCATTTTACAGATGAGTAAGTAGAAAAAAAAAGTAAGTGACCTGCCCAAGAGGACAGGATGGCTCACAGTCAGAAGCACTCATGAAGACGCATTTAAACTTTCCTGCTAAGGCTGGATGTCTTTGGGTAAATTCCTGTACCTCTCTAAGTCTCCTTTGTAAAATAAGAGCTGAAGCCAAGGCCTCTCCAGCACTCTCTAACAGAAAAGTGATCAGCACTGCGGTTGAAAGGTCTCCCAAGTTCCCAACGTCAGACTCTGGACGTGAATTAGGGGTCTTCCACTTACTACCTGGATGACTTTGGGCAAACTGTCTAGTCTCCTTGGTCTTCGGTTTCCTCATCTGGAAAATGGGGCTAATAACAGAACCCACTGTAGAAGGTAGTCATGGGAATTGGATGAGAAAACCCTGCCAACATCTCAGGAAAAGACCTGGCCTGTGGAAGCACACGGCGAGTGTCAGCTGTTGTTCCCAAGCCTCGGGCGGCCAGCCTGGCCTCCTACACCTATCAACCCTGCATCACATGGATTAGCACCACGACCTTGCTCCTAACCGCGAGGTGCCCGCTGGGCAGGGTATCACCTGTGGTTTCCAGGTGGCCGCAGGCAGGAGTGTTAAATTCTCAACCTAAATCCAAAAGCCACCTCCAAGTGCCTAACGTTTCAACTCAAATGGAAAAATCTACTTTTCTGTTTCTGCCTGTAACGCTGATGGTGGTGTTTGGCTTTCCTTCCCATACAGTCTGAAAATCCTGAATAAATGGCAATTCTTTATTCGCTGAGTCGACAGTATTAAAACTCTTAGGCGTGACGCACTTCCTCCATTACCAGAAGTGTAAAGGGATGTTGTGCTAAGTCACTTTGTTCACGTCTGACTCTCTGCGACTCTATGGACTGTGGCCTGCCAGGTTCCTCTGTCCATGGGGATTCTCCAGGCAAGAATACTGGAGTGGGTTGCCATGCCCTCCACCAGGGGGTCTCCCAACCCAGGGATCGAACCTGTATCTCCTGCATTGGCAGGCGGGTTCTTTACCACTAGCGCCACCTGGGAAGCCCTAAGAAGGGATACTATTTTCAATTATACTACTCAATAAATATGCTATTTAGGGCCGCACTGCTATTATTTGTAGGTAGCAGGACAGTGGTTCACTTATTCCACTGGAAAATATCTGAGCCGCCCAGGGGCCAGGCACAGCCCCACACTTTGATGACCCAAACGAGAGCAGCAGTGGCAGCACTAGCAACGGCACCCCCACTTAAGTCACCTGTTGTGCTGGATCCCCCCTTTCCCCCGCAGGCCCATTTTCCTCCCTTCACCCTGCTCTGTCACCCCCGAGGACTGTTTCAGTGGGGTCCTTAACCACTATGTCCAGGTGAGTGGGGTCCCACTGTGGGATCCAGAAAAAGAATTCATGCCTCAGTTTTCCCATCTGCCAATTGGGTCAAACAGTAACATTTACCCCAGGAATGTGGCTTAAATGAATTAACATGTTTAGAACAGTGCTGGCCATAGTAAATGTTAGTTCTCACTAATCCTTATTATCTGGAGTAAGAACTAACATGGCCATTCTGCTCCAGCTACTCGAGTTCCAGAGGCCTCTTGCCCCATCAGGTGTCAGGGAGGCAGGGCTCTCAGTTGTTGCTAGCCCAGGGCTTTCCCACGTCTTGTTGGCCCTGCGTAAGCCTGTCCACCTGCCTATCAATAAACATTCATTAGCTCCCCTTACCTCCCCGTTACCTGCTGGGACCCTAACTCAGACACTTGTACATACTGTGTTTTTGTTTTCTGTTTTTCAAGAATTTTCTCTAATGCTTATAAACATCTCCCTGCCTCCCACTACCTCCCGATGAAAGAAGCATTATTGTGCCCATTTTTAAGGATAGGAAAACTGAAGCTTAAAGTTCAACCCAAGCCCCACAGTTAGGAAGTAGTTAGGCTGAGTTTCAACTTCAGGCTTAGTTTTCATGCCCAGGCCTGGCTTTTTTTTTTTTTTTCCAGGCCTGGCTTTAATGCCCAGTGTTAATGGCACATGCCTCCCTGACTTCCCCAAAAGTTTACAAAGGAAAGGTAATGACAGTCTTGCAGCGATGACTACTCTGATAGGAATAAGAACAGTGACCCTGACGAAGGGCCAAGGGCACCGGGGACTGGAGTTAGTCAGAGAGGGCTTCCCAGAGGAGGTGATAGTAACCCGAGTCATAAAGAGGTGTGTGGGGGTGTTTATTCCAGAGGGAGAGGAACTGGAAGGCATAAGGGTTCAGAGGGAGGACAGTCAGAGAGGAGGAGCTTTATCAGGAGCTGCAAGCAGTTCCAAAGTCCTGAAGCAGAGAACTCGAGGGGGAGGTGAAGAAAGAGAGGGGTCTTTGTCCTGACGAGGAGGTGTGACCCTTGAGCTGAAGCTGGGACCTGGGACATTTTGGTGCTGATGCTTGGACAGGAAGTGCTCTGGTCATCTGCCCATGATGGCCAACTCCATCAGAACAGAACATCTTTCTATGTCAGACCTAGCCTGGATCTCTGCATGCAATATTATTATTCTTTGATAGCACTCTTGTAAATGTTTGTGTGTGCTTAGTCACTCAGTCGTGTCTAACTGCAACCCCCCAGACTGTAGCCTGCCAGACTCCTCTGTCCATGGGATTCTCCAGCAAGAATACTGGAGTGGGTTGCCATGCCCTTCTCCAGGGGATCTTCCCAACCCATGGATCAAAACCGGGTCTCTTGCATTGCAGGCACTGTTTACTGTCTGAGCCACCAGGGAAGCCCCTGCATTCAATAGGTGCTCCATAAACGAGACTGAGAACTAAAAAAGAGAATGCGAGTGGAGAGCTGTTCCTTTGAGCAGATGTTGCCCACACCCCACCCATGTCCCCATCCTTCCCGCTTGAGTGCACCGCAGTCTTCCTTCCAACTGCCGACACCTGGGTTTCCTTGCTTGGGGTCTCTAGTTCCAGGCCCCCTTTGCTTCCTGATGGGCAGGCAGGCCTGAAGCGCAGAAGAATTGGCTCCTTGGGGAGCACCCCACAGCTGTGGCTGATGGAAGCTGGTGAGTAAATACCACACAGGTCTCACCCATCAGGTGGCCAGAGGTCCCCATGGGATGAAGTCCCAGTTGCCCTCAGTGGTAACTTTCTTGAAAATGCTCCAGGTCCCTTCACTTCTCAGATAAACAACATACATCTAGATTTTTGTCTTGGGGGGTTGCTTCTGGGGAACCCAGACGAAGACAGCCCAATTCTTGGTTTCACGGAATGAAAGAGTACAGAATAAACGGACTTCAGGGGTAAACTTTCAGGGGCAGGAAACAGAGTCAGTAGGTGGTTAATGGCAGACACAGGATCGATCTTACTCGTATGTTGTGTGCGCAAGAGAATTCAAGATCCTTTGTTCGAGCCTCAGCTCTGGATGCAGCGTCTCGTGCTGGACAGAATGCGGGCTTTCGAGAGAGGCATACCTGGGCTAGAGTCCAAGCTGGGCCACATGCACGTAGGTGGCCCCTATCAGAAGCTATGCAGTGCCTCAGTTGGTTCACCTGGGAAATGGGGGGCCACATTTACTGTGCAAGGTTGTGATGATGTTCAAGTGTGAAATGTAAGTTAAGACACCTCATGGAGAGAAACTAGGTTCCTCTGTAGAGACTTTTAAGGAACTGCTTACTCTATGTTTTAACTGCCATTCACATACCTCCAGTCTAGCAATGATAAGGGCAACCCAATGTCTTTGCATTTTTGTGCCTCCCAGGGGACTGGAGGTGACTAAAAGATGGGGGGTCACATTTTGCTCAATTTTGCATCTCCTGTATATTTAGCACCACACCTGGCACAGAGCAAGCACTTCATGAATGTTTGTCGAACATTTATTTTTATTGAAGGATAATTGCTTTACAGTATTGTGTTGGTTTCTACCAAACATCAACATAAATCAGCTATAGGTTTACCCATGTCCCTCCCACTTCAGCATCCCTCCCACCTCGCTCCTCCCATCCCACCCTTCTAGGTTGTTACTGAGCCCCAGTTTGGGTTCCCTGAGTCATACAGCAAACTCCTATTGGCTATCTACTTTACATATGGTAATGTATACTTCTCAGATGAATATAATGTGCTTCTGGGTTGTGCACCAAAGGGATCCAGTGGAAAAAAGAAAAGCAAGATCATTTCATGATACAAATGAACTTATTTACATAGAACTGAACTGAAAGTAAATAGAAACAGACTCACAGACTTAGAGAACAAACTTAAGGTTGCCAGGGGGGGAAGAAGAGGGGAAGAGATAGGGAGTTTGGGATGGACATGTGCATGCTGCTATGTTTATTAATAAAATAGATAACCAACAAGGACTTACTGTATAGCACAGGGAACTCTGCTCAATGCTATGTGGCAGCCTGGATGGGAGGGGCGGTTTGGGGAGAATGAAAGTGAAAGTTTCAGTCGTGTTGACTCTTGGCGACTCCATGGACTGTAGCCTGCCCGGCTCTTCGTCCATGGAATTCTCGGCAACAGTACCCAAGTGCGTTGTGGATACATGTGTATGTATGGCTGAGTCCCTTTGCTGTTCACCTGAAACTATCACAATACTGTTAATCGGCTACACTCCAATATAAAATTAAAAGTTTTTTTTAAAAGTAAGATCATTTTTTCAGAGAGTGAAGAGGGCCGAGATGAAAATAAAACAGAGGACGTGATTTAGCCCGTGGTCCTCAATAGAAGGGGAAGAAAGGATGGGACAATTTTGCTCCCTTGAGACATCTGGCAACACCTGGAGATGCTTTTGAAGGGAACTGGAGGGAAGGCGCTCCTAGTACCAACACCCTGTAACGCAGGAGGCCTGCGTGACAAAGACTTCGCCATCCCCAAGGGTCAGCGCAGCAAGGTGAAGAAATCCTGCTGTAGGGGGACGACGGGGAGCAGAGAGCACCTCCCTGTGCAGGTGGCAGCAGACTGAGTTGCAGCCCCAGTTCCCAGAGCTGGCCCAGAGCAGCACACAGAGTGAGCTGCACGCAAGTGAGCTGCGCCCAGAGCCCCGCCACAGCCTCGCGCAGAAAGACGCCAGATGGTGAAACCGCCAAGGCTAGCTCACGCCCCCTGCGAGCTCTCACACCTCTGCTCCGGGGTGTCATTCGGGGGTTGTTTGCCTGGCTGGGCGGGCGAAAGCAGAGGGAAATCCGGTGGGGGCTTTTGCTTGGCTGCTTTCACTTTTAAGTCCCCAGAGCCCGGAGTCCCCACCCTCTTCCCAGGCTCAGAACCGGAAAGAGGGAAGCAGAGGGTCTTCGTTCAGGCGGACCGCTCGGAAGTCCCCCACCTCCACCTGCGGGCTCCCTTCCTCCTCTCTCCAAAAGCATCTCCCGCGGCCTTCCCCCGGCGCCCCAGAAGCTCCAGCTGGTGGGCTGGGGGGAAGGTTTCTCTGGAGACACCCTGCCAGCCTCCTGTAGCCCTGGAAGAAGTGATTTCCCAAGAGAAACAGGCATCAGGCTTCCACGGAGCCGTAAATAAACAGAGCATTCCAGAGGCCGAGGGCCGGGAGGGCAGCCGGCGGGCCAGCTTTCCCCCTTCACCCTCACTGAGCCGGCCCATTAACTTTTCCAGCAGGCGCTGGGCCCTGAGAGCATGCCAGCCCCCCGCCCCCCCACCCCCTCCCACCAGCTGCCCCTTCTCTTCCCCTTTTCTCCCTTCTTCCCTGTAAATCTGTCCCGGGCCCACCGCCTCCGGAGCTGCACACCGCAGCCTGCCTGCTCCACACACGAGGGGGCTTCCCGAGGAAACGTCACACCAGTTCCGTGGGCAGTTTCTTAACCTGCAAGGCTTCCAGAAAGATCTGAGTCAACAGGCACTGCTGAGGCAGCCAGGGTGGCAGCAGGCCTCTGACAGGCAGCCCGACCTGTAGAAGCCCTGCCAGCCCGGAGCGGGCAGAGGGAACCCAAGCGCCAGAGCCCTGCGAGGAACAGTGACCCCGAGGCTGTGAGCCCGCGTCCTCGTGACGAGCAGGGACCCCGTGGACAGAGCGGGAGCGGAGGGCCTTCAGAGTCAGCAGGCAGCGCGGGACCCCAGGCCTCCCGACCCTCGCCTGTGCCTGGAATTTCTTTCAGGACACATACTCGTGCCAGCAGAATGGGAAAGTTCCACGTCGACTCTTCCAAACGGGAAGGCAGAGAAGGCTGGGAAGCGGCAGCCATCTTCCTCCCAAGTGTGCCTCTGGGGTTCGGAGGACGCAGCTGAACAGCTCTGCTCCCTTAGTCTGTAGAGTGCTCCTCTGAACTGAAAACACTGCCCTCGGTTCCCAGAGTCCCCAGACAGGAGCCCCGGGTCAAAAAACCTGCTCGTGAGGACAGTGGTCAGACCCAGTCTGATACTCCATTTCACAAGAAGGGGGCATTATGGGGAAAATGTGCTGGAATATGTTTAATTAATTATTTTGCTAAAAATGATAATCTGCCCATGCTGCCCTGAGAGTTTTATTACAGATAGCCAGAATGAGGTAGGCAATTTGCAATAAGTAAACCCTCCCTGCAAACCCCAGGGCAGGAATTTTTCTACATGTTGTTATTTTCAGCCACCAATGTCCAGTCTTTTCATTCCTTGAAAGCCTTGATTTACAGAGTTGGAGGTCTACAACGTGGAACTTCTAAAACAGACTATCAGCTGTAATGTCTATTTTCTGCTGTTAAAGTTGGTTACAAATACCTAGGCACCGGCAAAGAAAAGACTCAAAAATATTCATCTTTCCAGCTGTGCTGTTTTAGTTCTGTTTGTGTGTGTGTGCACCTGTCTACAGGATACAACTTCCAGTCGTAGGTTTTGTTTTGTTTTTCTAAGTCTTTCAGGCAAGCCTCCCACATGGTTTTGAAAGGAGGAAAAAAAAAACAAAACATGTTCTTTGTTCTTTAGCTCTTGGAGTTTAATAGGATTTTCATCTCCGGGGGCTCCCTTCAGGAAAAAAAAAAAAAAAACTCAGCTAAGTGACCACTAGCTATTCTCACGACTAAAGCAAGCCTTTCACTGTTAACCTGCACTTAGGGTGACGGAGAGCATGTGGTGCAAAGACGTTTCATCAGCTGCCAGAACAAATGACGGAATGTCAAATCTCCAACAGCTCACCTCCCAGATAAGGGTCACGGTGGGCCCACTGGGGCTGCCTGCCTCAGGAATTCCACAAATATTTACTGAGCACAGGGGTGGCCATGACAGCTTGGGGGCTCCACTGTGCCATCCAGGATCCAGAAACCACCTCCCCCTCCACCCTCCCACTGTTTTTGCAGAAGCCAAGGGTTACAGGCCCCACGCCAGCTTCCTCTGTGGGCACCGAGCAGAGCAGAAAAGTTAGGGGGCCACCATGACGCCGGCAACCGGTTCTATATGAACCCAGGACAGAGGAAGAGAGCAGGATGCAAACGGGCACGGTGAAAGACACCCACTGGTGACCGGCCTCTTCTGTCATCAAGGTCACCTGAACTGCAAGACAGATAGACTCCAGCTATACCGGACTAGCTAGCAAAAAACCAGAAGCATTTTCTTTTTCTCAAAAGTAAATTCAAATGCCGTTATTCGGGCAAAGCAAAGGCAGAGGACTGGTGGGAGGCAGGTGAATGGGACTCAACCAGAAGGTTAAAAACAAAAAGTTGGCCACACGTCAGCATCCAGCAGGGTCGCTGAGAACGAGTGCTTCTCCCAATAGAAAGACTGGGCACCGTCTGGCTCCCTCCTTGGACAACCAGCCTCGCTCCAACCAAGCCCTCTACTCCGCAGAAGTAACCAGGACACACCAGGACTTATTGGACATCAAACCAGCTACAAAATATGAAGTTCACCAAGACGATATTTAATAGATTTCTCTGGATTTATATCTCTTCTACCTGTCCCGCCCCTGCTCCAATCTGAAGTGAGTAACTTGGTCAGAGAGCTTGGCATGAAATTCTAGTACTGAAAAAAAAAAGAAAAAAGTGAAGCACAAGCAGAATGCACAGGGTTCTAGTCCAGTTCCCACTGCTGGTAATTTGATGTTGCATGTGTCATTTACCTTCTGTAACGGAGGGAAGAATGTCTTCACTCCCTCCCGCGTAAACCTAGGAGTTGGGTGGGGAGACGGACTTGTTAGCTCTCCTGCCCTGGGCACTCTGGGCTGGTGGAAAGGCTTATGGGCAAAGGTGTTAAGAGCCCAGAGAGGTGAAACACTCTATCTTAACATTCCTGAATGTAAGTGGAAAGGAGAGAGGAGTGCTTTTGGTTTCATTGCATCATTCGGGAGCCAGATTTGATATTGAAACCTTTTAAAGTAGCTGAAGGGCCTTCAGCTTTTTACAACCCTGGGTTTCCTCTCCTGTAAGACCTCAGAGGGTTGGACTAGATGATCTTGTAGGCGGGTTCATATTGGTTGGCTGACTGTTCAAGACAGGAACTATGCAAAGGTGATAACCAACAAATGCTTGGCTGGTTGACTATGGGATCCACTGGTTGAAGAGGGTGTTTATTTTCTGAGCAGAGCCCCAGGGGCTACATTCAGTGTTTTCAGAGCTAAGATTCAAACACATGGCCATTCCTGGGCAGGATGTTAGGACCAAGGTTCTTAAGTTACTTTTCAAGGACTTTTATGGACTTCCTTGGTGGTCCAGTGGGTAAGACTCTGTGTTCCCAAAGCAGGAGGCCTGAGTTCAATCCTTGGTTAGGCGACTAGATCCCATATGCCATAACTAAAGATTCTTAATGCCACAAAGAATGCCTGGAGTAGCCAAATAAATAAAAATATTTTAAAAATTAATTTAAAAATACATGTAATAAATCTAGAAAGTTCCATAGAAAAATAAATCTAGATTGAAGTAGTACCTTTTTTACCACCGTAGCATTCCTAGTGTTTTGCATGGTGCCTGTCACATAGTAGGAGCTGGAATACATGTTGTATGAATAACCAAAGTGTCCAACACCCAGAATACTTCTGACACTGCCTTCCCCTCCCCCAGAATGTATCAGTTCAGTTCAGTCGCTGAGTCGTGTCCGACTCTTTGCAATCCCATGGACTGCAACACGCCAGGCTTCCCTGTCCATCACCAACTTCCGGAGCTTGCTCAAACTCATGTCCATTGAGTCGGTGATGCCGGAATGTATATGCATAGCTGAATCCACAAAAAGCTTTCAACTACTTTCCCGAATGACACTAATATTTAATCCCTGGCCTTTCCTGCATCCCCCACACACTCCCAATCTCACAAGTCAAGCACTGGCTATCAGCTATCCTGCTCGCAAAAGAGGGCAACAGAAGATGAGACGATTGGACGGCATCACTAACTCAATGGACGTGAACTCGAGCAAACTTTGGGAGATAGTGGAAGACAGAGGAGTTTGGTGTGATCCAGTCGGACATGACTTAGGGACTGAACAATAACAACAATCCTGCTCAGCAAGCTCTGTCCCTTCCTGGCTGTGCTCCTTCACCTTGCCAAGGCTCAGTTTCCTCATCTATTACATGCAGATAACCAGGCCTTTCTCAGGAGGAAAGGAATGGTTAGGTCCTCCAAGGGGAGGTGGGGGGAGTATATAAATTAACCCACCAGTGCTGAGAATCCACCTGGCACAATGCATGCTCACTCATGGTAAATACCAACCATTAGAGTTACTCCTGTACTCAGTAGCATTCATGCTTGGCAGTAATTAGGGCCTCATTAAATTTTAATTTCCTTTGTGCCAGACTGGATGCTTAAGACAGAACCAAGTTGGATTAGTACTCCACAAAATGTAAGAAAAATAAATATGCTGCCAAAAAAAAAAAAAAAACCTTTTATGTTTCGTGGTCTTTTGGATCATCAGGACCACTTCCTCACATACCATTGGGCAGGACAGTTGGACACTGTTCTTAGAGCTAGAAGTGGCATTTGACTAAGTGGCAGGAAGTTCGGTTCAGCTCGGGGCTTTGCTACTGGTAATCTTTACTCCGTGAGACTCAACACGGCCAGTGAGCCCAGGCCTTTGCTGGATAGAGACTCATCCTACTTGACAAACATCCATGTGTTCCCCTGTGTTCTTCCAGACTCCCTGCAGTTAGGCAGGGTCGTGTGAGCAGAACTGACACGTTTAAAGAGGGTATATGAGACTCTTTAGTCTTCTTTTCCTCTCTAGGAGCCTGAAAGCCAATTTTTTGAAATGATGCGGCCAAAAAAAATTCAGCTTGCCTGGATCCTTAAGTCACAGCTACCTTGAAGAGCTCTTGCCCTTTGGTGCATTTCATGAAAGTAAGAAATAATCCTTGTTTGGTTAAGCCAGTAGGATATCAGGGCTTATTTGTCACTGCATCATAGCTTAGCCTAACCTGACTACTAACACATCTTACTCAGTGCTTGTTCCCGAGCATTCATGCCTGTCCGTCACAGGCCATTTATTCTCTAGTATACACACACACATACACATAATTGAAATCTCAACAATTATTTTTCCTAACCTGTGAGATGATCCTGTAAGAGTTAGTAAACTGGCCATCTCTCTTGAGACAAATTTTTTTTTTTCTTCTCTCCCTAGAGGAAAATAAATTGGTGACAGAACTGTGTGAGGGAGCTTCCCTGGTGGCTCAGTGGTAAAGAATCTGCCTGCCAAAGCAGGAGAGGCGGGTTCGATCCCTGGCCTGGGAAGACCCACGTGCCATGAAGCGACCGAGCCTGTGCACCACAGTTACTGAGCCCGTGCTCCAGAGCCCAGGAGCTGCAACTACTGAGCCCTGGCACCGCAAGCCCGCACACCCTAGAGCCCACGCTCAGCCCCAGAGAGGCCACCGCCATGAGAAGCCGGCACACCACAGCTGGAGAGTAGCTTCTGCTCGTTGCAACTAAAGCCTGGGCAGCAGCAAAGACCCAGCTCAACCCAAAACAAGTAAATAAATGCAATTCTTTTTTTAAAATACTGCATGAGGACATTTCTTGAGAATGAGGGGCTGTGTTAGTGCCAGGAAGCGCCTTCTAAAGGAAAGAGAAAAGATGCCTCTGTTACTCACTCTAGCCGTGCAGCCTTTTATTATCAAAATAGTAAGCTCTGGAAGGAAATGCAGAGTCCACATCTGTGTATCCCACTCACGGAGGCACTTAACACAGAGTCTTCATAACCTCTAACTAACACACCAGCTCTGCAGTGTGGCAAGTACCTGGGCTCGGAGATCACTCAGGTCTGGCTTTAAATCAAGTTAATTTCATAAAGCCTCACTTTCCTCAGATGTCGAATGGGTATAAAAATTTCTACCAAGTGGCGTCGTTGGGGGAATGAAAGAAATTAAAATAAAGTGGGGTAGACAACATGATAGGTTCAATGGCTGGCATACAGCAGGCATTCAATCAATGCATGTCCTTCTTTCTACCACATTTAGAGTTAGGTTTCAAGTTCAGACTTGGCCAAAAAAAAAAAAAAAAAAGAATTTGTTTACTATTGGAAGTGGTAGAAAGATCCTGTGGTATTGCTCTGGGTGCCACACAGGACGGCGGACATGGTGTTCCTGGAAGGAAACAAAGGTTGCCTCCACGTCAGAGGAAAGAAGTGCACCCAGGAGGTACACAGAGGCCAGATGTTCAGATGAGGCAGCCGGGTGGAGCCAGGGAGGCAGGCAGATCGTCAGAATTTGGCCAAGAGGCCCCCAAACCTGGGACAAAGGCAGCCTGGGACGGAAGCCGTCTGGCCAGCTTCCTGTGACGAAATGGTCCAGTGACTGTCCTTCCAGGCACTGGCAATGCCAGCCACCAGGGGCAGCAGCGCGTAGCAACTGCTACTTTACCTCCTTCTGATCCAGAACATAGGCTCAACAGGCCAAACAATCATTCACTCATTTGTAGAACCAACCAGTCACTTGAGGGACAGTCATTTGGAACCTGCTTACTGGGCCAGCTCTGGGTTGGTGCTGGGAACATGAAGACAAAGAGGAAACTCTCCTTTGGGGTGGAGGGTGGTCCATGGTTTTTCAGGGAGATAGAGGTCAAAATCCACATGCTAGGATTTCTAAGCAGTTATTTCCAGGGCAGGAATGAGTGAAAGTGTTAAGTCGCTCAGTTGTGTCTGACACCATGGACTGTAGCCTGCCAGGTTCTTCTTTCCATGGGGTTCTCCAGGCAAGCATACTGGAGTGGGTTGCCAGTCCCTTCTCCAGGGGATCTTTCTACCCAGGGATCAAACCTGGGTCTCCTACAGGTTCAACTGCAGGCAGATTCTTTACTGTCTGAGCCACCAGGGAACTGCTAAGTCTGGGGGGATGAGTCTTGCTGGGGAGAAGGACCTACATGTGGAAAAGGAAAGAAAAGGGAAAAGAAGGTGGAGCATGCGGGATTCAGGGCTTGGCCTTGAATGGCTGAAGTGTGGGGCACATGTGGAGCAGGAAGTGGTTATGGCAAAATATGTCTGGTGGGTAGAGGTCAGCTCTCAAAGAATCTGGACTTGATCCTATGGGTCAGAAGTTATTCAGCAGCAGTCCTTCGCATAGACAGGGAAGTCCACGCAAATGGTTTTGATTTGGGGTTTTTGAGTGCCTTTCAGCTGGTCATGTGCTTTCTACTTTGACCCACTACCTACCACTTCCCAGGTGATGCTATTGGTAAAGAACCTCCCTGCTAACAGGAGACACAAGAGAAGTGGGTTCAACCCCTGCATTGGGAAGATCCCTTGGAGAAGGAAATGGCAACCCACTCCAGTATTCTTGCCTGGAGAATCCTATAGACTGAGGAGCCTGGCAGGCCATAGCCCATGGGGTCACACAGAGACAGGACTGAAGCGACTTAGCATGCACAATCACTTCCTGCTGTCCTACAACTGACTCCTTTACTTGTTTCTGTTGCCTGCAAACCCCCTAGCAGCATTTGGGCTTATGACTCCTGGGAGGTTTTTCGGAGGTCAGTGGAACATGATCAGATTTGGTGTTTTAGAGCCACATGTCATTGGAGTGGAGGCAGGGAGGGAATGGTGTCATATATTCCTCCCCTTAAGACTTCCTCCTTCTCTCTTACTGAAAAACCAAGTCCAGAAAAATTTCTGTTCACTTTTGGGTGGTCAGACCCAGTATGACTCCCCACTCCTATCTCAACACACATACAGATTCTATCTTATTTGATTCTGTTTATCAACTGAGCAGTGGTGTACTGAGCCACCACTCAACCAGAGCTAGGTGTTCAGGTAGCAGGGGATGGGGGTGGGGGTGTGGGAATCAAAAGTGTAAATCCCTGTGTCCAGCAAGACGGAGGTCTTGTCACAGTGCCAGAACATACCTGAGGCCACTGGTGAGACACACAGCAACACCACAGCACAGGCTACCCAGGCTCCATGCAGGTGCGTGGCTGGCATGGTGCATGCACAGAGCTGGGAGGGCACCAGCCAGGAGGTCTGAACTGCCAGCAAGCTGCTGTCCCCCGAGGCAGGACCACTGAGCCAGAAATGCCACTGCTGAGCATATACCCTGCTGCTGCTAAGTCGCTTTAGTTGTGTCCGACTCTGTGCGACCCCATGGACGGCAGCCCACCAGGCTCCCCTGTCCCTGGGATTCTCCAGGCAAGAGTACTGGAGTGGGGTGCCATTGCCTTCTCCAATGCATGAAAGTGAAAAGTGAAAGTGAAGTCGCTCAGTCATGTCTGACTCTTAGCGACCCCATGGACTGCAGCCTACCAGGCTCCCCAGTCCCTGGGATTCTCCAGGCAAGAGTACTGGAGTGGGGTGCCATTGCCTTCTCCAGCATATACCGAGAGAACCATAATTCAGGAAGACACATACACCTCAATGTTCACTGTAGCACTATTTACAATAGTCAGGACAAGGAAGCAAGCTCAGTTCAGTCAGTTCAGTCGCTTAGTCCTGTCTGACTCTTCGAGATCCCATGAAACACAGCACACCAGGCCTCCCTGTCCATCAGCAACTCCCAGAGTTTACTCAAACTCATGTCCATTGAGTCAATGATGCCATCCAACCATCTCATCCTCTGTCATCCCCTTTTCCTCCCACCTTCAATCTTTCCCAGCATCAGGGTGTTTTCAAATGAGTCAGCTCTTTGCATCAGGTGGCCAAAATGTTGGAGTTTCAGCTTCAACATCGGTCCTAGGTGTCCATCAACAAATGAATGGATAAAGAAGATATGGTACATATTTTCAATGGAATATTACCCAGCCATAAAAAGGAATGAAATTGGGTCATTTGTAGAGATGTGGATGGACTAAGAGTCTGTCATACAGAATGAAGTAATTCAGAAAGAGAAAAACAAATACATATATCAATGCATACATATGGAATCTAGGAAAATGGTACAGATGAAGCTATTTGCAGGTCAGGAATACAGATACAGGATGTAGAGAACAGATATGTGGACAGAGAAGGGGAGAGGGAGCATGGGACAGACGAACGGGGAGCGTAGCACTGACATTTACACGACCATTTGTAAAACGGATAACTAGCGGGAAGCTGCTGTGTAGCGCAGGGAGCTCAGCTTGGTGCTCTGTGATGACCAAGACGGGTGGGATGGGGGTGTGGTGGGAGGGAGGCTCAAGAGGGATGGGATATATGTATATGTACAGCTGACTCGTGTTGTTGTACGCCAGAAACTAATACAACATTATAAAGCAATTATATTCCAATAAAAACTATTCAGAGAGGTGAGTCCATTTTAGCCATGTGCAGAATCAATGTGGCCTTTGACCAAACCAAGCAAAGGGTTTCTCATCACTTCTGTCACTGAAACATCTTCTATATCCAGAAATCTTGAGACTGAGAGTTAAAGTTAAGTCGCTCAGCCATGTCTGACTTTTTGCGACCCCGTGGACTGTAGCCCACGAGGCTCCTCCATCCATGGGACTCTCCAGCCAAGAATACTGGAGTGGGTTGCCATTTCCTTCTCCAGAGGATCTTCCTGACCCAGGGATCGAACCCAGGTCTCCCGCATCAGAGGCAGACGCTTTAACCTCTGAGCCGCCAGGGAAGCCCTGAGTCCCCAAATCTCCTACTAGGATCAATCAGCATACGCCTCCCCAACCCTGAAAGAGCATCCCTTCCCTGTCTCACCTTGATCCCCACAGGTACTATCCATCAGGTACTTTCTCAACCTGTGAGCACAGGAACTGCGCTCTGGCTTCGGTGGTAACAGAGCCAGACCCGGAGTGCCTGCGGCCCAGCCAGGAAGCTCATGAAGCGAGAGAGAGCCAGCGCTGGGCTCTGTGGATGGCCCCACCACTCCCAGGACAAGTGGAGCAGGTCCGCGGGGGACATGGGTGGTCGGTTCCCTTCATCTCAGGGCACTCTCTGGTCGCTGGGTGACGGCTCTCCCGAGGGGTGGGGGTGAGGCTGCCAGTCACAGACCCAAAGCATCAGGCCCTCCCTCAACCAGTGACTCACAGGCAGCCCCACGGACACAGGTGTGAGGTGCGTCTGTGCCAACAGCATGGTGCTGGTCAGCATTTCCAGGGCGCTGCCTGGGTGCTGGGTGCTGTGCTCAGTCCCTCACAGGCGTTTGCTGTTGTTGTGTAGTCCAGTTGGGTCCAACTCTTTGTGACCGTACGGACTGTAGCCCGGCAGACTCCTCTGTCCATGGGCGAGTAGGTTGCAGTGCCCTCCTCTAGAGGATCTTCCTGACCCAGGGACTGAACTTGCGTCTCCTGCACTGGCAGGCGGGTTCTTTACCGCTGAGCCACCAGGGAAGCCTCTCACAGGTACGAACCCCTGTGATTTTGCACAGCAACCCTGTGAGCAGGGACTCTGCTTCCGCAGGTCCAGGTCGGCTCGCTGTGTGCAGCTGCAAATGCAAATTCTCCAGCCAGACTGAGGACTCCTCCTGGGAAGTGGTGGTAGCTTGGTGTTTGGTGTCCCCCACCCTCATCCCTCCCCAACCCTGACGTGGAGCACAGAACCCCACACGCAAGGGCAGGGTGGCGGCCGGGCCAGGACAAAGGTGAGGCAAGTAGCAAACCAGGATGCAACGTTTAAGGAGGCACTCCCTCCCTCTTGGGTGCTGAGCCTGCACTTGCTGACGCTGAGAGCAAGCGCCATCTAAGATGCCAGACACTGGGGCCTCATTCGCTCGTCAGTCCCAGCCTTGGGTAGAGAACTGGTCAGACTGGTGTGCGTGGTAGTGTGTGTGTGTGCAAAGCCTGTTTCCTTTACTCTCTAGCCCTGTGACTGACCTTCCCCACCCGGTGCCTCAGTTTCCTCATCTGTAAAACGGAGCTTCTGGTAATACAAGGACGTGGGTAAAGATATGGAGAAATCCGAATCCCCATACGCTGCTGATGGGAATGTAAAACGGAAACAGCCAGAACGGTTTGGCAGTGTCTCAAAATGTTAAACACAAAACCCAGCACTTCCACACGTAGATAGCCACCTAAGAGAAATGAAAACGCATGTCCACACAGAGACTGCACACAGACACAGCAACGTTATTACAATGGCCAGACGTAGACACAACCCAGCTGCCCAGCAGCAGGTCATTGAATAAACAAAACGGCCCACGATACCACTGTGGTATGATATGAACCATGTCCCTCCCAAATTCATTTGCTAAAGCCCTATTCCCAGAATGTGAGTCAAGGCCTTCAAAGAGGTGATTAAGTTAACATGAAGCTGTAAGGGTGGACTCTAGTCCAATCCTCACAAAAAGAGGAAACTGAACCCACAGAAGAGACATAATGGAGGCATGTGCGCAGAGAAAAAAGGCCATGCAAGGATGTGGTGAGAAGGCAGTGGCTGCAAGCCAATGAGAGAGGCCTCGTGAGCCACCAAACCTGCTGACACCTTGAGCTTGGACTTTCAGCCTCTAGATCTGTGACAAGATAAATATCTGTCCTTTAAGCCACCCAGTCTGTGGTATTTGGCTATGGCAGCCCCAGGTGGTCTATGCATGCAATGGAATATCATTTAGCCACGAAATAATATGCAGTCCTGATGCATGCTGTGACATGGAGGAACCTCAAAAACATGCTAAGTCAATGAAGCATATGAAAGACCACGTACTCTATGATTCCTTCTATATGAAATGTCAGTAAAGGCGAAGCTATACAGGCAGAAAGAAGATCAGTGGTTGTCTAGAGTTGGCGATGAAGGGGTGGGAGACAAGAATGGAGAATGACTGGCAAGGGGCACAGGATTTCTGTTTGGGATGAGGGGAATGTTCGAAGATTAGACCCTGGTGATGGATGCACACCTCTGTAGACACACTAGAAGTCAGTAGAATGTACATTTTAAATGGGTGGATGTGAAGCTATTTATTTTTTAAAATTTATTTATTTTAATTGGAGGCTAGTTACTTTAAAATATTGTAGTGGTTTTGCCATACATTGACATGAATCAGCCATGGGTGTACATCTGTCCCCCATTCTGAATCCCCCTCCCACCTCCCTCCCCATCCCATCCCTCAGGGTCATCCCAGGGCACCAGTCCTGAGCACCTTGTCTCATGCATCGAACCTGGACTGGCGATCTGTTTCGCATATGATAATATATATGTTTCAATGCTATTCTCAAACTACTTTTTAAAATGTGACCAGTACTAACATCTATGCTACAGAAGATGCCCAGAGCCTGACACACAGCACTTGGGACTTTTTACTATACTTAAATAAGTATCTGTTGCTCAACTGAAAGTTGCCTAAAGTGCCTCCAAGTTCCTTTATTTTTAGAGACCTTTAGTTTTACAGAAAACTAAACTGGCCCATCACCAGCGATGTGTGTCCCTAAGTGGCCTGCCCACCCAGGACTCCCAGTCAGCGTCTTCCGGCTGCAGCATGCCTGCCTGATGTAGCTGCAACTGCTCTGGTCCTGGGTGGCACAGATGTGTGCTGGAGTTCCAGCTCTGCCCTCCCCACCATCTGCTCAGCAGTGTTGCCGTACAGATGCCCTGGGCTATGACGTGAGGTGTGAGGGGCACAGAGCCTATGCACAGTTGACATTCAATACATCAGGAACAACCCCCATGCAGAAGAAGGCCCTTCATCGAGCTCTGAACACACACCCATCCTTGTGTTCCTTAGCGAGGGCTGGTGGCTCGGCCTCCTGGGCGCTAATCAGTGGGGTGGGGCCCCAGCCCTCTTGCTGGAACCGCAGGTGCACAGAGGGTAGGAGGGGACACACGTGCACAAGCCCGAGCCTTAAGAGCACCAGGTGTGGTGTAGGACTGCCTGGCTTCCAGAAACCCTGGACAAAGGACTTCCCCATTCTGTGCCTTTTCATCGATTAAATGGGGATAACAGAGTCCTCCCATCTCCCAGAAGTGCAGTGAGCTAGCCCACAGAAAGCACTCGGACCCTGCACCTCTGATGTCAGGAAGCAGTTGCTGCTAAGTGCCAAATGACTACGACCTTCCTGAAAGCAGGGATGTCGTTTTCTTCCCCTGGCAGGTGCTCAGTGAGTGTCTGCTGATCGGACAGAGGAAGTAAACTAGACAGCATAGAAGAGGAAAAGTCATGTGCTGCCATATGATTGTGCATCCTTGGGTCAATTCCCTCATTTCTCTGGGCCTCAGTTTCCCTAAGTTGGAGCAAGCAACCCCAAAACTTCCTTCCTGCTAGACCACTCCTTGATCCTACTCATGCACCATGCTGCTATTATTCTCATCCTCCCAACATCCCCCTCCGGGGACAACAGAGGACATTAGACTTTTTACAATAAATCCCATTTCTAAAAGTGCTGAAGTCAGGCCACGTTCAATCTCACAGTGTCGATGCAGCCCCCCATCTTTGGAGGGTCTCCCATTAACCCACCAGTGATCCAAACCCTTTCTGTTCTGTGGCTCCCTGCACCCAGGAGTCTCTGCTCTTGGAAATGACCTGAAGTCTTCCAGTTCTCCTGAACTGTGTGGCTCTGGCAGAAATTCACTGCATGCTTAGAATCAATTAAATTCCAGGCTGTTCTATAGGATAATGCCACCTCGGTGCTCTCTATCAAGGGAGGTTTGGTGAGGGCCTGTGCTCCTCTCTGCTCCTGTCTGCAGCCACCAGCATCCCTTCCTCTCCCTTCTTGGCTGGGAGGAGGGGGCGGTCTCTTTTTCCATCTTCTGGCGGTCAGTCCACATGCCCCGCCTCCTTTAGCCCCAGTCATTCTGAGGCCTTTCCCTACCCTCTCTGGGCCACCACCCATCCTAAACAACTTGGCCATGTGCAATATCCAGCTCTGACCAGACTGGGTTGCAAATATCTTAAAGATGCTGCTCCTCAAAAGACAAGGGTGCATTGCACAGTAAAATAATTTCTCAACGTCCTCCTGCACAGGCCAGGAAGATTTCATGGGGGCTCTGCATACCCACAGGGGCTAAAGGAGCCTGAGATGGCTTTTTCGTTCAAGCAATTCAGCCCTGTCTTGTAGTTTAAGAACAGCAGGAAAGTAATGTCAGCTGAAAGGAGTTTTCTGTGTGCTATTTAACTAAATGGCTCTGCAGCTGGAAAGAACCATGGGCAGACGTGTTATGATTCAAGGACTCCCAATTACAATGATCCTCTTTTATTGTATAAAAACAGCAACCCAGCCATTCTCCACCCTCCCAACGCCTGCTCCCCCCACATCCTGCCCCCATTGGCTGACAAGGCTGTTCAGCATCCTGAAAGTAGCACCCAGCTTCTCCTCCATCTCCAACTCTCAGCTGTCAGCCCACTGGGATTCCTCCTCTTGCCAGAGCCAGGGATGAGAGGGTGGCGTGCCCCCTGGAGAATGTTCTGGTGTAGACACTGATAGACGCTTAGAACTGTCTTGGGAGTGGGGTTCGGGTGGCTAAGGATAACAGGCACAAATCTGGAATTCTCTTCTGTTTTAACTAACCTTACACCACACACACACACACGCACACGCACACACACGCGCGCGTGTGTGTGCCTGCGTGCACTGATCCCTACATTCCTTTAGCAGAAAAACTGTCAGACTGTCCAGAAACTCATTCTAAAACTGTCCCTTCTCTCTCCATATAGTTCCAGGCCTCCAGAAGACATCAGAAAGACCTGGTGAGGGACTCTCCTGGTGGTTCAGTGGTACAGAATCCGCCTACTGACGTAGGAGACACAAGTTCGATCCCTGATCCGGGAAGATCCCACATGCTGCGGAGCAACTAAGCCCGAGTGTCACAACTGCTGAGCCTGTGCTCTAGAGACCGGGAGCCGCAACCACTGAGGTCCGTGTGCTCTAGAACCCCTGCTCCACAACAAGAGAAGCCACCGCAACGAGAAGCCTGAGTGCCGCACCTAGAGAGCAGCCCCCGCTCACCCCAACTAAAGACCCCGCAGCGACGAAGACCCAGCACTGCCAAAAATAGATACGTAAACATAGTTACACATACTTATAAAGACCTGGTGATGCATAAGAGTACCGGCTTTAGAATCAGGCTGATGTGAACGCGAGTCTCAGCTACCTCCTGAGACCAAGCACCTGACCACTCTGCGCTTTGCCCTCCTTTGGTCTTTAAGATGAAGCTCCTCCGTGGTCCTGGATGCACTCCTCAGAGTCACTCTGAAGGACACAGTGAAGAGAGCATGCTCAGCAGGGTGCCTGGCATACAGTAGGTACCATTTTTGGATGCTCTTGCTGCTCTGAAGATGGGGGCACTGTGTTTGCGGTGTGTCTAGGGGGGCAGGGGGCTTTGTATTCTATTCAGTCTCACCAGCCAGAATGGTCACAGCTGGGGTCAGGGGCCCGGGGTGGGGGGAGATGCTTCTGACGGATACGAATGGTGGCCCTGCTGAGGACTGGTTTTCCTGAGCCTTTCTGCAACAGTGATTTAAACCGTCATGCTAGCACTACCCCTGCATGTGTGCCTGCAGCCTGCTCCATGTAAAATCTGGTCCTTCCTCGGTTTTCTGCAGCTGGTTTGGAGTCCAGAAGCCGCAGGTGCAGGCATCCAACCAGCCCAGGAAATCTCATTCATCTTTTCTCTCTACCCTTCTCACCAGCAGGCTACTTTTCTCTCCCACAGAGTCTGTTCTGGGCCCCCGACAGGGAGCATTCCCTCCCAGAGAAAGAGCTAAATCAGCCTGACCACCCTTCGAGGCCCCAGGAACACAGGAATCCACTCCCCGCCCGGAGCCTGACAGCAAACGGTTCCCAAGGTTTTGCCGATTTTCCCCTGCAAGGTGAACCAGGCGTGGCTTTAAATCCAGGAAAGTAAACTCAGCAGGTGCTTCGACCTTCTCCATCCCAAACCAAGGCTGTGCACCTCTAAAGTCTGAACCTCTTATACCAAAGTGAGTGAATGCCTGGGCCACACTCCTTCATATCGATCCCCCATGAATCAACAGCACAAGCATTTCATTCACTACAGGTTTCACGTGGTAAATACTGTTGTACTGAAACACCGTGCAATAAGATTTAATCCCCACTAAATGTTTCAGGACTAGGGGACAAGAGGCGGGCAGGAAGAGGAAGAAAGTGTGTGAACTATGGCTTTTAACAGGTAAACTGTTCACAGGGGTGGGGTGGCAGGGAAAGAGAGGCATCAGCAAGAAAACTTGATTCTGACTCTGGGCTTTTTTGATTCCCTTTTAAAGTCTCGGTGCAACATGATGGACTGTTGCCAAGACAGTTTTTCTTCTTGGGGGTCTGCTACATGTGTGTGTGTAGAAGACACACACACACACACACACACACACACACACACCCCATTGCCAATCAATCCCTCTTAAATGCATGACTTCAAGCATAGAAACAGGAAACAGACTGGGGTGGATGTTGTTAAAATCACAACCTATTTGATGGAGGGTGGGGGCAGGGAATCGAGAGGACTTTCACTTTTTCAACTACAAAAGAAACTACCCTGTCAGTACCCAGAACAATGCCCACTCTGTTGTCTACCACCGGGGTATGTGAGCAGCTGAGCATCTTTTCAGAACGGCACTGCCTGGATTTGACCATGACATAGCACATTACCTGAACCAGGGTCCCAACGGTGATATTTTAGGAGAGCTCGCCATGTCAGAAGCTACTCAGATTTGCCTCAAATGAATGCATATGTGAGTGTGTGTGTGTATGGGAGGGGGAGAGGGTGGGATGGAGAAGAATTGCAATGAACTGGGGACAGTTGGGGTCTTTAAATCTATGGCACAAATTCATGCATGTTAATTACCTGGCCCCTCTCAAGGATACAAGAAAGTCACATCCTGGATATGGTGGCAAGATGATGATGGCAGGTGAGGATGGTGACAATAGGTTACATTTACTGAGCAGATTCCACGTGGCAGGCACTATGCTAAACCCTTTTGTAAATTTCTTCAGCTTCACAATAATCCAGAAAGCAGCTACTGGAATAATCTCCATTTTAGAGCTGAGGAAACTGAGGTTTATATGTAACAGCCCCAAATCCTAAAGTGATTAACTGAGAAGAGAATCGGGAATGGTGGCCTTGCTGGAGGAAGCCAGTGTGGGGAGACTGACAGAGGGCCTTTGCGAGCATCCCCTCTGTTTATATACATAGTTATGACTGACTCATGTTGTATGGCAGAAACCAACACGACACTGTAAAGCAATTATCCTCCAATTTTAAACAAACATGAAAGGAAAAAAAAGCAAAGCTGAAGGGTCACAACCGAAACTATTCTGCTGATGAGTGCTGGAGCTGCAGGTGGGACCTGGGGAATCAGAGGCTCAGGAGGAAGGCAAGCGTCATGTTTGAGGAGTCAACTGGTCCTCCCTTCCAATGTGTCCAGTTCCACTCACTGAGTTACTGCAAAAGGAAAGCTAGCTGCCTCCTGGTAACAGCTGACTAAAGGCTTCCCTGGTGGCCCAGCAGTAAAGAATCTGCCTGATGCAGGAGACACAGGAGACGGGGGTGGAGGGGTGGGGTTTGATCCCTGGGTCGGGAAGATCCCCTGGAGAAGTAAATGGCTAACCCACTCGAGTATTCGTGCCTGGAAAATCCCAAGGACAGAGGAGCCTGGGGTCACAAAGAGTTGGACACGACTGCAGTGACTGAGCGTGCACACAACAGCTGACTAACATCAGGTTAATTTTGGATTCCTATTGGCAGAACCTAAAAGAAAATCTCCCTCACTTTCTTAGTGCGCTGTCTTCTTTTTGCCCTAAGGCAGAACTGGTCCCCTGGTCTGAAACTTTCCAGAACTCATTCTAGTTCAAATAAGAACCAAGCTGATTTATTTCCATAAGGCACACTGCTGTCAGTCTTAAAACCTTCTTAAAACACCTGACAGTCCCTCCTCAGAAGCCTGCCATGGCTCCCTCAGTTCAGCTCAGTTCAGTCGCTCAGTCATGTCCGACTCTTTGCGACCCCATGAATCACAGCACGCCAGGCCTCCCTCCATCACCAACTCCCGGAACTTACTCAAACTCATGCCCATCAAGTCGGTGATGCCATCCAACCATGCCATCCTCTGTCATCCCCTTCTCCTCCCGCCTTCAATCTTTCCCAGCATCAGGGTCTTTTCCAATGAGTCAGTTCTTCACATCAGGTGACCAAAGTATTGGAGTTTCAGCTTCAGCATCCGTCTTTCCAATGAGTATTCAAGACTGATTTCCTTTAGGATGGACTGGTTTGATCTCCTTGCAGTCCAAGGGACTCTCAAGCGTCTTCTCCAACACCACAGTTCAAAAGCATCAATTCTTCAGCGCTTAGCTTTCTTCACAGCCCAACTCTCACATCCATACATGGCTCCCTAGTACCTACAAATTAAATCAACCTCCTCCACGTCTGCCCCCAAGTCTGGCGTCATCTCTCCGCACAATCTTCCCTGAATCTCCCTCTCTACCTCAGCACAACACACGTGGCTCCTAGGACGCAGTTTTAACTTCATCCAGAATACACCCCTTTTCTCATCTGAGGCCACACACACTTTATCTGCCAACTCAACAACAGTTCCACCATTCACCCCTTCTGCCTAACAAGCTGAATCGCCATGTGTTTATGGCATTGATACGCCTAACTAAAAACATGTGATTGCCCCTTCTCCAGTAGGTTCTGGTGACCATGTGGCACAGTTCTGGTCAAGCTAAGAACGTAACAGTAAAGCCACACTAGGTAAATGTTCTGTGTGCCCCAGTCATCCTACTTCTCCTTTCCTGGAAGGCAGACGTGAGTCCTGGAGATGCAGCAGCCCCCTTCCCACCATGAGGTGACAGACCTGGGGTCAAATGGGTGGCAGAATAGAAAGGCAGAGCCTCAGTCCCCAGTGGTACAGCTGAGGCACCATTCCACCCACTTTCTTCTTGTCCAACACAAATAGGCCCCCATCTGGTTAAGTCATGGGTGGGCAGAATTTCTGGTGCTAACAGCTGTGTGCAGTGATACCAGACACACCTCCAGACATGGTTCCTCCTCAGTCATGGGTAGTTTCCCAGCTACCCACTCTGGGAAATCCTCTATGGGATCCCTCACAGCGCAAGAACTGCACCCTTCATGCTACTTCCACAGTAGTTACTCTTCTCAATTCTAGCACCTATTCAATTCTGCTTGATGTGGCCTGCTGGCTGCTCAAACTCCTAGGTGGTAAGGGGTCTCAGTCCACTAACGTCTCCCTAGCTCTTGGAGTAGGGCTTTGCATCAAGGTTAGCGAGATGCCCCATCTCATCAGCATCTCCATCATGTCGAGAATAGCGTTTGGACTTGTGGACGGCGCACGTTCTGGAGGCTGGAACTCTGCTTACTGTTTACTGTTTGGCTTTGAGCGAGTTAGAGAACCTCTCTGTGTTCCTAGGTCCTCATCTATATAAAGGAGAGAGTGACAGTACTCGTCCCACTGGGCTGTCATGAAGACAAAATAGTTTAATTCTAAGCACTTGGTCCCTGACATATAAAAGTGCTTAACGACTATAGCCCTTTATTAGTGTGATGAATATTATAGTTATGGAATAAACAAATCAACATAGAGTTGCTAAATATAAATGAATTAAGAGATGAATTAGGACTTCCCTGGGGGCTCAGATGGTAAACATCTGCCTACAATGTGGGAGACCCAGGTTCAATCCCTGGGTCGGGAAGATCTCCTGGAGAAGGAAATGGCAACCCACTCCAGTATTCTTGCCTGGAAAATCCCATAGATGGAAGAACCTGGTAGGCTACAGTCCACGGGGTCGCTCATGACTGAGCGACTTCACTTTCTTTCACGTAGGAGATGAAACCCAGGAAAATTCCTACAAGTTTGGACCACAGGGCAGTGGTCCCTGTTCCCTCTTTCCTGCCTTTACTTTTCATTCTAACTACAACTTCCCATATCTGAGGAGCTGCTATACTGGAGTGCTGTCTAAGACTTGGCTTCAAATGCGGAGTCTAACTCTTGTTGTGTGGCTTCTGGGCAAGTTTTTGTCACCTCTCTGAGCTTCAGTTTCTTCCACTGTAAACTTGGGATAATAATCGTATTTATCTCATAGGGTTATAGTGAGAATTAAATGGTAAAGCATGTAAAATATACAGCATTATGCCTGGCATACTGAAACAGTGTTAGCAACTGTTATCAAACACTGTCATTATCCTTTTTTGTCAAATGCACAGCACCCCACTGAGTCTCAAGGTCTGATGGGGACAGGACACTTGAGGTGGGGTTGCCTTTGGGCCTGTCAAGATATGTTGCATTTACATTGGGAGAATACTTGTGTGCCAACAAACATTTGTGGCATCTTAATTTTTGCCTTTAAATGGGAATTAGTATATTCAATTTACCCCAAAACCTTGGCCTCTGAATTTTCCCCTTAATAGCTGTTAACTTCCAAGTGGATCCTTTGCTGACACCAAACCTGGCCAGAAGGTAAATATGCACATGAGAACAGTCAATGGAGCAGAGTGTTTAAATAGCAACGATATTCCCAGATCGTGTGTCCAGTCATCGTCAGGGACACATTTCAATCTTACTTGTAGATTTCGCCCCTTTGGCCTTAAAAGAAGATGTGTTTACAGCTTTGTATTAATTTTCCCTTTAAACTTAAACCTTCATGTGAGTCCTGTTCAAGCACTTGAGGGCTCCATTAATCTATTTTTACTATTAAAGATGCCATTTTACAAGATATTTATTCCACTTGGTTGTCATCCAAATGCTTTTTGACATTACTGCCCTGGGACTCCACTACTTTAACTCACTGCCCTCATAAACAGAAAATCACCTTTTGACGGAAATCTTGAAGAGCTCTCAGAACTTCACTCCCTACACTTCAAGGCATTCACTTCTGCTCAACATTGCAGGAGAGAGAATGCGCATGTGAGTGAGTGAATGAGTCTATGTATGTGTGTGTTTTAAGAGGATAATTGTGGGAGGTTTGAGCAACCCGAGGAACAGCGAAGGGGGCAATGCCTGTCCCCCAAATCCTGCACCCCCCCCCCCACGGCCTGACTCGGACTTGGGGAGCTGCTATTAGTAACATTAACAACACCAGGGGGCTTCCCTGATGGCTAAAACGGTAACGAATTTGCCCGCAATGCGGGAGACCCAGGTTCGATCCCTGGGTCGGGAAGATCCCCTGGAGGAAGGAAAGGCAACCCACTCCAGTATTCTTGCCTGGAGAATCCCCATGGACAGAGGGACTTGGGGGGGTGGGGTGGCCATAGTTCACGGGGTCGCGAAGAGTCGGACACGATTGAGCGGCTAACATTCAACATTAACACTGATAACAGGGAGACCGTCGGGGATCGCGCTGGACAGAACTCCAGGGTCCGAAAAGACTTCGTGTCCCCTGGGGCCCAAGCTGGGCAGCGCCACTTTCAAAGGGGAGGGGTCCAGGGAAAGTCTTGGTTTCCCCACCTTCCTCCTGCCCCACCTTCCAGACAAACAAAAGGCCATCGCGGAAATTGCTGTGAAGGCAGAGACCCCACTGGCTTGGAAACCAATCCATCAGGTGGAAGCCTGAGCAAATCACAACTTGGCTTCCCCGTCAAGTTTTCTCCCCAGCCTCCCACACCCTCTCCCCTTCCGCCGCCGCCTCCCGAGCTCCGCACGGCGACGAGCCCAAGGGGACCGTCCTGTGATGCTCACTGGTTTCCAACTTTCCGCTCATCTGCGTCTCCGCAGCCTCCTGCACAGCGGCTGGGAAAGGGGCAAGTTTGCAAAGGCGAAGAGTCGACCAAGTCCCGGGGACCCCACCAAAGCGCCGTTAACACCAACAAAGCTGAACCTCTCCCGTGGGGGCAGAGACGAAACGCGACCCCTGCGGTTCCGGGCCGGGGGGTGGCGGGTGGCGGTGCGCGGTGGGGGTGGCGACGGTGGGCTGGGGCGGGCCGCCGGGCCCTGCGGGGAGGGGGGGTCCCCGGGGGGTGTCCCTCGCCGCCCCTCCCCACGCGGCTTCCCCGGCACCTGAGCGGGGCGTGGGGACAGCGCCGCGCTCCGGCCCGGCCCGCGCGGCAGGTAGCTCGGCCGCCCGCCCGCTCGCCCGCGCCGCCGGCAGCCGCCAGGAGCGCGGAGCGGAGAGGCGAGCCTCAGCCCACGGCGTCATGCTTCCTGCCACCACGTTACGGCGAATCGTCACCGGGAGCGGGGAGACGCGGGGAGCGCGGGCGGGGGGGGGCGACGGCGGGGAGCACACACACGCAGCCCCCCGCCCGCCGAACCCCGCGGAGCCGGGGCCACGTCCCGGCCAAGTCCCCGCGGGACCGGCCCCGCTCGCACAAAGCGCCGCGCTCGGGCCAAGGAGGGAGGGAGCCGGCCCCGAAATAAATAAATAAAAACACAGTCGGGTCTACGTAACGCCCTGTCGAAAGCGGACGCCATATTTTTTTGTGGCTTATGTCGACATAGGGAAACGTAGACATGTTTTTTTCCTCCTCCTCCTCGCTCGGCCTCCCATTTATCCAAACTTGTAATCAGAACTCTTAAAAAAAAAAAATCCCCCCCACCTCTGGCTCCTCTGATCTCCTCCCACCCCCAAAAAAAAAAAAAAAAAAAAAGCCTGCACACTACCTACCACCCCCCCTCCCGCGCCCCCCTTTGCAATCACAAACCCGGCCAAGTCCCATTAACAACACATTTTTCGGGAGCGGCGGTGGCGGCGGTGGGAAAGTTGGGCTGGAGTGGCCGGTGCCCGGCGTGCGGGGCTCGGGGCCGGCGGCGCCGGGGCGGTAGGGGGGTGCCGCGCCGGGGCGAAGTTTCTTACCTGCGCCGGGGGCTGGGAGCGCGGGGACCCGGGCTGGGAACGCGGAGACGCGGCACAGGGGCGTTCCAAAATGGAACTCTGCTGGCTCCCCCCCCCACCCACTCCCCACTCCCCACCGGGCGCCCGGCTCGGGCTCCGTGGGAAAGAGGGGGCCAAGCCAGCCTGCCAGCCAGACAGACAGACAGAAGCCCCCGTACGGAGAACAGTGGCCAAAATTTTTAAAAAGGGGGGGGGAAGGAAAAAAAAGGGGGGAAAAAATGTCTCGATCAGTGGGGAATCTACGCCAAAACCCACATGATCTGTAACGTCAGCATGCGTATTTGCATACGATACCACCACCCGAGCTGCCACCCGGGCTCGGGTTCCGCAGAAAGTTACAAAGTGAAATTCAGCTCCCTCCGGAGACGCCGGCGAAATGTCAATTTTCAGGCGGGAGCTAGAGGGGTGGGAGGGGGGAAAGCTAGCCCTCAAGGCGCTGGTTACTAGCCAAGGTTGGGGTGGGGGCCCCGTAAATTAAGTTAAAAGTCTGAGCCCAGTAACGGACTCGGTGGAATTTCTGCTAGGGGAGGAGGGGGAGGCGCGAGCGAGATCATTGAATATTAAGCAGGACCCGGCGAGGCGGCCGCGGCCGAACCTTCCCGGCGCAATACCCATTTTCTTTATTAAAAGTTCAAGGTGTCATAGATGAGCTCAGCAAACTGTTGATCCCGACCACGTGGAGTGGCGGACGGAGGGACTGCGGGGCGCGGCTGCTCCAGAGCGAGCCGGCGGCACCCGGGACCCCGCGTCCCTCCCGCAGCGTAAGGGTGGGGCCGCCGGGCGCCCCGGGGCGCGGCCTGCGCGTTCTCCCGCCTTTGGACTCAGGGAAATAATGACAACTTAAAAAAAAATTTTTTTTTTAAGCGACACACATTTAACTCCTGGAATAGGAACGAGAGCGCTTAGGGTAGGCCGGGTAAGAAAGAGCCCCTACTTATATAACGACTCGAAATTAGAGGACTTTTGCCCAAGAGTCTGAGATTTTCGCTTGCGCCAGGTCTGAGGTTGGTTAAACATCCTCAAACTTTCCCCCTAAGCGTCAATAAACAAACAGACGCCCCGGGAGCTGACTTAAAAACTCTTGCCGGCCAGCGTTCGCTGGGATTCTCAGACTTCCAGAAATGCACACCCCTGCGGCGCTCACAGGCAAGTCCCTCGGAAGCGAGGCGGGTCACTTTCGAAACTGCGACTCCGGCGTTCCTGGCGGGAGGGCATCCCTAACTGTTGCCTCCCCCTGGATCTCCCTTTGGGCTCCTTAGAGCAAAGGCGAGTCGGGACGTCGCTGCTCTCCGCCTACGGCCTCCGCAACCGCGAACTTGCGTTTGGGGCGCGGCGCTGCTGCTACAGTGCCCAGCTAAGGAGCTCTAAGGGATTTGGGATTCAGGAGACGCTCTGGAATCTCACGGAGAACAACCTGTCTGCGCCTCCGGGTCCTGCCAGGATGAACCCTTTTCCCCTCCGTGGGCGTCTCGACGCGTCAGCATCTCCCAGGTGTGAGCTGAGCGCGAGCGCGCACGAGCCAAGAGGGGGCGAGAGGATGCTGTCTGGGGTTGACTTTTGATGTTCTGAGCGCCGCGAGGAGACAAAGGGAGCCTGGGGCTGGGAGGCCCTGCGGAGTCCCCGCCTGCCCTGAAGATTAGCAGGCTCGGAGCGTCGGGGTTTCCCGGCCAGCCTTTGCTCCAGGGAATTAGAACGAACTCTAGCGGCGGCTTGCGACTCGGCTCCAGGCGCGAGGGCAGCAACAGGTGGCCGGGTGCGGCGGAGTGGCTGCAGGCGAGGACCGGGACTGGGGTGCAAACGGCTGGCTCTGGGGCTGACCGCGTGGCCAAGGCACTGAGTGACCTTTCGGCATTTACGTTTCCGAGGCTGAGGAGAAGAAGCCAAAAGGTTTTCCTAGGATCTCATCGGAGACTCGTTTCTTCAACAGAATCTCCTTCTTTGGGTCCCCAGGAATTTTTGCAATAAAAATAGCTCGTATGCAAAACTTTCTTACTGGCTTGCACCTGTTTGTTCCGTTATTGCTGATGGAGGGTTTGCTTGTTAACAGTGCATAAAATTAGATTCTGGCCTGGGAGGGGGGTCTCTTCGCGAGACCCTCTGGCACCTGAGGCTTCAGCTGCCCGGGCAGGCAGGCTTTTAAAATATTGTTAAGAACTTGCTGAATGACTATGATCCAGGTCATGTCGCATCTTTCTCAAACTCATTTGATACCTACTGTCTAAAATCCTAATCTGTTAGTTGCCATCAAACTCAGAATTTAGGGGTGCTGTTTTTTTTTTTTTTTTTCTTCCCTCAAGGGTGTGTCTGAAGAGTGAAAGAAAAAGATGTCCCCAACTCTTAATATTTTTATGTTGCTTACTCTTGACTCTTCCAGGTCATCTCACCATTTCCCCACCTTCCCTTGAAAATGACAGCTCTCAACTTGTTTCCATGGAAATTACTGAAACCTTAAGGAAGCTATTCCTGTTTGAGGCTGCACCTCCCTTTTGCTGTTCAGCCACCTTGGAGGGGTTTCTATAAGCCAGGTTCCCTCTGCCCTGCACCCCTCATCATCACCTCCTTCTTCTGGCTGGGCCAGTAAGTAATAGGATGGCAGGGTCACGGCTGAGCCAAGCAGGGTAAGCCCTCTGGACTGTCCACTGAGTTCCCATATCTTCAGGGCGCTTGGATCTGGGCACTGTGTGGGCCTCTTATGTGCCTCAGTGTCTTTAAATTGTTCAAAGTTTATTTTTTTTTCACTTAAATTTTTAATCACAAGGACATGGTAGAAATATATCAAATCTCAAACATCTTTACATGGAAGGTTTTTTTCTCCCCTTCTTGTAAGACTGCCCTTCCTGACATTAGCCAACTTAAATTTAATTATATTTTCAAAGCTTAAGAGCATTTTTAAAAATCAAAGCAAGAAAACACTTGTTCTTTTTTTTTTTTTGTTAATGAATGGACCAACATTTATTTAACCAGTTTCCTATTACTGGACATAAACATAATTTCCAATATGACACTATTGAAATGACAGAATAATGAATACTCTTGCAAATTTTTGTCTATATTTATGATAGTTTCATTAAGATCAATTCCTGGAATAAAATTTTTGAATGTGCTAAATTTCATAATTTCTTCCATCAATATCAACCCATATGGTCACTGAGTTCTCTAGAAATGTTATACCTGTTATACCTGTTAAATTGTTCAAAGTTTAGCATGGACTCAACCTTCACTATATAAATAAACAGGAGGGGATGAAACAAGGGTGACTTTTGGCTTAAGTGCTGGAATTTGATTTCAGTTTGCTTTATGTGTAGGTGGAGTAGGCAGATCCTTATCTGCTATGATTCAGGAGCTTTGGAACCAATAATTATAGGGATAATGTTTACTGAGTGCTTTGTATACATATACCAGTTGCTTCTGAATCTTTTTTTTTAACTGAAGTATAGTTGACTTACAATATTGTATTAGTTTCAGGGGTACAGTACTTAATCGTTACAACAACCCTTAGGCAGTGATTCTCCAAATATTTATCTTGGGTTCCTTTAGACTTTTAGTATTATTGAGGACCCCAAATAGCTTTTGTTAGCCTGAGTTTTATACATCTTGACATTTACCATATTAGAAATTGAAAAAATTAAAGCACAGGAATTTACAAACACAGTGCCATCAGAGCAATGACACTATATGTCATGTAGCCTCTGGAAAACAACTGTACACTTTAGAGAGAATCAGAGTGAAAATAGTAAGTAATATTTTAGCCCTATAACCAAAACAGCTTTGACCTTGAGGACTCCCTGGAAGGGTCTTGGGGGCCTCCAGGATGCCTGGATAAGATTTTGAGAATCACTGTTAAGGTAAGTTATTATTATGTGCATTTTACAGGTGAGGAAGCCAAGGCTCTTAGAAATGTAGTAATGTGTCCAAGGCAAATGAAGGGAGCAAGGATTTACACTAGATTTTTCAGAGGCTAGAGCCAGAGTTCTTAATGATTGTACAATTCTGCCTTTTATTAACAACCCAAGCTCCACCCTCAGCCTAGAACAGCCTCCAGTGCTTCCCAGGACTGCTTTTATTAGCAGCAGTTATCTTTCAAGCTTCTATTATGTATCAGCCCTTCTTACACATCATCTTGTTAAATCCTTACAACCAACCTTCCCTCTGGCTATTCTCTCTCCCATTTTACAGATGACAAAACTGCAGTTCAGAGAACTTAAGAAGCTTCTTCAAAGTCACTCAGCCAGTAAACAGAAGAATCTGGGTTCAAATCTTTGGTGGCTTCAAAACCAAGGAGAGACAGGAGTCTGTCACTTTGATTTATAGAGGCCAAGTAGGGAGGAAGCAGCTTCTGTTCATGATTTGATAAGAACTAGGCCAGGTTAAGAAGTCTTAAACATTTAGAAATGGCAAGAGGAGAAGAAATAAAAAGCAGCATTACCCTTATGGGACCCTTAATCTAATGACAACAAATCCACACTGGCTTGCAAACTCAAAAGAGATGTGGTGGGGGGTGGGCAAAGATTTGGAATTGAGATGGGGGTTGTGGGGTTACCCCTTCCCGCTATCTGATCCCTGCATTCACATGCTAGATAAGCATTTTTCTAAATTAATGAAAAAAGAAAACAGAGAAACAAGAAAAAGAAAACATCAGCAGTCCCACCTGGCACTGGTTATAATCTTGATATGTATCTTTCCATATGTCACATTTATTGACTTTTTCCATTATGAAACTTAAGAGAAATGAAAACAGTTAAATATCAATTTACCAACTGTAGCATGGAATGGCCACTAGTGACACGACTTACAACAAAGCGAGACAGAGTGTGACTTTTTAGAACATTCAGATTGCTTTACTGAATACCTGCGAGTAAAAGGAAGAAAGGAGGCATGCTAGACAGAGGCTGTCTCCTTGCATGTCTGCATTTCCCCACCCTGTGGCTTGATGTAAAATGTCTCGTGCCCTGAGATCACCCCATGGCATTGGTAGCATTGGAGCTGGGATTTGATGTTTTCAAGTTTACAGCAGGAGCTTGGCTTGGCAGCGACTTGATCCTGCTTGGAGTGGAGAGCTGAAAGTTTACCAAATGGGGAAAACTCAGAGCTTATTTTTTCTTTGATTTTTACAGTCTGGTTTGATCCTTGCATCATCTCTATAAGGAAAGCTGAACTGGCATTATTGTTCCCATTTTACGGAGGAGGGTACTGAGGGTCATAAAGATCACATCATTAGTTCAAGTTCACAAACTAAGTTCTGAACCATAATTTAAATCCAGGGCTTGTAACTGCAAAACTATGTAACTATGCCCCATCTTCATCACTTTTTATCATACCAAAAGGGGTCTAAACGTGGCTTCTATCAGATATTGTCTCTCTTTTCTTGTAGAACCCTGGAGGAGAATTATTATATCTACTTATGCATTTATTTGGTTGTATCCCCACTAGAATGTAAGCTTCCTATGGCCAAGTACTTTTAGTTCATTGCTGTTGTATCCTTATGTTTAAACCAACATGGCATATCACAGGTGCACCACAATGAATGCTGAATGAATGAAGGAAGAATAAATGCACTTCTTGTCAAGGTTTATCCAGTTATAGGGAGCCAACGCTTTTCAAGTGTATCCACATCTTCTGTTTACCTAGAGTGACCTTAGCTAAGCACATCAGTTACCAGGATCAAGGCTTGTGTTTCTATGGTGCATAGACTTTGTGTCTGGTGAGACACAGCATGGGTGGTCAGTCCTCATTTGAATTCTCATCGTGAGAAACATTAGCAACAGAAAGCCTGGCATCAAATCTTTTGAACCATTCAAGATTAAAAGACGCTTACTCCTTGGAAGAAAAGTTATGACCAACCTAGATAGCATATTCAAAAGCAGAGACATTACTTTGCCGACTAAGGTCCATCTAGTCAAAGCTATGGGTTTTCCAACGGTCATGTATGGATGTTAGAGTTGGGCTGTGAAGAAGGCTGAGCGCTGAAGAATTGATGCGTTTGAACTGTGGTGTTGGAGAAGACTCTTGAGAGTCCCTTGGACTGCAAGGAGATCCAACCAGTCCATTCTGAAGGAGATCAGCCCTGGGATTTCTTTGGAAGGACTGATGCTAAAGCTGAAACTCCAATACTTTGGCCACCTCATGCGAAGAGTTGACTCATTGGAAAAGACTCTGATGCTGGGAGGGATTGGGGGCAGGAGGAGAAGGGGACAACAGAGGATGAGATGGCTGGATGGTATCACTGACTCTATGGACGTGATTCTGAGTGAACTCCGGGAGTTGGTGATGGACAGGGAGGCCTGGCGTGCTGCGATTCATGGGGTCGCAAAGAGTCGGACGTGACTGAGCGATTGAACTGAACTGAATGATAAATTCCTTGATAACTCATTACTGGGTTGAAATATACACATAATTCTAGAGTAAAAACCCTTTGCAGTAAATGAAAGTTTCAGGGGGTATGGTCCATGCTCTCCCAAGATGGCTGCAGTCAATCCCTTTATGAAAGACACTTCGCCATTAACAGATGGAGTTTATCTCCCCACTCCTTGAATCTGGATTAGTCCTGTGATTGCTTTGATGCTATGAAAGTGATATCCTGAGACATATCACTTATGAGTCTGGCATTTTCTGCTTCCTTCCTCTTGGAATCCTGCTGCCATGTTGTGAGAAGCCCAAGCTTCAAGGGGAGGCCACGTTGCAGAAAACCAAGATGCCAGGGACAACGGCCCCAGCTGATTTCTGGCTGATTCCCAGGCAGACTTTAGCCATATGAGTGAGCCATCTCGGGCGTTCCAGACTAATTGACCTCCCACTTGACTGTAGCCCCAGTTGACATCACATGGGGCCAAAGATCCACCCAGCATAACCCAATCAACCCACAAAATCATGGGAGATGATAATAAAATAATAGTTGTTTAATACCGCCAAGGTTAGTCTATTACACAGCAATAGATAATTGAAATGGGAGGCGTTTTCCTCTTGTTTTCGTTTGCATGTATGTTTGAATATTCCAGCTGTACTTCCCACTGGTCTCTGTAGGATGTAGCATTCTGAGATCACAGAGAAAGCCAGACAAGGGGTTGGAGGGACTGGTCCATGATGCCTGCGCTGGCCACTCCTCTGAGTGACAACCTTTTCACAAAAGGGTTGTGATATTAGTTGTTTTTCACAAAACAGCTGAATGCAGCCTAAGAATAACCCCCCTCCCCAGCACACACACACACACACACACACACACACATGCACGCACACGCGCGCGCACACACACACACACACACACACACATATCCCAGATCCTAAGCAGATGAATACTCTTAGCACAGATACTCAGTAGGTGCTGGAGTTTAGTTCCTGTTCGATGTTGCCGGTATCTCCATTCTTCAGAGACATGCACTGTGATAGGGACTCGAAAAGCTGCTGCATGAAGACACCTTGAAGATACCTCTTCACTTGGTTTCACTTAGTCTTCACAGCTGTCTGAGTAGGTGTATCATTTCCCTAATTTGTAGGAGAAGACTAAGAATCATAGAAGAGTTGGACTTGAACTCAAGTTTGACTGACTATAAATCCTGACTGCTAATCTTGATTCCTTCTCATCACATCTTTGTGTCCTAAATTAGCTCATTTACAAACCACCTTTGCAATTTTTGCCCCAGGGGCGTATGTACTACCTGTAATATTATTTGACATTTTATATTCAAAACTTAAATGTGTGTATTTATTTAATAATGATGATAATAATAAGCTTTTTATTACAACGGGAAAAGGAAATCCAACACTGATTATAACAAATGAAAGGTAGCAACAAAAATAATCCACAGAAAGAGAGTGCTATTAAGCTAGCTAGACACTTTCATTTGCAGAAGGTAGAGCCAGAGGGTAAAGGTGTAGAAAGGTGTTAACAACAAACCAATAACTTTTTCTTGAGCTAATTAAAAGGATGGAAAGAGAACTGCAACAAAATAACTTTCTGAATCAGGACCATTTAATGCTATATCCATGCATCATTTAAAACCATGTCTACTAATGTTGTCCTCTAAGATTCAGCACTGGATTACTTGTCACTCCCTAAATTTGCTGTGGTCGTTTCTGTCTTTCTAAGTCATGCACCCTCTACTTGGAATGCCTTTCCTTCTCCTCTGTGTTTGAAGACTCAGATCAAATGTCATTCCCTTTGGGAAGCTTGCCTGCATTCTTCCCAAGAGAGTTAGTCTTGCCTCCTCTGAAGTAAGCAGGATATTTACTGCATTTTCTTTGAATTAGCAATTATCACCCTGTAGTCCAGTCACTTCTTTGCTACATTCACTTGACTGTAACCTCTTGAGGATGGGTATTTTACCAGCCATCTCTGTGTCCTCATTTCTTGCCTAACATAGAATGTGGGGTAGTGGTATTCTAAGATACTCTAAGTAGTATTCTAAGATACTCAAGATTCCCAGTCCTGCTTATTCAACTGAGCACTAACTAAGGTACTGCTGTGAAAGAATTTAGAAATCTAATTAAAATATCAAATCAGTTGGCCTTATAATCTGGAAATTATGAAGATTTCTGGATAGGCTTTGTCTAATCCTATGAGCTCTGTAAAAGCAGAGTTGGTTGAAGAAGAATTCAGAGATATTCACAGTGTGAGAAAGGATGATTCTCTGCTGATGAGGTAGAGAAGTCACATGGCGAGGACCTGAAAGCTACCTCTAGAAGTTGAGAGCAGTCCCAGGCTGACAGTCAAGACATAGAACACATACCAAGATAGACCTCAGTCTAGACGAGGACCAAGATAGACAAGGACCTCCGTCCTGCAACCATAAAGAACTGAATTCTGCCAATAACCGCTGAGCTTCGAAGACCCAGGATATAGTGTATCTTGGTGTGTGTTCTATGAACACTTGAAAAGAATGTGCATTTCTCTGTTATTGTGTGGAGAGTTCTATAAACGTTTATTAGATCTTGTTGGTTGATGGCGTTGTTGAGTTTTATACTCTTGCTAATTTTTATCTAGTTGTTTTGTAAGTTGAGAAAAGCCTGTTGAAATTTCCAAGGGTGATTGTGAACTTGTCTAGTTCTCCTTTCCATTCTATCAGTTTTTGCCATTCCTTTGTTTGGTACATATGCAATTAACCTGTTTGGGGTTTGGCAACCCACTCCAGTATTTTTGTCTAGAAATTTCCATGGACAGAGGAGTCTGGCAAGCTATAGTACATGGAGTCACAAAGAGTTGGACATGACTGAGCAACTGAGCACCCATAGCTTCTTAAATCTGTAGTTCTACGTTGTTTTATGAAATTTGGGATGTTTGGGGCATTATTTCTTTGATAGTCTTTCATCCTTCATCCAAAGGAAGTCTGGACTGCTCACTTGGCCTTTGCAGGCACCATTAAGGCTGGCCACAGTTTTTTTCTGTGTTGTTTGACTAGGGTAGAGATACTTTTGTCTCAAAAATTTGTCTTGCTACTCTGCTTCTTTCCTGGTCCTTTGACTAGAGAAAGCAGGCTTTGGTTGAGTTTCACTGGGGTTTTTTTCCCAGCACTCCTTGGTCCCTGCAGGTTGCTGGTTTTGTCAGCTTCAACTGTGGGGTATACGAAGCAAAAGAAAACCCAGGGAATTCATGGCCATGTCATCCCTCAGATCCTGAGATTCCTAATTGGTCTGCTTTCTTCTTTTCACCTTTCAGAGTCTGTAGGTTTGGACATGGTTTTGCCTGTAATGTCCAGGGATTTTAGTTGTCCTTTGCAGGAGAATAGGGAAAATTGCATCTATTCCATCTTTCCAGAAGCAGAATTCCTAAGTGATGGCATTTTAAAGCCATTTTCGTAGGATTACCATGTGTACTTGGGGTCTCCATGGTGAATCTACTGTTACTGCTTTATAGAGGCTGCTCAGCTCCTCTTATGAAGGGAATTAGGTGTTGTGGGGACATCTTGACTGGAAGACTTGCCTTAGATGTACCCTGTATCTTTAAAGGATCTTGATCCATTTCCCTTTTAGAGAATAAAGGAAACATTTCCATCTGTGCCACCCTGCCCCCACCTCCACTGACACAGGGTTTCTGAGCTTATCTTCCATGTTTGAATCCCATTTCTTTCTTGAAAGTCTGAAGCTTCCTGTGTGACAGACGTGAACAGCACACTGGAGAAGGGGTGAGTAGAAGCATTCTGCTGTGTGTCCTTGGGCAATTCATTTAAACTTTCGGAGCCTCAGTTTCTCCATCTCAAATTCAGGAAAGATGGCCATGAGTCCAATCAAGGTTTTTAAACTTCAACCATTTATCCAGCACCAGCTTGAGTTTGTCGTGTAGGACCACTTGCTTCCTTGCATATGGAATACTTTCCTCCAAATTGACTCACTTTAAAGAGGAAATTTCACATTGCCATGGAATGTGTGCCCCTTTCAGCAACGTGGCAGGAGAGAAGTCATGCTAGCTTGGCACAGCCAGGACCAGCATTTAGTCTCAGAGTCCTCTGAGGTCCCAATCCCAACTTGAAGGAGATGGTGGCTGGAGCTTGTCATTTCAACGTGCCACCTCTATCCTAATCCAGATTCTGATAAAACATGTCCTCCTTGCAGTGGTCCAGTTATGGAAAACCTCCAAGCACAGTTGTCATGAACTCTGTGGAGTGTGGGGGTAGAGGGGAAACCTGCTTTGTTTCACTTGAAAATTTCCAACCATGTCCCCTCTCACTGCATCCACTTCTAAGACGCTTAATTAAAGATATCTCTTTTATTCTCAAACATTTTGGAGCAGGCGTTAAACATCATGGCACTGCCTTTCATGCCACTCACCCCCACCCCATGGCAGAATACTGTTTGCCAACATAGTCACTCTTTACATAAAAGTGGATTAAAATTCATCTCTTCTGGAGCACTTGGGAGGAGAACTTCATGGCACCTGTTAAAAATATTAATAATTGGAGAACCCCACGCCATTCAGCACAACTGGGATTTTTTTTTTAGCTACCCAGGTCTAGAAACCAGCCAGTCTCTCCCAGACCTTCTTCCTGGGATATGACTCTAGCGAGTGCCTGGGTGGATGACCACTCTTTCGGGAGCCCAGACTTCCCACCAATACTGGATGGCTCCCTGGAGGGCTGGGAAGGCACGTCCCAGACTTGTTTCCCCTTCCAGTTTTTCCACTGCCTGTCTAAAATGCTCCATCACAGTGTTTTGAAATGCCCAAATATGAGGTCAGTATCCCTGCCTTTTCTGTTCATTCCCACATCTTTAAACACTTAGACTTGTGTCCAGCTCTGACATGACTCTCAGTGAATATTGGTTGAATGAATAAATTCTGTAGTTGTCTTCATTGGTCTCTAGATTCTATTAGGCAAGGACCATTTCTGTCTTATTGCATTTCCAAGGCTTGATACAATACTGGGCATGTAGTGTGTGATCAATAACCGTCCACTAAACAGAGCTGCTCCTTAGGACTTGCTCATTCATTCCTTTGCAGAGTTGTCATGGCCTTGCAGTTGGAGGCAGGATTCAAAATCAGGAGGTTTTGAGCATGGATATGGACTCAGACATCCTCTCCTTGAGGGTTTGTGGCAAATACTTGAACTCTTTGACCCTCTGTTTCCTTTGTGAATGACAGGGATAATGATCCCCACCCAGTTTCTCCAACCCACGGATGGTTGAGAGGATTAAATTGAAGGCACATAGCACTTAATAACTGGCAGTGATAATTAAGGTTGTCGTTGGTCTAGCTTCTGTTTCTTATGCAGATAGGCATGCCCCTACAGCGTGGTTTGGTTTTAAGTGGAAGAGTTGACCTGGTGATATGCCAGGGAGATCTGGAGAGGGCCTGAGCTGTGTATCTAGCGGTGGCCTTCTGTCTATGCCCCCAGGGGTGCTCTAGGTGCTTTGAGAGTTACCTGAAGTTTGTAAAAAAGCCCATTGGAAATCCTAATCCATCCTTGATGAGATGTGTGTGTGTGTGTATGCATTTTGAGGATGGCATTGCAGGCTGATGAGCAAGGATTAAATGGTCACATATGACTTCAAGAAAGCAATAAACTGATCATAAGATAATAAATGCTGTCTTGTAGATATTATACTCTGTGGGAGTTGTGAGGGGAAATAACAAAAGGACCCTAAATGTAGTTCCTAAATAACCCTCAGTCTTCACCACCCCAACCCTCCCCGTCCCCCACCAGGGCTGGAACAGAGGATAGTGAAGCATAGTGGTTAAGTCCGGGAGCTCCAACCCAGATCTCCTGGAATGGAATTCTGACTCCTCCATGGACAAGTTGTACTGTCTTGGGTTTTCTCTGTTTGCCTCTATCTGAAAAATGGAGCTAATTGTGGTAGCTACCGTGTAATGTTGATTGTGAGGATGAAATGAAATGATTCATGTAAACAGCTGACAACAACATCTGGAACATAGTAGATGCCTCATACCTGTCACCCACCATTATTGGATAATCCATAATTATCCAATTGCTTTAACTTTTTCACAGGTGTTATTCTCCAGCTGACTTTTTAGTCCCGTCTCCAATCCATCATGTTCTCCTGACTCTAGTTTGCTGTTGGCTAACCCTGAATATTCATTGGAAGGACTGAAGCTGAAACTGAAGCTCCAAAACTTTGGCCACCTGGTGTAAAGTGCCAACTTATTGGAAAAGACTCTGATGCTTGGAAAGATTGAGGGCAGGGGAGAAGGAGCCAACAGAGGATGAGATGGTTGGATGACATCATTGACTCAATGGACATGAGTTTGAGCAGACTCTGGGAGACAGTGAAGGACAGGGAACCCTGGCGTGCTGTAGTCCATGGAATTGCAAAGAGTCAGACACAACTGAGTGACTGAACAACAGCAACAACAGATCTGGCCCTAGATCTCACCTGGTCCTGCCGTGACGTTGTAGCAGGAGGATGACCTCAGCCCCAGGAATATTTCCTGATGACCTCTGACTTCTGTTTATACACCCCAGCACTGGGCTTGCTCAGAGTATGCTAGCATTATACATCTGTGACGCTACCAGCTTGTCAGTCACCTGGACTCTGAAATCATCCTCTGCTGTTCCTATCAAGTATCTCGGAATGATAGAATGTTGGAACTGATGTCAAAACCACAAAAACCTCTTAAGTCTTACAGACAGAAGTCATCATAACCGTGACCAATGTAGGAAAGATTGGCAAAGCCCGATGTTTGTAAGCCCTTCCTAGTTTTCAAAGCACTTCTCCAGAACCCCCCTCCCCGCTCTTTCCTTCTCTTCCCTCACTGGTCTCCTTTGCTCACTCTCAGTAAGAGCCTTCTAACCAGTCTTCCTCCTTGTATTTTTGAGCCTCTCTAATCCAATCTCTGAGCAAGGATTGGCAGAAGTTTTCTCTCAAAGGCCAGAGAGTAAATATCTTTGCAGCACTTCATTTTCTGATTCAGCTGTTGAATGATGCTGTTGGAGCATGGCAACAGCTATTGGGGTTGGCCATGTCTCAATAAAACTTTATTTATTGGGGCTAAAATGTAAATTTCATAAGATTTTCATGTTTCATGAATTATTACTACTATTGTTTTGTCAAACTAACTGAAAAATGTTAAAACCACTCATTGCTTGTGGACAGCACATAGTAGGAGGTAGGCTGAGGTGGGGTCAGGGGCCATCACTGGCCCAGCCAGGCTCTAGAATGGTTTTCCAGAAATGCACTGCAACTCTTATGATGGCTGCTGCTGCTGCGAAGCCATCTGCTGAGAGGTGAGAGGCAGCAGGCACTGAGCTAAGAGTTCCTCCTAGGATGCACCTAAACCTCACACGCTGACCCAGAGGCACTGTTTGCCTCCTTACTGAGAGGCAGAGGGCTGCCTCAGGGCACCCCACCAGGAAGTGGGAGCGCCCGGATTTGAAGTGGGTGGTCTGAGCCTGCTCTCTCGTCTGCAACGCTGCACCCACCGCCTTTGTCTTGAGATGAACCACCTGTGTCTTCTCACTGCCCCTGGAAGGTATCCCACGGGGTCCTTCCCACCGTTCCTGGATGCACCAGACCTTTCCATCCCCCGATGCTTTCAGCTCTCCCCTCCCCCAAGCCCTCTGCTCCCTAGCCATTTTGCTTGTCCTCCGCTCCCTTGAACTCTCCAGGTTTACTTCTGGCTCAGGACTCTCACCTGCAATGCTCCTCCCTCCGCGCCTGGCCAGGCAAGGCCTTGTGGGTCTGAGTTTGTGTGACTGTCTCAGAAAGGCCTTGTATAAGCCCTGTGATAGTCTCTCTCCCAGAGCCACTCCATCTTGCTGCAGTATTTCTGACAACAGGCAGCTGGCTGCATAGCTCTGTATTGATTTCATGCCCATCTTCCCACCAGCCAGTAATCCCACAGTGCATGATGGGAGAGCACAGCTCCTGGACACATCTTACTTATGTATATATATTTTTTTTCTTTTTAAGTGGCTCATGTGTCCGTGCTCAGTTGCTTCAGTCGTGTCCAACTCTTTGCGACACTCTGGACTGTAGCCTGCCAGGCTCCTCTGTCCATGGAATTCTCCAGGTAAGAATACTGGAGTGGGTTGCCATGCCCTCCTCCAGGGAATCTTCCCAACCCAGGGATTAAACCCTCATCTCTTATGTCTCCTGCATTGGCAGGCGGATTCTTTACCACTGCTGCTACTGCTGCTAAGTCGCTTCAGTCGTGTCCGACTCTGTGCGACCCCGTCCCTGGGATTCTCCAGGCAAGAGTACTGGAGTGGGTTGCCATTTCCTTCTCCAATGCAGGAAAGTGAAAAGTGAAAGTGAAGTCCCTCAGTCGTGTCCGACTCTTCGCGACCCCATGGACTGCAGCCTGCCAGGCTCCTCCATCCATGGCATTTGCCAGGCAAGAAGTACCACCTCAGGTGGCTCAGGTGGTATAGGATACTGGCATACCCTATAAAGCATAGGTGTGAACCCTGGAGTAGAAAGATCTCCTGCAGGAGGGCATGGCAACCCACTCCAGTTTTCTTGCGTGGAGAATCCCATGGACAGATGAGCCTGGCGGGCTACAGTTCTGATGGGCTACACTCCATGGAGTCGCAAAGAGTTGTACACAACTGATTGGCTTTCACTTTTCTTGTAGAACACTTTGCTGTATAGCTTCCAGTTCTTAAAAATGTCACATGAATTCCCATGGTCATTACCTTTATTTTTTAAATGATTTACATTTTAAGGAAAGCATTCATTTTGAGGTGTTATGATTTTTATGTTTATTTTATTTTTTGACTGCACAGCATGTGGGATCTTAGTTCCCTGACTGGGGATTGAACCTCCACTGCCTGTAGTGGAAGCATGGAGTCTTAACCACTGGACAGCCAGGGAAGTCCCTTATATGTAGTTTTGAGCCCAGACCCTAGGGCCTAGCCCAAAGCAAGTGTTCTACAAATATCTAGAGAAGTAAGAATCAAATACATTTTGCTCTTAGTCTTCTCAACACCCCTGGGAAGAGAGTTATTACTCTCTCTTCACCATCCCCCTTATAATGGAGGAAACCTGGATTCAGAAACATCCAATAGCTTTTCCAAGGTGGCAGAAACAATGATCAAATTCAAGGTCTCTGCTGCTGTGTCCAGGGACTTTTTTTTTAATGGACCGTGAACATTCCCTTATGATTATTCATATGTGTGTGAATATTTATATAGATAGATTTATTTCGGTATAGCTGCCCACATTCAGATGATAAATATAATGAGACAGAGCAAAAATCCCATGTTGCACTTCTGTCTCCCTAGCATCTAGGTTCTTTCTGAAATCAGCGAATGGTACCCATTTCCTCTAGCAGGAGCTAGAGGTCATCCATGCATATCTGAGAAAACACCTGTATTTATTCTCCTCCCTCCCCACATCTGACATAAGCGGAGGCATAACATACAAGCTGGTCTTACTTTTTTTCACTTAGCAGTATGCTGCGGAGATTTATATCCTATACATGCCTACATATCTCTTCCATATCCCTGCAGATACAGCTCACTTTAAACACTTTTTTATGCTTGGTGAGTAGTTTACCATCTGCGCATTCCACAATTTATTTAACCATTCCACAGTGATAGACATTTGGGTTGCTTCCAAGTGGGCTTCCCTGGTGGCCCAGATTGTAAAGAATCCACCTGCAATGCAGGAGACCTGGGTTCAATCCCTGGGTTGGGAAGATCCCCTGGAAAAGAGAATGGCTACCCACGCCACTATTATTGTCTGGAGAATTCCATGGGTAGAGGAGCCTGGTAGGCTACAGTCCGTGGAGTTGCAAAGAGTTGGACATGACTGAGCAACTATTTTTTTATAGTCCACAATTTATTTAACCATTCCACAATGATAGACATTTGGGTTGCTTCCAAGTTTTTTGCCATTACAAACACTGAGTAGCTTTGTAAATATGTCCATTCACACATGTGCAAGTATATCTGAAGGATGAAATTCTAGAAGTGGAACTGCGGGGATAAAAGGTATGCTGCAGTTTTTAAAAAGTCTGTCTTTTCAGTACTTTAGTCAAAATGTTGTACAGAAATACCTCAGATGATAGAAATATTTGGGTAATATGCTATTTTAAAATTACTTTTTAATTGTTAAGATTAGGCAGTTCACTTTCAATTCTTAATGAAACTTAAAAAAAATACATTCATAATCTTTACTGTCATGGAAAGGATAAAAGCCCTGTTAATCTCTTTGACCACTGTGAATTTCCAGGGTCTGATATTGATCTTTCTGAATGTCGGCAATCATCGTCTGGTCAGCGATTGGGGTGAATATGGATAAGTTTAGCACATAACCAGGGAATTATCATTTAAATAAATCCTTCATATAAAAATGAATAAATAAAAATTTAAAGTCTGTCTGTTCAGAAAGCGTGACACATCATTTCTAAGGTTCACATTGACCGTGACTATGACCGTGGTTGGCCCATGGTGCTGCTGGGTCAGTGTCCCGAGGCGACCTGATGGTGGTGAAGAATTCCTTTTCCGGGAGGACATGAGAATCAGCCCAGGGTATTCTTCCTCCAACATTTACCTTCCATTCTGGCTGCTTAATCCTCCCACTCTTGGGTCAAAGTCTTTGAAAGGCAGGCTGCAGTGTAGGGTAGGATCAGCTTCAGCTCCAAGATCAAAATATCTTAAATCAGGTACCAGCCCTGCAGTTATAAGCTGTGTGACCCAGGAAGAGGCTTCCCAGGTGGCGCTAGTGGTAAAGAATCTGCCTGCAGGAGCCGCATGCAGAACTGATCCCTGGATCAGGAAGATCCTCTGGAGAAGGGCATGGCAACCCACTCTAGTATACTTGCCTGGAGAATCCCACAGACAGAGGAGCCTGGACGGCTACAGGCTATGGAGTGGCAAAGGGTTGGACACGACTGATGCGACTTGGCACACATGCACACACGTGACCCAGGAAAAGGTACTCTGACCTTTTCGAGTCTTGGTATCGTCACCTGGAAAATTTGGCTAATAATCGTGCCCAACTCCCAGAGTGTTTGTGGGGATTAAACAAACTAATCCATGGATCACAGTGAGCATACTGTGCATGTGTGTGTGTGTGTGTGCGCGTGTGTGTGTGCATGCACGCGTGTACCTGTGTGTGTTCGGTCACTCAGTTGTGTCCTATTCTTTGCAACCCCATGGATTGTAGCCCGCCAGGCTCCTCTGTCCATGAAATCCTCCAGACAAGAATACTGGAGTGGCTTGCCATTTCCTTCTCCAGGGGATCCTCCCAACCCAGGAGAACTTGTGACTCCTGTGTTGGCAGCAGATTCTTTACCATTTTACCACCTAGGATGCCCTAAGTACATGATACATGTAAGCTATTATTGCTGATAACTTTGGGGTCACAAAACCCCAAGGGACTGGAAACGGAAGGGTAAAGCAACAGGTCTGGAAAGGGGCACAGCAATTGTGGTCCTAGCAGACTATGGGTCAGCTTAAGGCCACTTGGTACCAGGGCCAGGGTTGAGAAGCTGATGCAATCACTCCACAGGATAACCTTTGTCTGTTTCCCAGCTTAGCCAGAGCCAGTTTGGTTAATGGTTAGGTGAGTGGCACTTGCAATGTGGTGAGTGTGGAAGGCCTTCCTGCGTACTTGGGACTAGGTATAGCCAATGGGAACACCCTCTCAGAACAGCCTTGTGGCTGCCAAGGGTGGGGGAGGGAAGGATTGGGAGTTGGCGATTAGCAGATGCAAACTATTACATACAGGTTGGATAAGCAATAAAGTCCATATGACGTGCGTGTGTACGTGCTAAATCAGGACCGATATTCAATATCTATGATAAACCCATAATGGAAAAGAATATAAAATATATATATGTATAATTAAATTACTTAGCTGTACAGCAGAAATTAACACAACATTTTAAATCAATTATACTTCCAAAAAAAAAATCTTCTCCAAATGAAGGCTTCTAAGGTGGTTATATTTGCTCATTGCCTTGCTCTTGTGCATGGACAAGTGTGTGGGCCACACCCAAATGACTACATATATGGAATATTTTGAGTAGGCACAAGCTTTAGAGTTGGGCAGCCCTGGGGTCTAGTTCTGCTCTTCTCTCTCCACCCCAACTACCATCCATGTGGAAGATAAAATAAGGACAATGAAAAGCACAAGCTCTGAGTTCAAATCCTCTCTATGCTGACCCATCAATAGAACCTTAGACAAATTGTTGGATGCCCCTGGGCCTCAGTTTCCTCACCTGTAAAATGGGGATGATAAGTACACAGATCTGTGCGGCTCTTGTGAGGCTGCAGTGAGATAAATGCAACTCAAGTCCTTACCCCAGGGCCTGCAAATACACTTGAAGAAATTGTAGCTGCTAGTTTCTAAGCATATTTTATTGACCACTAATTGTTCTCAGTCCCTTTCCTCTGTAACCATGTCTGAGGATAAAGGCAGAGAAACTTCTGAACCGCGTACGGTCACCACGCCAGTCTCCTGGGCTGACCCCGGGACGTTTCAATTCGCCCACCCGAATCACATGAGCAGAAGACAAAATCCTTGGCGCTGTTTGTGGAGTTTAACCGTCAAGATGTCAGCCACGTCTCAGCTGCTGCTCTCCCCTTCTTGGCTTCAGAATATCCGATCTAACGACTTGGCCTGGAATCCTCAGATTTCACTGTGAGAGTGAAATTTGCAGGCTTTTCCCAGTAGAGCTCTTGCTGGAGATGTTTGCAGGCCAGGAAAATTCTTTCTTCTCTAATGCGAGGCAGATGCCACTTACCTAAAGGATGATGTGATGAGAGAGACACTGTGGTCGGGTTTCTGGGATTTACTCTGTATGCAGAGTCGCTGGGGACATTTGGCCATTCTGCCAGGGTCTCAGTTTAATGTGTGGCCCTGAGTGTCTGTCTGCACAGAGCCTGAGGGTGCTCTGGCGAGGAGGAAGGGTTCTCCTCTTTCTCACCCAGACCTCCGAGGGAAAAGGGAGGGATGGGCAAACCTGAGGCATCCCTCTCTCCACCTGGTACTAGGGGTGGATGGGGCACAGGGCCAACTCCAATGCTTTACTCCAAGGGAGAACTTCCGGTCCATCCACCAAAGCAATGACATTGTGACTGGTGGCAGTTGGCTTTACCTAGCTCAGGTGACCCTGTAACTCTCACTACCCCTGCCTAATTCCCCCTGGGAGAGGCATTGTAGCACTGGGGGAGCTGAGGCAGGTTCAGAGTCTGAATGACTTGGGCTTGAATCCTGGCCCTACCCCTTTTTATCTGTGTGACACTGGGCAAGTTACTTAACCTCTCTGAGTCTCAGTTTTCTCCTCTGCAAAGTGGGGATAATAATATCCACTTTGTAGGTCTGTGTGAAGATCGGAGTGAAATGACATGCGAACAGTGTAAATGCAAAGCATTCAAGAAATGGAAACAGTTTTTTAAAATGATCTCATGGGATCCTTTAAAGTTGGGACACAAACAAGAAAATCAGCTGAGTGGTTGAGAAGGACAAAAATTGTGATAGGAATAAACTGAAAGCCGTTGACCAAACTGTGTTATGCATCTGAGGTTAACTATTCGTTCTCTGCTTTCCTGAACATTGTGCATGTGCTAAGTCACTTCAGTCACGTCTGACTCTTTGCAACCCCATGGACTGTGGCTCACCAGGCTCCTCTGTCCATGGGAATTCTCCAGGCAAGAATACAGGAGCCGTGCCGTCCTCCAGGGGATCTTCCCAACCAGGGATCGAACCCGTTTCTCTTCTCTTTCCTGCATTGGCAGGTGGGTTCTTTACCACTGAGCCACCTGTGAATTCCTGAACACTGACGAAGCTCATATCCAGGGGATGCCAAAGTAAAAGCCATTGTCCTTATTCTGCTTGCTTATCCCCTTCGCTGTCTCTAAGCTGTTCTGGGCCATCCACTGATCCACTTCCACAAGCTACATTGATCTCTGCTGATTCATGCTGAAACAGTTATTTTCTTGTACCAGAGCTAATGAAAGAGTAACTGAGAATTCTTGGTCTCCCTGTCTCATAATTCCAAACTTTAAAGAACAGAGCCTTCTCCAACTCCTATCTGCAGCAGCTGCTTATGTTCCTATCAGCAACTGCACAGATCCAAGCAAATGCTGGATGCATGAACGTCCATTCTCCAAAGTCCCTGCTCCAGTGCTCAGGGGATGCTTCCAGAGCACTTAAAAAACCCCAACCCTTTAATCTTGAAATAATTATAGACTCACAGGAAGTTGTAGTGATAATACGGAGAGGATCTTGTCCCCGTCACTCAATTTCAGTGATTACATCTTACTTCCCTATAGCGACCAGGAAATTGACATTGTGTGTCAACGTACAATGTGTGTGTATTGCTATTCATCATTTATCACAAGTAGATTTGTGTATGCACCGCCACAATCAAGATGTAAAACTGTTCCATCACCACAATTGTCTCTCCCTCGCTTCCTCTTTGTAATCAGCCCCACCCCCTGTCCTAACCATCCCTGACCCTCTGCAATCACATGGAATCCATTTTCCAAACTGATATACCTTGGGGAATGAAAGGGGATGCCATCAATTATTATGCCAGGTCAGCAGATGTATGCTGGGATGTTTAGTCCCCTAATTAAATGAATTATTTCTGGGCTTCCCTGGTGGTCCAGCGGTTAAGCATCCACCTGCCAATACAGGGGACACAGGTTCGATTCCTGGTTGGGGAAGATCTCATATGCTGAGGAGCAGCTAAGCTCATGGGACAGCACTACTGAGCCTATGCGCTGCAGCTACTGAAACCTGCTTGCTTAGAGCCCATGCTCTGCAACAAGAGAAGCCACTGCAATGAGAAGCCCACGTACCGCAACGAAAAGTAGCCCTCACTTGCCACACCTAGAGAAAGCCTACGTGTAGCAATGAAGACCCCGTGCAGCCAATAAATAAGTAAACAAAATTTAAAATGTATTGTTCCTGTGTGTGTGTGTGCGTGGTTGGGGATGTGTAGGGAGTGAAATGAGCTTCCCTGGTGGCGCTGTGGTCAAGAATCTGCCTGCAATGCAGGAGCTGCAGGGGATGCAGGTTTCACCCCTGGGTCAGGAAGACCCCTTGGAGGATGTCATGGCAACCCACTCCAGTATTCTTGCCTGGAGAATCCCACGGGTCCTAGTCAGTCCATAGGTCCAGAGTAGCCTGGTGCATCCATAGTGTCGCTAAGAGTTGGACACAACTGAAGCGACTTAGTATGCACACACACAGGGAGTGAAGCGCTTCTGGAAGCTTTTAAGCTGTATGATGGTAAATCACCCTCCAAGAACTGCCTGTGAGCTTTCCCCTTTGGCCCGTGGGAGTGTCTGGCTCTCCAGTGTGTGTGGCAGCATCTAATTATTCTGCAGTCATGCCCACTGCCGGATGGAGTAGCTTTTGTCCCCTGTAGAGCTGCCAGGAGGGTGGCTTTAAAGATGTTTTTTGGTTTGCTTTCTCGTTGTTTTGCATCTACCTCAAGCCACCACACTCTGCCCTCTGCGCCCCTAGAAATCGCCCAAGTCACCACTGACTCTTCCTTGCTACTGCCTGCCTTGGAGAGGTCAGAGGTTCCCAGATCCTGGCCCAGGTTCTTCTCTCACCCCGCGCCCTCTCGCTGGGTCATGTTACCCCATCCCGGGGCTTTAATAATCAATCCTCATGTTGATGACATCACGCGTGTTGATCTCTCAGGTTCTTATTCTCCAGGCTGACCTGGCCTCCTGTGGCAGGGCTTAGGATCTCCATACACAGTGGCTCTTCTTCCAGCCTCTGCACATTTTGAAATGTAGTTCAAAGTTGTTTTACTTTGCATTTTTCCCCCTTATCTGGTCTTCTCTGCCTTAACTCAAGTATGGATCTAACGGATAATTTATATATCTGAGAAGGTTAGTGAACCATAACTATGTTGAATAATCCTACCAAGTTGCTTTACCTTCTTAGCATGATCAGAAAAGACTTACTCTTTGACTTTCTTTTTGCATTTTAAATTGATGCGAGCCCCCAGCAGGTGCTTTTTTTTTGTTGTTGTTTTTTTTCCTTAAGACAATGTTCCCTTTATTACCTTTCTGTACTGCTTTCTGCCGTCCTTTCCCAGCCTGTTTGTTCTCAGTTTCCCTTCTTGCCTTATTATTGTTATTTTTTTTATCTCCCAGTATTCTGGTTTTGCTTCCAACACTTGAGGTTTGTTTTTTTTTTTTTTGCCTGTAGCTCTCCAGAATGGCGGTTGGGTTTTTGTTTTTGTTTTGTCTTTGTAACTTTTAGGTTTGCCAGGCTGCACAGTAGTAAAGGACCCGCCTGACAATGCAGGAGCTGCAGGGACTTGGGTTCGATCCCTGGGTCGGGAAGATCCCCTGGCAATGGGGAGGGCTACCCACTCCAGTATTCTGGCCTGGAAAATTCCATGGACAGAGGAAGCTGGCAGGTTACAGTCCATGGGTTGCAAAGAGTCAGCCCTGACTTTTGGTCCAGAATTTGCTCTAACTGCACATCCACACAGTTATTTTTAGTTCCATAAATTTTCTTTGTATTTTGTAACTCGAGGAGAGGTGTGTCCAGCTGCAAGGATTGCCGCACTGCAGCAAAGGGCCCCAGGTCCCGTTATCTTGTCTCAGAATAATGCCTTGCACAGGGAAGATGCTTAGGAAAGACATGTAAAAGCTCTGTGATTTTAAGAAAGTCACTTTCCCCTCTCTGATCATTCTTGATATCCTTATCTGTAGAATGAGAAAGTGCACAGGACTGGACTAGATGATCTGTAAAATTTCTTCTACGTCAAGAATACTTTGAAGAAAATATTTATCTCCCTGGCTAGCTCTGCTGCTTCTAGAACTTGTCATCTATAACTAGTCTCTGTCCCTTGTAGCCTAACCAGAGAGCTGTGTAGCAACTTGTTGTGATACCCAAGTATCTCAGACTTTAATACCACATGCCTTGTCAAAGATAAGATTAAATACCACCACCCCAGGCAAGCAACCAACCACAAAAAACTAAAGGGGGGAAGACAAATACCATATATCACTTATATGTGTGCGGGGAAATAGCACGTAGCCAAGATGGCATCAGTCAGGCTCTCTCGCCCCCTCGCCCCCTCGCCCCCTCGCCCTCTCGCCCTCTCGCCCTCTCGCCCTCTCGCCCTCTCACCCCGTATCCTGTAAACAATGATTTTGCATGGTTATGTAACACCTGAGAGCACTAATAGCATGGCACACACGGGCACGATGTACTTGCTTGGCCACCGGGCACTTTTGTTCTGTAGACCTATATGAGCCCCACCTGAGAAACCCCTTTTGCTGCTGCCAGCCCAGAGAGAAAAGACATGTCTGCAGTTCCTACACCCCTTCGAGTTTTCTTCCAGCTTTCCCACTTGTGTCTTTCCTACCCTGGGTTCAGTGAATTTGCAAACAGTGAGACAATTGGTGTAGTCGGCAGGATACCCGGCAGGATGCCCAGCAGGTAGGGGAGCCTGAGGCTCTGATGGAAGGAGGAAGCCGGTGGCCACCACTTAGTATGTGGTACCCAGTGGAAGGAAGACTGGGAGGCAGTGGGCAGGTCACTGGATAGTACTGAAGAGGCGTTACAGGCGGTGAGTTCCCGTTTGTGGACAAAGAGGTGTGGACTTCCTCTGGCACTTTGGGGTGGATTTTCTTAACTGCCTTGAAGGCGAATATGGACAGTGTCTTCCATGATGCTGTGCAAGTGCGTGAATTACAGAGACGGGAGGAAGGGCTAGAGTAGTGTACACGCTTGCTGGAGCAAGAGATGCATGGCCTTGAGGAGCCCAGCACCTTGGACCATGAGGTAATGAGGGATGATGACACTGAACATTATGAGACTGCAGGTCTCTGCTTGTCAGTGAGGCCCCAGCTGTGCAGCAGAAAGTGAAGCTCAAGCAGCCTATGGCGTCTGGGAGGAGGAGCATCCTCAAGGGACCTCCAAAGTGACTGAGTTCACAACATATAGACCAAATACTCAGGCAGAGTGGGTTGCCTTGGGTAAGCAGTTGCGGCGAAAGCAGCCCTTGGCAACATGGCTTTTGTGACTCTGGGGCACAGGGGTGGACAGTATCGTTTGTCCTGGGAATGAGATAGAGCGGTTAGCCTCTATAACCACTCACCCCTCGTTGAGACAAAGGTTGCAGAACGCTAGGCTACTCATGCAAGGGGCGTGCCTCACCAAACGCGCACCCTTATGGAATGGATTAACACTGCCTTCCACACCACATGGGTGAATGTGGGAGAGCTCCCCGATATTGTGAGTAAATGGTATACCTATGCCGAGTTGATCCAAGTTGTAAGAGAACTGGGCATGAAGCAGTCGATGTTTAACCGAAATACCCAAGGCCCAGATGACCAGCGTTTTACTTGTGGCATGCGAGACGCCATTTTGAACAATACCTTGTCCACCTCGTGTGTATATATATACACACACAGGTATAACTGAATCACTTTGCCGTGCACCTAAAACAGTGTAAATCAACCAAACTTAAAACAAAGACTAGAGGAAAAAAACACTCACACAGGCGGCACTAGCAGTAAAGAACCTGCCTGCCTGTGTAGGAGATGTAAGAGATGCAGTTTCAATCCCTGGGTTGGGAAGATCCCCTGGAGAAGTACATGGCAATCCACTCCAGTATTCTTGCCTGGAGAATCCCATGGACAGAGGAGCCTGGCAGGCTACAGTCCATAGGAACTCAAAGAGTCAGACAAGACTGAAGCGACTTAGCACACATATGCACACAAACACTCATATCCATACACACAGGAAATTCCCTGGTGGTCTGGTGGTTAGGACTCTGCTTTTTCATTGCAAGGGGCTGGGTTCAATCCCTGGTCCGGGAACTAGGGTCCTATAAGCTGTGTAGCATGACCAAAAGACAAAGAAAACACACATACACTGCAAGTGTGTTCACATCTCCAAACCTTGCGGATCCAGAAGGAAAGGAAAGATTTGGCTTACACAGGGAGAAAAGATGAATAAGGAAGGAAGAGGAGAATCAAGCACATTGATAAATATCAATATACACCTGTTTACATACACATTGCCTGCTTTGGATCCTCAACACCTTTGAGATTGCAATTTTCATCATGTGTTGTCCTTTTCTTTACTCTTCTTAGCTATTCTTTCCCCTTAGTTATTATTTACAATTTAGACATAAGTGTATGGTTCAGGTCCAGGATATTTTCTATTCCAGTTTGTACGGAAAAATGTCAGCAAGATAAAGTTATTTGCATATTATTTCCTAAGAGAAAAGACATAATCTCTCTAACAACATCCCACAGTCTTTCTAAAATAAACCTTCCTTCTTAGTTATTCCTGAATGGACATCTCGATCTGTTTCATATGAATGTGAAAGTTTTGATACTGATTAAGGAAACAAGCAAAGCACAGGTAATAAGTAAGAATTTCAAATTCTTCCTCGTGTTTGTATGGAGCTTCACAATGAAAGGAAATATGCTTTTCCAGGTTTTATTTAATGATTAAAGCAACCTGTAAAGAAAGTAATATTACAATCCCCACTTTGTAGATAAGAAATGTGAGGCTCATGGGAATTAAGTATCTTACATAAAGTTACACACTTAGAAAGTGGCTGAATTCATTTATAGCCCAGATTTCCTGACACTAAGTTCAATGCTCTGTGTTGTAGCATTCCTAATATTTGACATCAACAGATTTATGTGTTCAATACTGAGGTTTATCCCAGTTTACAGTTTTCTGGCAGATATAATAAGTTTCATTTTGCCTGATGGAAAGTTTTTGTTTTTATCTTTTCAGGTGTCAGTATTAATTTCAGATGGGTAATTTCTGAAAACCTAGTGTCTGTTAACATGAATATGAAGTCCTACCCTTTACACCCTTAGCCAGGGTGGCTGGTGAGGAGCCGCATTTCACACTGATGTGTTAGTGACATCAGTCATGCTGTGGCTTGCTTTGTGCATTGTCAGGCCTGCCGACAGGGCAAAAGAAGTCCCATTGGGACAGGGAAGAACCTTTGTATTCTAAGCTAATCGCTAAAGGGATGTTGCCTATAAGCTTAAATGGTACATGACGGTTCATCTCTCGGAAACTTGCTTCCCAGGGAATAAACATTGAGCTAAGATACCTTTGCTTGGCTCAGTGCATCCTGACCAGGCCCACCTGTGTATGACACCAGGGAGGAAGAAATGAACACATGTCCTCCTGGGGCTGATGGCAACCAGGAGGTGTTTGACTTTACTTGCCTCCCCTTGTAATATTAACGGAGCCTGAATTCTAACTCAGGCAAGGTGGTTCTTTGGGGCATGAACCCACCATCTTCTCTGTTAGCTGGCTTTCCAAATCATCATTCCTTGCCCCAACAACTTGTTTTATGATTTCTGGCCTGTTGAGTAGTGAGCGGTATGATCTTGGACGCAGTAACACCAGGCGTGCTATGGGAGGCCACATGGTGATACCTGGTTGACAAGTCTGTGGGGACAGAAGGAGGAAGGGATCATTATATCCCTGGAAGGAAGAACTGGGAGTGGCTCCCTAGGGGAGGTGATGCTTGAGGTGGGCTCTTCAGTGTGAGTAATCTTTCCCTGGTGGTCAGGGGGCATAGAGTGGACATTTCAGAAGGGAAGGTAGTGTTAGCCGATGTACGGAGGAGTGACACAGTGTCTGGTGGGACTGGACGAACGGGATAGGGTTGCTCTGAGATAGAGATGAAGGTCAACCCAGCCAGAATTCAAGGGACCCTCCAGTCTAAGAGTCAGTCCACCTCACAGGAGATTTGTGCAGACCTTCTGGGCCAGTGGTTCTCAATCCTGGTACACATCAGAACCATGCCAATGGTTCTGACTCCTTGGTCTTAGGTGCAGCCTAAGCTTCCTCAGAATTAAATGCTCCAGGTGTTATTAACTGTTAAATAATTATTCCAACACTTGTTAAAATGATGAGGGGGACATTTGTGATTATTGGGATGGGATATTGCAACAGGGGAGAGACATGGGGTTCAACTCCAAATATGACATAGACAAATGGGGATTTTTAGACAATATGACAGGGTAAAGAATCCGCCTGCCAGTGCAGGAGATACAGGTTTGATCCCTGGGCCCTGAAGATACAGTGAAGGAGGGCACAGCAACCCACTCCAGTATTCTTGCCTGGGAAATCCTATGGGCAGAGGAGCCTGGCAGGCTACAGGCCATAGCGTCACAGAGAGTCAAACAGGACTGAAGCAACTGAGCATGCACACACATGCAGCCAATAGGCAGGCAGCATGCCCTGGGCGCAACTGGTGACCTTAAGAAGTAGCTGACTTTATTTAACTAAAAAAATTTATTAGACTTCCCTGATTGCACAGTGAATGGAGAGTCTGCCTGCCAATGCAGGGGTCACAGGTTCGATCTCTGGTCTGGGAAGATCCCATGCTAAGAGTAACTGAACCCTTGCATCACACCTACTGTGCCTGCACTCTAGAGCGCATGTGCTGCGGCTATTGAAGCCCGAGCCCCTCGAGTCTGTGCTCTGCAGCAAGAGAAGCCACCACAATGAGAAGCCCCTGCACCGCAGCAGAGTAATTCCCACTCTCTGCAACAAGGGAAGGCCCATGCAAAGCAATGAAGACCCAGCGCAGCCAAAAATAAAATAAAAGTTGTTTTTAAAAAAGAGGTGAAATACCTATATTAAAAATGTATTTATTTGATTGTGCCAGGTCTTAGTTTTGACATGTAGGATCTTTTGTTGTGGCATGTGAATGCTTAGTTGAGGCACGTGGAATCTAGCTTCCTGACGAGGGGTTGAACTCAGGCGTCCTGCGTTGGAAATGTGGAGTCTTAGTCACTAGACCACCAAGGAAGTCCTATGAAGTAGCTGACTTTAAGGTAGGATTCTGAGTAAGGAAGGAAGTTCAGAAGACATAAATTTCCTATCCGTACTTATGCTCTGCTCCCTCTCCAATAATGATAATGATAAACTATGCTGTGCTTAGCTGCTCAGTCATGTCTAACCCTTTGAGACCCCATGGACTATAGACTGCTAGGCTCCTCTGTCTGTGGGATACTCCAGGCAAGCATACTGGAGTGGGTTGCCATCCCTTTCTCCAGGGGATCTTCTTGACCCAGGGATCAAGCCTACATCTCCTTCATTGCAGGCAGGTTCTTTACCACTGAGCTACTGGGAAAGCCCAATATACTATATAACGTTATTTAAAAAGCAAAATATAAGGAATACTTTGGATGCTGTTGTAGTCATGAAGCCTCTGAGATGCGCATCTACTGGAGAAGAGTAGAAGGATTATTGAGCACAAGGAGAGGCCGTCTGGGGTTGGGTAATATGATTTGACTTAATAACATGATTTCTCATTTGATGCCAGCAAGCTGGTTGGTCCAGAGATAGAGACAGGGGGACAATAAATCTATAAGCTTGCCAATAAACAGAGCAGAATAGTAAGCAAGGCACACATTTTGAGGTGGCTGGGAGGATATTACTAAAACGACTGACCTTGGGGACCTAGATAATAGGAAAGAGGGAGATTAGGACAAGTTCGAGGGGCTGGGGTCCATGGAATCTGACACTTAAACAGGCAGGAGGTCATTGATTCCTCCCAATAACCTTGTAAGTGGGTAATATTCTTATTCCCAATTAATAGATAAGGAAACTGAGGCTCAGAGTAGTTGTATGATTTGCTCTGGCTCGTAAAGCTTGTAAGAGGTAGCAGCAGGACAGGGACCCAGGTTTAACAACTAAGAACAGTATTGTTTTCATAGAGAGGGAAGAGTGAAGTCATAAAAAGATCCGTTTAAGCCAAGGAGGCCATATACCCATCTAGGTAAACATCGTGGCCCTCCACCTTCGACTGGGATCAAGTTGTCCCAGGGTCATTTTGATGTGGTCCTGTGTGCCAACATGACGGTCACGGATACAGCGAGGGATTTCCCATCTGTTGATAATCAAGTTCTTCAGCCAATCACTCCAAAATTGAAATGCATGTTTAATAAGCTGGCTCTCTGCAACAAAGCAATTTAACTCACTGATAATTATGCAGGCCCGCCTCTTGCTCTCAGGATGCTGGCTTCACTCTCAGCGTCCTCGATGTGGCATATTCAAAACCCTTACATCTGTCCTGGGTGCTTAAATTCCCAGAGATGTGATTATTATTTTGGAAATGTCAAGAATTCAGAGTCCCGCAAAAGGACCAGCTTTCCACTCCGTTTAGCAGTTAAATATAGGATGCTCAGTTACACTTGAACTTCAGACAATGAAGCTTTTTTTTAGTATAAGTAGGTCCCAAATATCACATGGGATAAATTTTTTTTGTTAAGTATTCAAATTTGATTGGGCATCTTGTACTTTTATTTGCTAAGTCTGGCAGCCGTATTTTCCACATTGAATTAAGATTTCTACTCAGTCACAGATTTCAGCTGAATCTTTAACTCCAGGACAGCTGGAAACTCAAGCATATGAAAGAAGTGTGGAATTAGTATAGTCCAGCTTGTACTGGCCTTCGTTTTTGGTAGTTCCTCAAAGCAGCCATGTTTATCCCATGGGATCCAGACTCTCAGCAAGAGTTGATTGGCTGGGGTGACCATGTGAGTCGAATTGGTCCAATTGGATCTGTTTCCGAGAACTGAGAGTCAGAGAAAGCCAGTTAGTCTTTGCAAGAGGTTGAAACTGAGGAGATGACTCATGAGATAGCCCATTCATTGTTTCTTCCGCAAATCTTCCCCTTTTCACTGAGCTAGGCTGAGTTTATTTTTGTTGTTTGAAACCAAGCGGGCTCACCTGAGAAAGGGTGGTAATCTTAGACCGTGTTTAGTAGAAGCGTGCAGGAATCCTCTCCTGGGATTGCCATGCTCATCTCTTCCCCACTGTCTCAGTTCATTCAGACTGCTATAACAGATATCACAGACTGGGTAGCTTATGAGGAGTGGAAATCCATTTCTCACAACTCTGGATCCTGAAAGTCCAGGCAGGGTGCCAGCATGACTAGGTGAGGGCCCTCTTCTGGGTTGTAGACCTCTTGTGTCCTCATGTCCTAGAAGGGGCTAGAGATCCCTTCAGAGCCTGTTTTATAAGGGCACTAATCCCATTCACAAGGGCTCCCCTCCTGGTTTAAACATCTCAGAAAGGCCCCACCTATTAATACTATCCCCTTTAGGGGTTAAGAGGACAACATATAAATTTTAGGAAGACACAAACATTTCAGATGATAGCACCCACCCACCCAAATGCTACTCATTCTTCAAGACTAGATTAAGTCTCATTTTCTCCATCTTAATTATCTGGCACATTTAAAAAAACTGATTGATTACCTGGTTATCAAGGGCTACCTGAACTGAAGGGCTTCCCTGGTTGCTCAGACAGTAAAGAAGCCACCTGCAGTGCAGAAGACCCGGGTTCAATCCCTGGGTTGGGAAGGTTCCCTGGAGAAGGAAATTGCAACCCACTCCAGTATTCTTGCCTGGGAAATCCTATGGACAGAGGAGCCTGCTGGGCTACAGCCCATGGGGTCATAGTCCATGGGGACACGACTGAAATGACTAAACAGCACGCACCTCGACTGAAATGTGAGTACATGAAACTCCATCAGAGAAGCAGGACTTCAGTTCAGTTCAGTTCAGTCGCTCAGTCATGTCCGACTCTTTGCGACCCCATGAATCACAGCACGCCAGGCCTCCCTGTCCATCACCATCTCCTGGAGTTCACTCAGACTCACGTCCATCGAGTCCGTGATGCCATCCAGCCATCTCATCCTGGGTCGTCCCCTTCTCCTGCCCCCAATCCCTCCCAGCATCAGAGACTTTTCCAATGAGTCAACTCTTCGCATGAGGTGTCCAAAGTACTAGAGCTTCAGCTTTAGCATCATTCCTTCCAAAGAAATCTCAGGGTTGATCTCCTTCAGAATGGACTGGTTGGATCTCCTTGCAGTCCAAGGGACTCTCAAGAGTCTTCTCCAACACCACAGTTCAAATGCATCAATTCTTCGGCACTCAGCCTTCTTCACAGTCCAACTCTCACATCCATACATGACCACAGGAAAAACCATAGCCTTGACTAGATGGACCTTAGTCGGCAAAGTAATGTCTCTGCTTTTGAATATACTATCTAGGTTGGTCATAACTTTTCTTCCAAGGAGTAAGCGTCTTTCAATTTCATGGCTGCAATCACCATCTGCAGTGATTTTGGAGCCCCCCAAAATAAAGTCTGACACTGTTTCTACTGTTTCCCCATCTATTTCCCATGAAGTGATGGGACCAGATGCCATGATCTTCATTTTCTGAATGTTGAGCTTTAAGCCAGCTTTTTCACTCTCCTCTTTCACTTTCATCAAGAGGCTTTTTAGCTCCTCTTCACTTTCTGCCATAAGGGTGGTGTCATCTGCATATCTGAGGTTATTGATATTTCTCCCGGCAATCTTGATTCCAGCTTGTGTTCTTCCAGTCCAACGTTTCTCATGATGTACTCTGCATAGAAGTTAAATAAGCAGGGTGACAATATACAGCCTTGATGCACTCCTTTTCCGATTTGGAACCAGTCTGTTGTTCCATGTCCAGTTCTAACTGTTGCTTCCTGACCTGCATACAGATTTCTCAAGAGGCAGGTCAGGTGGTCTGGTATTCCCATCTCTCTCAGAATTTTCCACAGTTTATTGTGATCCACACAGTCAAAGGCTTTGGCATAGTCAATAAAGCAGAAATAGATGTTTTTCTGGAACTCTCTTGCTTTTTCCATGATCCAGGGGATGTTGGCAATTTGATCTCTGGTTCCTCTGCCTTTTCTAAAACCAGCTTGAACATCAGGGAGTTCACGGTTCACGTATTGCTGAAGCCTGGCTTGGAGAATTTTGAGCATTACTTTACTAGCATGTTCGATGGGTGCAATTGTGTGGTAGTTTGAGCATTCTTTTGCATTTCCTTTCTTTGGAATTGGAATGAAAACTGACCTTTTCCAGTCCTGTGGCCACTGCTGAGTTTTCCAAATTTGCTGGCGTATTGAGTGCAGCACTTTCAACAGCATCATCTTTCAGGATTTGAAACAGCTCAACCGGAATTCCATCACCTCCACTAGCTTTGTTCGTAGTGATGCTTTCTAAGGCCCACTTGACTTCACATTCCAAGATGTCTGGCTCTAGATTAGTGATCACATCATCATGATTATCTGGGTCGTGAAGATCTTTTTCGTACAGTTCTCCCGTGTATTCTTGCCACTTAGTGGAAGCTATAAAGAAGACTTTGAATTCTTTCTCAACCTTTTTGTATTTCTCCATTTGAAAACTCCAATACTTTCATTACCTGAGACCCTTCTAGGCTGCACCCTCTCTGAGGCAGGACAGAGAACATTGTATCCAGATGCAGTATATTAATCTTCTGATTGACTTCCACTTTTATTTTTTTAACTTTTTCCTATATTGGGGGCTTCCCTGGTGGCTCAGATAGCAAAGAATCAGCCTGCAGTGCAGGAGACGTGGGCCTGGTGGGCTACAGTGAATGGGGTTGCCATGGAGTCAGCTATGACCTAGAGACTGAACAACACCACCAAAGCATCATAAGCCACCCTCCCCCCCACAAGAAGGCCTTCTTTCATAAAAGCTGGGGAGGGGCACGGGGCCTCAGGCCAGAAGAAAACACGGAGTTTCCTTCTCCTTGTTTCCTCAAATCTAGACTGGCTGGAAACCACAGAGCCTTCTCTTAAGTCCACCTCCCCAACTAGCCCTTTGGGCCAGGCTGGCCGGCTTGCATCACACACCCAGCAGTGGGCACAGAATCACAGGAAGGGAGCCAGGTCCAGCAGGCTCTGCTCTGTGGTGGAGTAATTGGGAAGAGGCTTGTGTTCTCGGGTCTAGGATGTGTGGGGCGTCATAGGTCCACCCAACAATAAACATGATCTGAGGAACGTTGCAGGCTCTGATCAGTGACAGGAGCTTGTCTCCCTTCCTTGGGCTGAAGCTATTAAAGGAGGAAGTAGCCAAAGACACCAGAAGTGATAAAAAAGATGAAAGTCCCTCTAATCCTATTGTGAGCAAGAAAAACCAGAGAAGGGCAGGAGGGCCGCCCCCCACCCCGCCCCTCCTAAAAATCAGAAAATATTTCTTGAGTGAATGTAATGATTTTCTATAGTTTTCTGTTTTCCTTACCTAAATCCTGCCTGAACACTGCCTCAAAGGATGGTCAGAGAGCAAGAAACAATATCAAAAAGGACGTAAAGATCAGATTAGAAAGCAGTATAAACACTGCATTCCCCTCCCCCCATTAAAATCTACTGATAACTTCATAGAATCAACTCCTTTTAATCTTTTTTCAAGCAACATAAATCAGCAGGTAGCCCTATTAGAATGATTAGAATTTGGAGGTGGAGAAATTTACTGAGAAAAGCATTTAATTTCCTTCTCTGGTTGCGGGCTGTATATTCTCACTGGGAAAACCCATGTGATTTTAGACATGCACACGGCCCAGATGGGCTACTTAGAGGTTAGAGGTAAGCCAATCTCCCAGAGGGGACTGACAGCGGGACCTCTCAGATCAGAGAAAAACACACACCCATTTGGACAGGCAGTTAACTGATGCTCCCACTTCTTGCAGACTCTCTGCTTTGGCAGCCTGGTGCTGTCAGAGCCACCCTTGAAAACGTGAACACCATAGAATATTTTGAAAATACCAATAAAAAAAGAAAATTAAAATACAATTCAACCACTCAGCTATTACCAATATCATTTTTTTTATTTTTTAAAAAATTTACTTATTTTGAATTGAAGGATAATTGCTTTATAGTATTCTGTTGGTTTCCATCAGATATCAACACGAATCAGCCATAGGTTAACTCATGTCCCCTCCCACTTGAACTTCCCTCCCACCTCCCTCCCCACCCCACCTCTCTAGGTTGTTTCTGTACCCCAGTTTAAGTTCCCCAAGTCATACAGCAAATTCCCATTGGCTATCTATTTTACATATGGTAATGTATGTTTCCGTGTTACTCTCTTCATACATCCCACCCTCTCCTTCCTCCCCTCACTCTCAGCCATGTCCTTAAGTCTCTTCTCTAAATCTAATAGACACGGACTAATTGTTGCTCTGAAAACAGGTTCATCAGTACTAAACTGTCATCATTTTTAATCATTATCTTTCCAGGTCTCTCTCTGTGTGTATATGTGTGTGTGTGTGTGTGTGTGTGTGTGCACGTGTGCTTCCTTAACATGACAAACCCTTATTAGGTCATACCATATATATTAGTTTCTGTGTCTATGTATCTGCTTTTAAAAAATGACCAAACAATATCATGGTCACTTTTCTGTGGCATTAAAAACTCTTTAGAAAATCACTTTCAGTGGCTGCTGGGTATTCCAGTGTAGGAATGAGCCATCATTCAATTATGCACTTTCCTGTTATTGAACATTTAGATGGTATCCAATTTTTCACTCTTATAAACAATCTTGGGAATGAGAATTCTTTTAGCTGTGCTTTTATTCACATCTGTGATTATCCACCTAGGATACATTCTTGGAAGCGGAATTGCTAATTCAGAGCTTGTAAGATTTTGAGGTTTGGGGAACAGCTATTTGCCATTGAGTTGCGGTAGTTCCCTTTGGCAGCGATCTTTTTCTCTGAAACTCCAGGACTGGGCAGTACTGGGTCTTCAGCATGTCCTTGTCTAGGGAGATGAGGCCCTTTCCTGGGGGGCTCCCCAGTGGGCAGTGAGTTTCACACTACAAAGATACCCTTCCGGTGAACACACCCTTTGTTGGTCTGGCTTCCCTGTCTCATTCTTCCTCACTTGTCTTCCTGGGATCAGGTCCCAAAGAAACTCCTTGCATCTAAGTCCTTATCTCAGAGTATGATTTTGAGGAAACCAACACCAGGTTTGGGCTTTCCTGGTGGCTCAGTGGTAAGGAACCCGCCTGCCAATGCAAGAGACCCCAGTTCAATCCCCTGGTTCAGAAAGATCAGGAAGATCCCCTGGAGAAGGAAATGGCAACCCACTCCAGTATCCTTGCCTGGGAAATCCCATGGACAGAGGAGCCTGACAGGCTACAGTCCACTGGGTTGAAAAAAAGAGCTGGTCATGATTTAGCGACTAAACAACACCACCACCAAGTTTAGGAAGCCCAAACTAAGTCACATGGAAACACACCAGAGGCAGGAGCCATTCTTCCCCTGTGCCCTAATCTGCTGTGACAGAATGCCATAGCTGCTGCTGCTGCGTCGCTTCAGTCGTGTCTGACTCTGTGAACCCATAGACAGCAGCCCACCAGGCTCCCTCGTCCCTGGGATTCTCCAGGCAAGAACACTGGAGTGGGTTGCCATTTCCTTCTCCAGTGCATGAAAGTGAAAAGTGAAAGTGAAGTCGCTCAGTCGCATCCGACTTAGTGACCCCATGGACTGCAGCCCACCAGGCTCCTCCGTCCATGGGATTTTCCAGGCAAGAACACTGGAGTGGGGTGCCATTGCCTCCTCTGGTGATGTGTTGTTGCTGCTGCTGCTTCTGCTGCTAAGTTGCTTCAGTCGTGTCCAACTCTGTGTGACTCCATAGACGGCAGCCCACCAGGCTCCCTCGTCCCTGGGATTCTCTAGGCAAGAACACTGGAGTGGGTTGCCATTTCCTTCTCCAATGCAGGAAAGTGAAAAGTGAAAGTGAAGTTGCTCAGTCATGTCCGACTTAGCGACCCCATGGACTGCAGCTACCAGGCTCCTCCATCCATGGGATTTTCCAGGCAAGAGTACTGGAGTTGAGTAGAGTCTAAATAGGAAAAAGGATGGAGACTGAAGCATTCAGCTGAGACCAGGCTGTGATGGACTCCATTTCCTGCTAAGAACTTTGGGCTTGGAGCTGTTGGATGGAGCACTCTTTTTGTAATTAATTTTTTGGCCATGCTGAATAACATGTGGGATCTTAGTTCTGCAACCAGAGAGCAAACCCGTATCCCCTGCATTGGAAGCGTGGAGTCTTAATCACTAGACTGCCAGGGAATTCCCAGATGGAACACTTTTAAGAACAGAAATGACACACCCAGACTCGTGAGGCAGAATGGAAAGGGACAGTAATGGCAGAGGTGGCAAGGAAGCCAATTAGGAAGTGAGCGCCGCTTGATTTGCCTCCATCCTGCCGTTTCTCTCACTCGCTTGGTGGAGATGGACCTGGGCTGACTGGTGAATCAACTGGGCACCTCCCCTGGGAAGATCATTTTAGCAACTGGCGGCTCTTCCTTTAGATGAGCCGGGTTTGCAGAGCAGCCTACGGACTGTCCTGATCTATAAATATCTTCTCCGGCTCCTTTTGGTCCTCCCCCAAGTGCTCTAGGTAAAAGCCTTTTCTAGAATTCAGACAATCAGAGAAACCGCCAAAGCCTCTGCTTGGGGAAGGAGGCGGTGGAGAGAGGGGCAGTGCTTAGGGATATAGGTGGTGGAGCTGTGCACGTTTGAGCTGGTCAAGACTAGAGAGAGGAGACCTCCAAGAGGGGAAACTGAGGCTGAGATGAGCCCCTTGCAATCATACGGCCCCACCTTAGGTCCTCTGCTGTAGCTGCTTCTGTTGCCTATTGTTCTTCCCCCAGGGAGTCAATTGGAATACTGTGCATGTGTGCGTGCTAAGTCTCTTCAGCCGTGTCTGACTCTTTGAGACCTCGTGGACTGTATGTAGTCCCCCAGGCTCCTCTGTTCGTGGAACCTGTTCGTGGGACTCTTCAGGCAAGAATACTAGAGTTGGTTGCCTTGCCCTCCTTCAGAGGATCTTCCTGACCCAGGGATCGACCCTCATCTCTTAAGGCAGGTTCTTTACCACCAGCGCCACCTGGGAAGCCCTGGAATACTGTACCTACTCTTCCAGTCTGCTTACCCTGTCATTTTCTCAGTGAAACCTACCATGACCACTTACTTGCTGTGGCACCTGCTCTTGCCTCACCTGCACTTTCTTCTGCCTTTTGCCACTGTACTTCTCACCTCCTAATATACAAGGTCATTAACTGTTTCTACCCCGTTAACTTCTCAAGGTAGGAGCCACGTCTACTTTGTTTGCCGGTGGTCCTAAGTTTCTAGAAAGTGCTTGGCAACAGCAGATGCTCAATAAATATCAGCTGGACTAACCATACTCTCTGTCTTTCTCTCATCATGGTTGCTTTTAATGGCAATTTTCAACTGGTCTCACTGATGTTAAAGACAGGTATAAATATGGCAGAGGGATAATAATGATGATAATAATCTTTAACTGAGTCACAATTCAATTGGTAAAGAAGAACTTTAAAACCTGTAAATCCATTCTCAATCATTTAATGAATTACTTCTCTAAAAACACTGGTCCCTAGGCAGCTTTGTCCAATAGAAACATAAAATTTTTAAATATATTTTAAAATTTTTGTTTAAAAATTTTAAGTATATGTTTAAAATTTTCTAGTAGCTCCCCTAAAGTAAAAATAAACAGGTGAAATTAATTTTAATAATTATTTTAGTCAGTCCAACATAGCAAAATATTATCATTTCCAAATATAATAAATATAAAAGTGATTGATGAGATAGTTTACATTCTTTTTTTCTTTTCCCAAGTCTTTGAAAGTCAGTCTGTATTTTATGCTTTCAGCACATTTTTAATTTGTACTAGCCATGTTCTTTTTTTTTTTGAAGTACAACTGATTTACAATGTCATGTTAGTTTCTGTTGTACAGCAAAGTGATTCAGTTATACATATATATACCCTTCCCATAATCTATTCCAATATGGTTTATCACAGGATATTGAATATAGTTCCCTGTGTTATGCAATAGGATCTTGTTGTTAACCTTCTACGTATAATAGTCTGCATCTGTGCCACAGCCCCTTTTGAAGTGCTCAGCGGCCACATGTAACTACTGGCTACTGACAGGGTAATTTGAGAAGGAAGACATTAGTCCTTTCCCCCTGGGAGTCATATGTGAGCCAGTAAGTGCAGCTCCATGGTGTGTCCATATCCAAGAACAGAGACAGGAACTAGGTACTAAGAGAAGCCCGACAAAGAGGTGATTAGTTCTGCTTTAGGGGAGGGAAATTGGCAAAGACATAAAAAGTTAGGTCATATAAGATATATCTTAGCAGGTACATATGGGAGCATGTGTAGCTTTCTCTATTATCAATGAAATGAATTAAACTAATGTCAGAGTTTTATCTGATACAGTTAAATTAGTAAAAATGAAACCCCCAAGGGTTTCCCAAGGAAGTTGATACACTCATGAACCAACCTTCCCTGGTGGCTCAGATGGTAAGGAATCTGCCTGCAATGCTGGAGAAATGGGTTTGATTCCTGGGTTGGGAAGATCCCCTGGAGAAGGGAATGGCTACTCACTCTAGTATTCTTGCCTGGAGAATTCTGTGGACAGAGGAGCCTGGCGGGCTACAGTCCGTGGTGTCCCAAAGAGTCGGACACTGCTGAGCGACTAGTACTACTTTTTTTCCACACTCATGAATGGCTAGTGGGGATGATGCTGGTACAGCACTTTTGGAAAGCATTTTGGGAATATGTCTCAAGCACTGAAAGAGGCCCTTATATCCTTTACTCCATCAAACCCACTTCTGGGAATTCATCCTTAAAAGTAATTCAAAATGAAGGGGAAAAAGATAGTGTGTGATGTTGCTCATTTTAATGTTACTTAAAAAGCAGAAAAACTGGAAGTGACTTAAATAAACAATAAAAGGGAACCTCTATTTGGAAGACTATCTCAGAGAAAATATACCAAACTTGGAAATGTACCAACTTTGGAAATGCTAACGATGATAAGGGAAAATATTGAAACTAATGTTATATCTATTTTGTGTCTTTAATTCTGTAAATATTACCCAAGCATCCTTAAAAAAACTGCGAGGAAGCATGGAATGATTTTCTTGTATAGTGAGCTTGTGGTCGTTAAAAATGACCTCTATATCTCAGGGTCCTCCATGGGGCCCAGTTCATAGGAGGCCCTCAGCTGGGAATCATATCTAACCTTCTTAACAGTGATACAGGGGTGAAAGGCAGGGTAATCATTCCCATTTTACAGATGAAGAAGCTGATGCCCTGAAAAGAATGAACTGCCCAAAGTTTTCAGCAGTGAACAGTCAGGTCAGAGCAGACCTCACACCTCCCAACCCCAGGCCAGTGCCGTTCCAGCCCCCATAGGGCTGCTCTGCCACTGCTGCAGACAGGAAGGGGCCCGACTCCTCTCCATTCACCCAGTTTCCTCCCCATCTCTGGAGACATAGCTGGGGTAAATGGCCCCCAAATATCCCAGTCCCAGAATCTGCAAATAGATTAGCTCCTGTGGGAAAGGGAAATTAAGGTGCATGGAATTAAGCTTGCTAATCAGTTGCCCTTGAGATCGGGTTATTTTGCTGGATTATCCCAATGGGCCAAGTGTAATCACAAATCCAGATTAGCGATGTTAGCATGAGAAAGACTTCTCCCAGTGTAGCTGGTTTTGATGATGGAGGAGGGACCGCCAGCCAAGGAATACTGGTGGCCTCTAGAAACTTGCAAAGGCCAAACAGTGGCTTCTCCTCAAAGCCTCTAGAAAGAATTTAGCCCTGCTAACACTTTGACTGTTAGCACAGTGAGACTTAGTTTGGACTTCTGACTTCTAGGACTGGAAGATAATAAATTTTTGTCTTAAGCAACTAAGTTTGTGGTAACCTGTTATAGCAGCAATGGAAAGCTAATACGGTGAATATTTCTGGGTTCCTGGCTGGGAAACTCTGAAAAGAGAAAATTATGAACCCCCTTAGTGAAGGAGATGTGTGGGCAAAGCTCCCTGTCTGTTACTAGTCATCATGTTTATGTGTGTATGTGTATATGTCTGTGTGTGTGTGTGCTCAGTTGTGTGTCTTTGAGACCCCATGTACTGTGGCCCACCAGCCTCCTGTCTATGGCATTTCCCAGGCAAGAATACTCGACTGGGTTGCCATTTCCTCTTCCAGGGGATTTTCCTGACCCAGGGATCAAACCCACATCTCCTTTGTCTCCTGCATTGGCAAGCAGATTCTTTACCACTGAGCCACCTGGGAAGCCCAGTCATCATGCTTAGTTTAGCTATTTACTAAAAATCCAATGAACAACTTACCCTTCGACTGTAATTCTATCACCTTTAAGCCTAAATCTCTTGATTTTAGGTAAAGTTCCCAGGTAAAGTTTCTAATGAAGCATTGCTTGGAAGGACCCTAAAGAGAAGTCTGATGAAGCCTCAGGACAAGCTTCTTCCGTGGGCATTGTATTCCCATTTCACAGATGCAGGAACTGAGGCCCAAGAGGGGAAGGTCCCACACTGTCAATGTGGGACATTGACAGTGAATGACACAGCCAGGGCTTGAATCTAGGTCTGCCTTGCCTGTCTCTTTCTCATACAACACCCTCTGGCCTGAGCTCCCTTTTTCCTGAATGTGTTGTAGAGGAACTTCATACTCCCTTTGTAGAGACTCACTCCATCACTCTGGTTCTGATGCTAAGTTACCACGCAGGCTTTCTGTGTTGCCTGGACATCAGCTTTCATTTTCCCCAGGGAGGCCTTGCGTCCTTAATTAGATCACACACCCCAAGAGGCAGCTCCAACTCCTTCCAAATTCTGCTCAGTCCTGGGAGCCAGCATCAGGGGCTCACAGGATTCCTAGTGGAGAAAAGAATGAAATCTACTAGGACAGAGGAGAGACCCCCTTCCTCTATTTTGAATCTGTGGGGAATTCTCATCCTCCTTCCCTGAAATCCTGAACCCACTTTTACAATTGGTCACTGCTGGATATTAGCAAAGTGTGTGTGCATTAACCTAGAAATTCTTTCAGTAAAAATTTTTAAATTTCAACATCAAAGGTGGGAAATGCTTGGTAGTCTTTGATGTGCATGAGGGAAGTCAGCTAGACTTATGAGACGGGGGCATGAGCCACACACACACACACTTTTTTTTTTTTTACCAAGTAGGAAAGATTCTCTCTGCTTCCTCCATCTTCAAATATTGGTCAGTTTAATTCCTGGGAGATTCTGGCTATCCTAGGTGGGTGGAGAAAGTTTCTTCAGATCTTTTGCTTTACTTAGCTTAGTAATCCCCTTCAAAGAGAATTCTTGTTTCCCTCGATTGCAAATGGTGCTACAAAAAGGGCTGGCAAAGGTTCTGCAGTGACGCGGAGCAGCAGAAAATACACTGGCTTCCAAAGCCAGAGAACTAGGGCTTCTCCTAAGTCATGCACCTAATCTGTCACCTCAAATACGCCTTCCCATTTCCATGAAAATTATACATGTGAGTGCTCAAAGTCCACTTAACTGACCAACTGATGTGTGTCCCAGAGATGGTTTGTGCAACCAACTGCTTGTGAATCTGAGAGGCGAGGGCGTCAGAAGGGCGAGCATCTGAGATATTTTAATATTCAGTATTTCCAGACTCAGCAGGCAGGAGGCTAAATCTGTCTGCTGATGGGCAGGCATGAATTATGAAACCACTCACGTAGGTTGAGAGGTTGCCCGGAGCTGGGGAAGTGTTGCTACCAGTGTCTCTGCAAGTGGGTTGGGCGAGGGGTCGCTCCCTGGTCAGGAGGGAAGATCCGGGGAGGACAGATGGGTGATCACAGTGAGGGTGTGGCCTGCACGCAATGGGACCAGTACGGGCTTCCCAAATCCTGGGCCCTAAGGCAAGGTGGGTGGTGGGATCAGAAAACAGAAGAGGACTCACAGGACAGCCCTCGCTTTCTGCAGGGCTGGAGGGAGATACTGTCCCCTCGTAGCCAAATTTCACAGGGGATTGAACTTTGAGGGCTCCAGGAATTAAACAAGACCTCCTTTCTAAGCTGGACCTTGATGCCTCCTAGCAGACTGGGGGATGCCCCAGTGTGAAGCTGTGGGCTGGGAATCAAAGCCTAATCATCAGGGGGAGGAAACTGAAGGCTAGGGACAGGGCAGGAGATGGTGATGGTGGGTTGTGAGCCAATTCTCTGAGATAATATTTAATAGAAACACATCAATAATAAACCAGTTATTGATGTTCTGTGTCTGTGATGGTGCTAAGCACATTAAGACATATTTTCTCAATTCTTCATGACAATCCTGTTCATTAGATATCATTACTCCCACATTTCCAGATGAGAGGCAAAGTAGAAAACTCCAGTATCATCATCACCATGTCTTTGGTGGTTAGCAGTCATGTAATTCTTCATGTAACACAGGCATTTTATGCAAATTATCTCACATAGTCTTCACACTTAAGAGGTAAATTTTATTATTCCTATTTTCATTATACCACTGAGGAATATGAGGCTTAGAGTGGGTAGGTGCCAGTTATCTTTTCCAATGTAGCAAATCACCCCCAAATTCAGAGGCTTGAGTAAACAATCACTTATTTAGTTTTTAATGCAGTGACTTGGCAATTTGGGCTGGGATCTGCTGGGTGGTTCTTCTGGTCGCAGCTGGTCCAGCGAGAACATTGTGCATCCGTGGTCAGATACTGGTCAGCTAGGTGGCTCTGCTTTGAGATCGTGATTGGCTGTGGGCTGGGATAATGGTGCAGACTGGTCCATGTGTGTCTCATCAGGCAGCAGGCTAGATTGAACTTGTGGCTGGGCAGGAGTTTGAGAGAGAGAGAAAAAAAAACCAAAACAATGCAAGGTCTCTTGAAGCTCCATCGAAACTGGTACCACATCACTTCTGAATTTTATTGACTAAAGCATGTCCATGAGTAGCCCAAAATCAAGGGATGAGAAGCATAGACTCCTGATGGGAGGGATCATGGGAAATTCCAGAGCAAAGAGTGAAAGTAGGTATAGGGAGGGGGTGGGGAACAGGGGCCATTTTATCCATATATCACTGGGAGAATATGGGGAATGTGTCTAGGTGAAGTGGGTTTCCCAGGCAGAAAGAACAGAATGAGCAAAGCCCCCCTAAGACAGCTAAAAGTATATGTTTTTGAAAAGTAGTCTGATGTGTTTGCAATATTGGAGGAGGTGGTTGGAACAGTTAGGGGTGATATGCTGTTCTGAGCACATCTAGGTTAACTCAGTCCTCACAATAATGCCACAGGTTAGCACTCTGTTTACCTCCCCTCTTTCTAGATGGGGAAACTGAGCCGTGGACAATACCCTGAGTCACACAGTCAGAGCAGCAGGCTCAGAATTCCAACTCCAGTCCAGCTAGGAAGCCCGCACCCTGAACCACTAGCTGCCCCATGGACTGCAGCACACCAGGCTTCCCTGTCCATCACCAACTCCCAGAGCTTGCTCAAACTCATGTCCATCAAGTTGGTGATGCCATCCAACCATCTCGTCCTCTGTTGTCCCTTCTCCTCCTGCCTTCAATCTTTCCCAGCATCAGGGTCTCTTCCAATGAGTCAGAGATTCCTTGTCACCTTCTATTTGCCCAAGATTAGGACTGTTTATTTCTCTGTAGAGGTGGGAAGGAATGAGTCTTTCTGACTTTATGACCCTACCCATGGGTGTACAGTAGTGTCAAACGTATTCTCTAAGAGGCTTTTGTTTTAAAGCAACAGAAACTGATCCTACCTAGCTTAAGTTTAAATTGAAGTATTTCTTAGGAAAGTCCTGGGGTAATTCACAGAATGAGGTGACCTTAGAAAGAGCAAGAACAGACAGGCCCCTGGGACCTCAGTGGCAGGAGTTCGCGGGCTCACTTTCCAGTTTGCTGCCAGCCACATGACTCAGTTCTAAAGACTTCCCATCACTATGTCCTTCTGTTTACGTCCTGACTTCCTATGAGAGAGAATCTGGCACAATTTGGGTCATGTGTTTTTACACTGGACGCATTGGGTCTGGCTAGTGGAGTAGTGATGTGAGTGTAGTTGTGGCCGCTGGGGGCATCACTGCGAAGTCATTCCACCCAGAGTCTATGGCTTGGTGACAGGATTAATTCTAAGCAACATTACCTGCCTCTAACCTCACAGTTCCAAGGACACATCTCTTCCCAAGGAAAGCAGTAGGCCTTTCTCTCCTCAGGATCCTAAAGTTCCAGAGATTCTGATTAATCTCACATCCTGCAGATATAAATTCTTGGCAAGAGCATTTGAATGTGGCTTTATTAATTTATTTATTAATTGCTTTTACTTATTAATTGCGTTTTTTGAGTCCAGCAAATTGCTTTCATTAAATTGTAACAATCCAAGGCAGATGATAACTGTAAGCTCAAACAATTTTGCCATGCAAAGATTCTATTTCTATCATAGTGCTTTTCATCCTGACTTCCTAAGTGATCAGGTTATAAAATATTTATTAATAGTTCAAAGGCATTACTTTTGTGAATTCAGTATCTTCTCTAGCATAGATGTCAGGGCAGGCAGTTCTATTTGGTTGATTTCACAATGTGGTGTTCCAAGTGTTTCCTTGAGGGGTGAACAAGAGTGCTATAGATGGTCAGCATTTTGTCTGAGCATCGTGTATGATTTGTTCCAAGACTGAAAAGCCCACTTGCACAGATTAAACAATGTCCAAGTTTCTTAAAAAATTGGCTACTTACATTTCCAGAAGGGAGCTTCTTATCCATGACACAATTGGCTATCATAGAAATATTTTATAATAGTGATCATTCTGATTCTTGACATAAATAAAATTTTTGTGGGAATAGAATTGATTTGGAAAGTGTTTGGGTTGGGAATTTAAGACTCAGATACTCAACAGACCTGAATTTGCCACCAATCATTCCTAATATGACCTTGGACAAACAGCCTCGCATCTCTATACTACATTTATTTCAGTATGTCAAACTGGGATTGGTAAATATCAGTTAGGATAGTGTTCAGCTACAAATAATGGAAAACCTGATAGGGGTTTATTTTTCTAACCCAATAAGTCAAGAGTCAGGAAGTCTGAAGTTGGTGTGTGGACCAGAGGATGTTATTAGGACCCCAGCCCTGTCTCTATCCCTATCATCAGCCCATGGCTTTTGGCCCTATTGTGGCAAGGTGGTTGCCACACCTTCAGAAGGAAGAAGAGACAAAGGGCAAGGGTCAAAGGGAACTGTTAGCTGAGTTTGTTACCCCTGTTTTTAGGGAAGGGACAAATGTCTTAGAAGCCTCCCCAAATAGTCTTATCCTATCATATTTGCCAGAACTGAAATATGGCCACCTGAACGTGCAAAGGAATCTGGGAAGGTGATTTTTTTAATCTGGGTGTTTTGAATCCCTGAGTGAAATCAGGACTCTTCTTGGTAAAGAAGAATGGATATTAGTTAGGAACCTAATCACATTCCTTTAATCCCAAAAGAGCAGAAGGAAACTGTCATTTTATTGGTTCACTTACTGGTCTTCTGCCAGGTGGCAAACATTGTGTGAAGCCCTTTTCACTACTCATCTCAATTTCTTTTTTTTTTTTTTACCATGCAACATGTCTTGTGGGGTGTTAGTTCCCCGACCAGGGATTAAACCTGGACCCTTGGCAGTGAAATTTCCGAGTCCTAACCATGAAACTGCCATAGAATGTCTTCAATTTAATTCTTACATATGTATATATGATGGGTTTATAGAGATGAAAAAACTGAGGCTCAGAGATGTGGTGTGAATTGCTCAAAATTGCAGAGTGGGATGAATTAAAAAAATTTCTCCTCTCTCTGTTGGTTGGGAGGTCTGGAGGGGGTCTCAAAGTTATTCTGAATGTTTGTTGTTGGTCTGTGGAGGAGGGGCTTAAAGCATTTTTTTCTCCCTTCCCTTTTCACTCCACCTCCCCAAAGGAGGGTTGGGACTGGGGGTTGGGAAGGGGCTCCCAGGGGCCCAAAACCTCCCCCATGAGCTTCCACGTGATGTTTGGAGTTGCTGGGACGCTTGTCCAGAACTGTGCTTCCCTGATGACGTCATTCATTGTAAATTTCCTAGAGCAGCGGAAATCATTGTAGATTTCCTGTGGCGGTCTCCATCACTTCCCTACAACATGGGAGCAATATCACCTGGTCATGGTCTCCCCAATGCAGACTTCATGCTGGCCACCTGCAGTGATCTGAGGGAAATGGAACAGGATCCAGCTGCTCCCACAGCTCTAACACGCAGATAACATTGATTAACTGACTCTCGCAAAAGGAGCGATATAAATCAGCGGTCCCCCGAATTTTTGGCACCTGGGATCAGTTTCATAGAAGACAATTTATCCACAGACCAGGGGACGGATGATTCAAACCCATTACATTTATTATGCTGCTGCTGATCAGAGAGCAGGCGGAGCTCAGCCGCTAATGCGAGTAATGGGAGTGGCTGTAAATACAGTGAAGCAAGGCTAGCCTGCACGCTGCTCGCCTCCTGCTGTGCAGCCTGGTTCCTGGTACAGCTCCAAGACCCAGGGGCTGGGAACCCCTGATGTAAACAGTCAAGCACACGGTGCTGGAAGCAAGGCTGCTGCCTTTGAATCCCTTTGCCACTTCCCAGCTATGTGAGTTACTTGCCAGTTACTTGATGACTCTACACCTCGGTTTCCTCATCTGTAAAATAATAAATAACAATGCTTATGTCATGGAGCTGTTGTGAGACTTCTCATACATAAAGCACTGAGAATAATGCCTATATGAGTGCCTAAGGGAGCCCTTCCTGAAGGCCCTCCCTCTCTTTAAATGATCTTTGTGATTAACCTGCTTTTATAGATTTACTCTTTTGAATCTTGAGAGTCACATTTCAAGATGGGATGTTCAGTTACTATTTGTTTTTGATGAATCCTGAAGTTATCAATGAATGCCTCAGTTCCTGCTGTTAATGCAGAACAAGAAAAATAAAAGCTAATATTTGTGCTCTTACTCTTCCACCTTTCTAAAATACAGATGAACGGTACTGTGTGAGGTGGGCTCCCTGGAGTTAGGCAGTATGGTGGCCCTGGGATTAGCCATCTTGGGAAGGATGGCTTGGTGAATAGCGAAGATCACTTTGTTTTCTTCACAGTTGGGGCTAAGCCTGCAGGCTTTAGAGCCACTATTTTCCTTGGTGCCAACCCTACTTTCTGTACACATTTTTCAGTCAGTCATGTGTGTGTATATATGCACAGGATGGTGAAATTTGCACCTTTCTCAGCATGAATCATCACCTTCAGCATGCTGCCTTTCTGCTTGTCCCCAGTTCACAGCTCCTGCCCACTAGAACATCCCATGGGGACAAGAGGTCAAAGCACTCCCGTTGCCATGGTAGCAGGCAAGTCACTCCCCCGCTTGGGTCTTGGCTTCCCCTTCTAAGAGATAGTCTATAGGGTCCCTCTCAGCTCTACAGTTTTCCAATATTCACTGAAAGGTTCTCTTAGATTTTGGAAGCACAGCCTGCTCAGGAGATTTTAGTTTTGAATTTTTCCTTTTGAGGATTGCCTTAGTGGATTAGGCATCCTGTTGTTGCTGAAAGAAACTATTGAGAAAGCAAAGACTGAAGCGCCTTTTCCTTCCCCAAATGTGATGCTTAAATAAAATTCAGTTTCATGGCACAAACACATAGAGTTGAAATGGCTGAGGCCTCTCCTATCTTCGAGCCGTCCCAGAGGAGGCTGCAAGCAGCAGGATATCTCTTCCACCAGATGGGCTGCTGGGCTTGGAGAGCCAAGCAGATACAGAGAATAGAGAAATCAGTTGCAGAAATGAGGAAAGGCTGGTTGCTGGGTTGTCAGTTTATTCTCTCTGCTGAATATAGCCAGCCTGGAGGCCACGGAGAAGAGGAAGAAGATCAATCATGCTGAGAGGCTCTCAAACGGGAGCTGGAGGGCCGTGACGTCCCCAGTCACAGTTCAGGGTCTGATGGGAAAATCGTCCATTGCGCTAACTTTGGATGCAAGACCTTGAGAGCAGGGCTAGCCATGGGGAACATTGGGACAAGGCAGGTTAGCTGGTACTCCAGCCCCCTTTGGTGGCATTGCCTCATTCTTCTTGGGACTGTGAACAGCCTTAGCTATCCAGGGCTTCTCACTGCCTCCAGAGCCCTTCTACCATGCCTTCCTTAGGCCAGTCTTAATTTTTCCAGTGACACCCTTGATTTCAATTTTTTTCCTGCCCCTTTCCTTTCACCATCAATTTTCTTAAAAATTTCCTTGGGAGATAAATATGGTGGAGTAGAAAAAATAATGGATTCAGTCTTGAATAGTAAGCTTGGGGCTTTTGCTCATAACAATGGGAGCTTGGGGGAGTTACTTTATTTCCCTCAGCCTCAGTTTTCTTATCTTTGAGATGTGTACAGTGATATGAAACATCTAACAGGGTGGAAAGAATTAAATGAGACACGAAGGTTACCTAAACAAAACAAAACCCCAGGAAATGTTCTTCCTTCCCTCCTGTTCCATCTTCTATATCCTGCACATTAGAATCTATAGAATTAAAAATATGTATACTGGTGCCTAGGATCCACCCCATTCCCCACGGGAAATCAGCGCTCTTTAACAGCTCTTCAGATGATGGTGTGCAGCCTGGGGTGAGACCCACTGCCCTCCAGCACTGTTGATTAAGGGTTTGCTACTCTGTACTCAATGCCGAGTCTAGTCCCATCCCATGGGACCTGACTCCCAAAGTCGGTCTGTCTTCTGGGTTTTAGTCTGATGAATGCCTGGGAATTGATCGAGGTTTGTGTGCTGGAGCACACAAATGTCCTGGACATTTGTTTTCAGTGACACCCACACAGCAGAAACATATTCTCTTCGGGCACTAAGAGGAGGGAGATGGTAGATAAAGACTTCCTGAGATGTTGTGGCAGAGATCATTGGCTGAAAAATGAGACCGTCTCTGAGAGGTTGACTGAGAATCAGAGGGGCCAGGTAGGGCTGGTGAGATGGTTGGGTGGATTTCCTGTCTTCATTCAGCACTGCTGAAGTGGGAAACTAGGCATTCAGGCTGAAATGAACTTGGTACATTTAGAAATCAGGGGACTGATCAAGTTATAGGGATTCCCAGGTGCTATGGAAGATGAGGGTGTGTCTGATCCTGGGAAGGAAGGCAGATGTTCATGACTGAAAATGGTTTCCTGGGCTGCTCCTTCTCCTTCCTGGTCACACACAACAGGAGACCTTCAAACTGTATCCTCCTGACCTACCTGGAGGTCATCTGCAGAAAATTCCCATACAGCCCAAATCTTTCCGCATTTCTCTACCTGAGGGTGTTCTCCAGCCACGGGCACTTGGTCCTCACTTGGTGGCAGGTGGATGTATTGGGAAATTAATGGCTTGGGGACCTGCTTCCAAGGAAGGATGCAGTTGGTGGATGAACATCCCAGTGTCCCTGGCCTTTGGTGCGATGATCCTGAAGCATGTTCTGCAGCTGTTTATCAGCAGGTGTCCTGTCTGACCAAGCCTCAGGTGACTCATCAAGAACCCTTCGCTGGCCTTCCTCCTTTCCCCGTCTCACTTTCTCACTCCCTCCCTGTCCTTCCTGGGATCGCTTCACAAATAAGCTACTTGGGTTCCCATCTTTGTTTCAAGGTCTACTTCTGTTGGAAAACTAGCATCTTTTATCAGCCTTTTCTTATTCACGGGAGTTTTACATCTCTATTCACACATCCGTTTGGTGAGATGGTTGGGTTGATGTTCTCTGGAGGGACATTATGGAGCTCATCACTTTATGCTTTCCTTCTGAAGTCTTCATGGATAAAGAGAGGAAGGAAACCATGGTAAGTGCAGTGTGCAGGTTCTGACCCAAAAAGGGCTTCTGATATTTGTTTTTCAAAAATGGAAGGTAATAAGTGTGACATAGACTGTACTACACATTGTAAGGGCACATACTGTTATATGAAAATTTCATTTTGGTCATACGTGAATACATTTACATGTTGGTGAACTATTAATAGATTTCTTAACATGGGTCATGGTCAAAAATTTTGGAAGTCATTGCATTAGTCAGCATCTTTTTTTTTTTTTTTTTTTTTTTACTGTCCCAGGATCAATTCTTCCCATTTTCCTTTAGTAATAGCACCTTGATATTCCATTCAACAAGGAAAAGAGACTATGCCCCTAATTGGATATAGTCTTGGTGGGGCTGTCAATGAAGGTTCCATCATTCTTTGGGCAACAGATGGTCACATAACCCACAGATGGTCAATCAGATGATTGCTCCAGGAAATTGAACCTAGAAAGGGCATAAGCAAGGGCTGAAAATAATTGAAGATGCTTCATTCAAAGGGGATATCTCATTTTCCCTGCTAGCTAGATCTTTGAAGTCCCTTGACTTTTTTCCTTTCAAGATATGGTTGTTTAGCCATTGGGTTGGTTCTGTGAAATATCTGTGGACCACTTCTCTATTTTTTTTTTAACCTCTTAGGTAGATTGAACTGTTTCCTATTGCTAGAAATGAAAAGAAACTTCCCATACCTGAGAGCACTGGAGTTATCGAAACCTAACTCTATTACTTCCTGCCTGTGTAGCTGGAAAATTGCTTAACTTTTCTAAGTTTCAAGTTCCTCTCCTATATTGGAGGTTATTGATAATTAATATGGCCACTGATTATCGATAACCAATTATGGTTATCAATAATTAATTAATATTAAATACTAATATTAATATGGCCACTGATCCTAGACCCTCAATTAGTGGCAACTACTATTGTGGACCAAACTGTTGTCATCTTTGTTTTACTGGTGATGACTTTCCACTTATTAAATATCTGTGGAGTGAATGAATAAGTGAATCCATAGGAGAATGTGGATTTTCATAACTAAAATGCACAGGTTAATTTCTTTAGACAGTTATAAATCCTTGGGTATTAAATATGTGATTTATTGTTCAAAGACTTAATATGAGAAAATCTTCATGACCTGGAGTTAGGCAAAAGAGTTCTTATTAATGATAACAAAATCATCATTCATAAAAGAAAAAAATCAATAAATGGGACATCATCAATATTAAAAACTTTTACTGTGTGAAAGACAGTATTAAGAAAGTAAAATAACAGTCTAGAGACTGGGAGAAACTGTTTTGCAGATCACATATCTTACAAAGAAATTTGTATCTAAAATATACAAAACTTAAAACATAGACTCTAATTTAAAACTGGGCAAAAGACCTAGATATATCACTAAACAGAATACATGGAAGGCAAATAAGCACACTGAAAGATGCTCAGCATCATTAGTCATTAGGGAAACACAAAGCTATAATGAGACACAACTACCTATGTACCAGACATGCCAAGTCGCTTCAGTTGTGTCTGAGTCTTTGTGACCTTAAAGACTATAGCCTGCCAGGCTCTCCTGTCCATGGGATGCTCCAGGCAAGAATACTGGAGTGGGTTACATATGTATCAGAATGGCTAAATAAAAATACTGACAATACTAAGTACTGATAAGGATACAGAGTAACTGGAACCTTTCCACATTGTTGGTGGGAATAAAAAATGGTTCAACTTCTCTGGAAGACATGTTGATAATTTCTTGTGAAGTTAGACATATGTCTCAACAATCTCAGTCCTGAGAAATGAAGTGAAAACTTGAGTTCACATAAAACCTGAATACATGTAACAGCACTCATCGTAATCATCCCAAACCAGAAACAACTCAAAGGTCCTTCAGAAGTTGAATGGATATACAATCTGTGGTACATTCATACAAGGTAATAAAACTCAGTAATAAATAGGAATGATGCCATGAGGCAGAAATAAATATTAACGCATACAACAAACTTGGATGAGCCTCAAAGGCATTATGCTGAGTAGAAGATGCCAGTATCAAAAGGTTACATATAGTATGATTGCATTTGTGCAAAGATTAGGGGATGGTGGAGGTAACAGTAAAGAGAGAGCACCAAGGAATTTCCCTGGTGGTCCAGTGGCCAAGACGCCGCGCTTCTACTGCAGGGGGCGTAGGTTTTGTCTCTGGTTGAGGAACTAAGATCCCACATGCCAAGTGGAAAGGCCAAAAAGTAGAAAAAGTAAAAGAGAGAAAGAGATAGCATCAAGGTGTTCTTTGAGGGTGATGGAAGAATAGCTCTGTATTCTAATTATGGTGGTCATCACATGAATCTATACTTATGTTAAAATTCATAGACTGTACATCCAAAAAATTAATGAAAAAAATGCCTTTTCATTATGTAGAGTGAGGTGATATTCATTTGGATAATTTGGTATCCCACAGACCTGCCCCATCCAATACAGTAACCACCTGCCACATGTGCCTAGGCTGGTCCCAGTGGAGGTGTAGAGTGAGCATAAAGTGCATCTGGATTTCAAAGACTTAGAACAAGAAAAAGAACATACGCTATCTCACTAATGTTTTATGTTGGTTATACTGCAGTTGGCCCCCAAAGTTCATTCAGGATCTTATAGAAAAACCCGAACAAACTTTTGGGCCAACTCCAATAGATAGAAAAAATACTGTTTTAGATAGATGGGTTGAATAAAACATATCATTAATTTCAGCTCTTTCTTTTTGCTTTTAAAAACGTGGTTACTAGAGAGTTATAATTACAAGATGTACCTGGGGTTGTGTTTTAATTGAACAGTGCTGCTCCGAATGACATGACTGGGGAGGAATTGGAGGGGGGTCTGGGTTGTTCTCCCTTCACCTGGATGAGCAGGTGGAGGGTTGCCTTGAGCAGGGTGGAACACAACGTGCCCAGGCTCCTGCACCTGGGAGCCAGTCTGGCTGAGAGGCGGCTGCCCTCTCCACATCTGCTCCGCTTCCTGTCTGTCTAGCTCTTCCTAATCTCTGGAGGAGAAGGAGGGCCGGGTGAGGCAGTTTCCCAAAGAAGGAGTAGGGCTTTGGATTAGATGTGGATGAGATTTGGCTCTTGTTAGTCATGAGCTTGAATTCCATTGTAGCTATTAGTTAGCTGTGTAGCTCTTGTTCTTTCTTAACCCCAGTTTCTTCATGAGCCAGAGAGAATCATCGTTCACCCCTGGGGTTTCCTTGCCTCCTGGGGCTGTGAGGAAGACAGACCGTGGGCCATGGAAAGCACCCAGTAGGCCTTCAGGTGATGAGAATTCTGCTGTTGCTACCACTGCCTCGCGGGCTGTTTGCTGTCCCACCTCAGGGTCTGTTTTTTTATTTTCTCTCTCTCTCTCTCAGTTGAACCCCGCAGGCACTCTGCCCAACTTTTCTCCCTGATTCAGCACTGAGAAATGCCGAGGCAAGCTTTCCCATGAAGCTGCTTGTCAGCAAACACCCACTCCTGTCTCTGCATTCCCCCATGTGTCAGAGGCCGGCCTGGACTCCACGCGAGGCCCAGGGTCGTGCCAGCACCGGGGCTGACTCACACACACCCTGCCTGCCCCCCCCCACCCCGAGACCTCAGGGCTGTGCTCCCAACCTGGGAGATTAGAGACTAGAGACTCCCAAACAGTGTAACAATGCAGGGGAAAAACGTCCTCCAACAGGCTACAGGGGGTGCAGCAATTTTCCCAGATTCTGTTTCAAAAGCATCAAAGCCTTGGTTTCAAACATTGAGCCGAGGCATGGTCTGCCTTTCCCACCGTCTCCTCTTTACCTTTAGTTTCCATTGAACGTTTACTATGTTATCCGTGTTGCTCGCCTCCTATCGCTCTGTGTCACCATCAAATATTAGGTAGATACAGAGTAGCTTGATCAGCTTCATAGATTTTCATCAAACGAGCTTGTTAAGCTCCTGTCTGGGCATAGCCCAGCGTGGGGCTCCATGGAAGGGAAGTTAAAGAGACATGAGTGGTCTCTTGGGGTTCGCACAAAATGCTGGTCACGGTCGCTACCTGGTAGGGCTACCTTGATCGCTGCTAAGACTTTGAGAGCTGTGAGGTCCTGTCAGATCCCTAGTTCACAGGGCCGTGGTTGAAAAACCTCAGAAGCAGGACTGGGGTGGGACCTCAAGCCACCAAAAGAGGCCCTATTCTATGAGAGTGGCAGCAGTGGTCAGCCACCTGGGTTTTGGAATCCGGCAGCTGTAGGTTTGCGTCTGGGCTGTTCCGCTCAGGAACCTCCAGGGTGCAGGACCTAGTCTTCCTGGGCCTCAGTTTCTCATCTGTGACCTGGGATCACAAAACCAGTCTCCTAGCTGCTTGTAAGAGTGTAACACCTGCTGTTTTCTGAGCTGCTGCTCTGTGCCAGGCATGGCACTAACTACTATACAGTTTTTTTCTTTTACTTTTTTTTTTTTTGCTGGGCTGGGTCTTTGCTGCTGCACAAGGGTTTTCTCTAGTTGCAGAGAAGGGGGCTACTCTCCAGTTGTGGTTCAAGGGCTTCTCACTGTGGGGGCTTCTATTGTTGCAGAGCATGGACTCTAGGGTGTTTGGGCTTCAGTAGTCGCGGCACATGGGCTTAGTTGCTTTGTGACATGTGGGATCTTCCCGGACCAGGGATTGAACCCATGTGCCCTGCATTGACAGGTAGACTCCCAAACACTGAACCACCAGGGAAGTCCCTCTACAGGGGCTTTCTCATTTAATTCTTAGACAATTCCATGAAGCAGGTATTGTTTTTACCTTCAGTTTACAGATGAGGAAATGGAGGCTTAGAGAGGTTAAATAATATGCCCAACATCCCACAGTGGACATATGTAGGAGAAGGATTTCAATTTGAGCCAGCTGCTCCAACGGGGCTTCCCTGGTGGCTCAGAGGTGAAGGTGGCTTCCCTGGGTCATGAAGATTCCCTGGAGCAGAGCATGGAAACCCACTCCAGTATTCTCGCCTGGAGAATCCCATGGACAGAGGAGCCTGGTGGGCTACTGTTCATAGGGCCACAAAGAGTCGGACACGACTGAGCACCTTAGCATGCAGGCTCATGCCTCTGCCCCACATGCTGTTCCCACCCAGACCCCATGCCCACACTCAGGAGGGGACAGGGCAGTTAGTCTGGAGCATTCAGGCAGTGGAAGGTCCTCCCCCGGATACAGGGAGTTGGCAGGAGCTGGGGCTCTGTATGAGCTAAGTCTCTAGGCTCTTTGAAGCAAGATCTATTGCCCCTTCCGGCTTCACTTATACAACACAAACTCTAAGGGAAGGTTTGATAATTTCAACATGGTGATCACAGAGCCTGAAATCCCAAGTTTGGGGCCATCTGAGCACTGGGCCCAGCGTGACTGCACTGGTCAGACATTCATGAGACTGACATTGTTTGAAGTGCTTGTAAAGGCATGAGTTTTTCTACAGTGAGAAATAAATGCTTCCCTTTTTCTTGGCTCTTGCTCTTGGGAGTGGATGCATTTCCATGGATGTGTATTTTAAAACACCCAGCACCAGCTCAGCCTATGTGACTGGGGAAGATGAGTGTCCGGGAAGCCTGCTTTATGTAGCTTCTCTGTTGAGCCTTCAGTGGTCACACTAAGGACTCCTGAGCTTGCAGTACTTCTCTCTGTCGAGTTCAAGGAGTGTTTAATTTACAGCTTCCTTGGGAGTGGAATAGAGCTGTGGCTAATGATTTTGATTCCAAATACTTGGGTTTCTATTCCTCAAGAAGTTCAGATACTTGTGGTGATTGACTAAGCTTCCAAATCTGCCACTTTCTAGCCATTTGACCTTGGGCCAGTTACTTAACCTTTCTGAACCTCAGATTTGCTGTCTGTAAAATAGGCATATGGTACCCATCTCCTGGGACTCTTTGAGGATTATAAGTGACAATGGTGTGACAAGCACCCAACACAATGCCTGACTTGTGTTGACCATTCAATAGCTGTTGACCACTATTCTCATTCCTGAGCTTAAGAACAGCAACAGAACTTAAGTGTGTTTGTGTGTTTGTTAATGAATGGATTCTGAATAAATGAAAAGCTTATCATCTAATAATGATGCTTGAGATGTGTTCATCGTGTTGTGGTTCACAACCACTTCAGCCCCATAAGGGGTGGAAAAGTAAGAAGAGCAAGAAATCTATTATCCTGCTTTACATTCTGGGCAAATAGAGACTTAGAGATTAACGACTGCTCATTTATTCAACAGTCATTTTTTAAAAGATTTCTTTATTTTATTTTTGGCTGTGGTGGGTCTTCATTGCTGCACTCGGGCTTTCTCTAGCTGTGGTGAGCGGGGAACACTCTTTGTTACAGTGCGTGGGCTTCTCATTGTGGTGGCTTCTCTTGTTGCGGAGAACAGGCTCCAGGCTTCCGTAGTTGCAGCACGTGGGCTCTAGAGCACCAACTCAGTAGTTGGGGTGCCCAGGCTCAGCTACTCTGTGGCACACGGGACTTTCCCGGATCGGGGATTGAACGGGTGTCTCTCGCATTGCCAGGTGGATTCTTAACCACTGGACCACCAGGGAAGCCCTCAATAGTCATTTAATGAGCACTGACTATGTGCAAGGCACTCTATTAGGATAAAAAGGAACGACAGTTTTTTTCCCCAGTCCTTTTGAAGAAAATTACTCTGGGTCAGGTTACCTGGAGCAGGGTTGCAGGAAGATGCAAGTGATGGTGCAGAAACAACAAGTTTCACTGGTTTCAAAGCAGAAAGATTCACTCTCATACATGCTGTTGGTTCATCATGGGTCAGCTTGTGGCTCTGCTCCACCCAGTTTTCACTCCAAACCAGACAGATGGAGGAGTCGCAGGTTGGAACGTCACTGATTGTAGTGACAGGAGAAAGGAGATCTGAGATCAGGAGGGTCTCATACCAGCAATCAAATTCTCCACTCATGAGCCAGACTTTTAATATGGTCCCACCCAGCCACACTCCTGGCAGTGCAGGAGATGCAAGAGACCTGGGTTCGATCCTTGGGTCAGGAAGATCCCCTGGAGCAGAAAATGATAACCCACTCCAGTATTCTTGCCTGGGAAATCCTGTGGGCAGAGGAGCTTGGTGGGCTACAGTCCGTGGGGTCACAAAGAGTCCGATATAACTGAGCATGCATGGACACTTGCATCCATCCAACCACAGAGGGCAGGGCAGGAAAATAAGATTATAGATACCCAGCAGGCTGAGAGCTGGAAATGCTTGCTGAACAGATTAATGAACAGATTCCAGCTGGGCAGGCTCTGGATGATGGGTAGGAGTCAGATGAACACTGGTGGAGGGAGATTGGGTGGGGATAGCAGAAGAAGGATGAAGATGAAGAGAAAAAGCAATGGAAGACAGGGGGTGGGAAAGAACAGAAGAGACAGGAGGCAGAAATGAGTGAGGCGTTGGGAGGAAGAATAGTGAGTCTGTCAGTCTGGTTGGAAGAGTTTGATTCAACAGTTTAATAAATACTGACTCAACTTCCTTTTGTGTTTTAAGTGCTGCAGATACAGAGAAGAATAAAGCAAGATACCTACCTGGCAGTCTAGGGGGAGAGAGCTTTTGCACAGAGAACAAAAATAATCAACATATCAGAAAGAGTAGAGAATATTTATGTTTGCCAGGCACTCTTCCATGATCGGTATATATCTTAACTCATTTAATCATCATTGTAGCTCGTTGAGGTAATTGCTGCTGGTCTTAGCCATTTTGGACTTCACTGGTGGTTCAGACAGTAAAGAATTTGCCTACAATGTAGGAGACTTGGGTTCGATCCCTGGGTTGGGAAGATCTCCTGCGTAAGGAAATGGCAGCCCACTCCAGTATTCTTGCCTGGAGAATTTCATGGACAGAGGAGCCTGGCAGGCTACAATCCATGGGGTCAAAAAGAGTTGGACATGACCGAGCAAGCAACTAACACTTACCCATTTTACAGGTGGAGAAACTGAGGCATGGCGTGGCTGGGCATAGCAAAGGTGGACTTCAAGTCTAGGCACTCTAAGTCCAAGGTTCTTGCTTTTGATTGTCACTATACTGCTTTTTGCTTGAAAATTTGTGAGCTGGGGCTGTGCCTATAATCTTGGATAGCAAGTAGTTTTGCCTTGAGACCCAAAATGATAGATTGCTATTGGCTGTGTGGAGCTCCATGTTGGGAAGGCTTCCAAGACGAAGCTGGGACTAGGAGAAAAAGAATGATGTGATTAATTAGTAACGCCTGCCATGGGCATGAGAGGTGGTATTGTCAGCACAATATTTTCAGTAACCCTGGTTTGTTTAATGCCTACAGCAAAGTGTATTTTATCAATTTATTAACAAACAAAGAAGTCAAAACCAAACTACTAATTCATTGACTGTTTCCCTCACTTTTCAATCTGTTGTGTAACTTTAAGTCTTCATCATATTTTTGGCAGCATAGATACTCCTTGTTTGAAAAGCTAGCTTTCCTTTCTGGAGATTAATTTTTAAAATATCAAAACTGCAGTCCCCTTAGGCAAGCATATACCTTAATTGTCAAAACAATAAAAATATCAGCCACAGTGAATGCTCATTCCGTTGTGCTCCTGGTTCAATCGTCAGGTGGGATGCTATGGTAGTGATAATAATAAATAAGATTCTAATTGCAAAATCCAAGTTCTGTACAAGGAAGACTCTACAACTAACTTGGGTAATTTAGCAGAAAATCCAGCTGTAGAGTGTTTCATTAGTGAAACTTCCTGTCCTGAAATGTTGTAGGCATTCCTCTGAGGGGAAGGTTCTAGAAACATTGTCTCCCCCATCCCCATCTCCAATCTCTTTCCTTGGCTTTCTTCCAAAGGAAGGAAGAGGGCATCACTTCTCCCTATGCTTAGATTTTTGTCTCTTTCTTATTCTTTCCCCATATATTTCTTGGAATGGAGTCCAAATCTAGTTGCACTGAGGTATAGATACCAACTAGGAGCTTAGAGCTCTATTGATGAATAGTCATCCTCTCCTGAGATAGTTTTGATCAATTGCTTGTGCCTACTAAAATGCTGAGTCAAGAATGTTTGCAATGGACTTAGCATGAAAGCACACTGGGATTGATTAGTGATGTCTGCAGTAGGTATAGGCTAGGGACAATTATTTACAAAGCCTCCCACTGACTTTGCCATGCTCGAAAGCCTGTACAGCTCTTACAGCTGTGATGTTAATGAATGAGCTTGGAGTTTGGTCCTTGGGGATGCTAGTTCAAGTCCTATCCTTTCCTGTGTGAATCTTGGATGTGTCACCTATGTTCTCTTTGTCTGAACAAAACTTGTATAAAACCAGTTCTCCTTATGGAGTGGTTGTAACTGTCATAGAGACGATGCACATTCATTCATTTAACAGTGTGAGGTGCTGGGAATGTGCTGGCGGATACACTGCGGATCTGGTTCCTGCCCACACAGACCTTACAGTCTACCCTGGGGGATTTATTAGCTTTTGACTGCCGTGTAACAAGTCACTGGAAATTTAGAGACTTGAGACAGCATACATGTGACGCAGCCCTTTCTGTGTGTCAGGAGTCTAGGCTCGGCTTAGCTGATACCTCTGCTCAGGGTCCTAGAAGTTTGCAGTCAAGATGTACACCAAGCTGTGTTCTCATCTGGAAGCTTGACTGGGGAAAAACTGCTTCCAAGCTGATTTAGTCTGTTGGAAGAGTTCACTTTCTTACCATGATAAGACTGTGGGCCCTGGTTTTGGCTGGCTATCAGCTGGATTCTGCCTGTGGGTCCTAGAGACTGCCCATGACACCTAGAGGCCATCTGCATTTCCTTGTCTCATAAGCTTCTTCATGGCCAGTTAAACCTCATCAAGTCAGCAAGGAAGGTCTCTCACTCCAGTCTGCTGAGATGGAGTCTTATGTAACCTAATGTAACTATGGAGGTGACATCCCTCCAACTTGCTCTGTTCTGTTGACTAAGAAGTAAGTCACAGGCTCTGCACATTCTCAACGGAAGGGGGTTGTCCCAATCTTCTTTTTGTTCTGCTGCGGTTATGATGTCCAAGTTATAGTCTTTGGGGAAAAATGGCAAGTTACCAGTATAATTTTTTATACTCTGCTCCTATTTGTGTAATATATATGGGTATGGATTATTTCTGGAATAATACATAAGAAAGTGGTAAGCAACTATTAGCTCTGCAGAGGGAAACTGGATGGCTGGGGTACAGAGGAAAATTTTCACTTAATACTCTATGATAGCTGTCACATTTTAAAATACGGTGAGTGCTCCAATTCAATGGTAAGCAAGTGATGCCTGTTGCTTACCTGGGAAACTCCAAATCCTTGAACCTGATCTGGCTCAGCCTTTGTTTTCAGGCTTATTATTTACTCTTCTTACTATATTTTAAAACTGGTGTGATAAACAAAATGATACCCCAACCACCCCCAAAATGTCCATGTCCTACTCCCTGGAATCTGTGCCTATTACCTAATATGGCAAAAAGGACTGTGTAGTTGTGATTCAATTAGAATCATGAGATGGGGTGATGATCCTGGATTTTTTTTTTTTTGGTCATGTCACTTGGCTTGTGGAATCTCAGTTGCCTGATCAGAGATTGAACCCTGGCCCTTGGCAGTTAGAGTGCAAAGTCCTGACCACTGGACCACCAGGGAATTCCTGATCCCAGGTTATTTGAGTGGATGCAATGCAATCAATCCCAAGAGTCCTAGGAGTGAAAGAGGAAAATGAAAGTGTCAGAGTCAGGTTGGGAGAGTTGAGGATGGAAGTGCAGGTTGGAGTGATGTGATTGCTGACACTGAAGAGGAAGGAAGGGGCCATGAGCCAAGAGATGCATGCAATCTCTGGAAAAGTCAAGGAAGCAGACTCTCTCCTGGAGCCTCCAAAAAACATACAGCTTGGTTTTGGCCAAATGAGACCTATTTCAGACTTGTGACCTCCAGAAACTGTAAGAGAATACATTTACTTTTTTTTCAGCCACTATGTTTGTGGTAATTTTTTTACAGCAGTCACAGGAAGTGAACTCAGTGGTGCTTCTCAGATAGTATTTCAAGAAATTAAGGCTTTTGAGGGAATAGCAATGAAAAAAATTCTCCAAAGTCAAATAAAAAACAATTATAATTACATTAAATGAGGTATAATTTACACATAACAAAATATACATTATGTGTACTGCTCAATGCATTTTGACATATGTATACATCCATATGCCTTCAACCAGAGAATGAAGTGGTTAGATAGCATCAGTGACTCAATGGACATGAATCTGAGCCAACTCCAGGAGACAGTGAAGGACAGGGAAGCCTGGGGTGCTGCTGTCTGTGGGGTTGCAAAGAGTAGGACACGACTGGTGACTGAGCGACCACAACAAGGCATCCATATGTGTATGTTGCATACAATCCCAATCAAGGTACAGAATATGTCCATTACCCCATGAGTATGTCTGTTTCCTTTTGCCCCTTTGCAGTCAATCCGATCCCCACCTCTGGCTTAGGCAGCCATGGATTTGCTTTGTGTCACTAGACAAATTATTTAAAACCACAGGGCTTCTTAGGACCTTTACAATATTTAGAGTATGGTGAATGTCCAAGGGTCATTAGTCAAGGTGTGTATCTTCAAGTAGCAGACCATAGCCATTCCCTTGGCTTGGAAAAGGAGGAGAAAACTTCTAGACTGAAGCCATAGTATGGAAGATAAGCAGGAAAATCTGAATATCAGGGAGCGGAGACTCAGAGAAGTGAAAAGACTTGCTCCAGAGTGCCGGGTAGTAAGTGACAGAGTCTGTATTTGAACTCAGATAGATTTCTACTGTGGAATCCCTGAAGCTTGCTCCTGCTTCTGGGAGCCTCCTTTTCCAGGACTGTTTCAACACTCAGGTGTTTCTAGTTGCAGGTTTAAGAAGTCAAGAGGGTTAGAAATTTCCTGGTGGCCCAATGGTTAGGACTCCAAGCTTTCACTGCAGGAGCCTGGATTTGACCCCTGGTTAGGGAACTAAGATCCCACAAGCCCTGGGCCATGGCCAAAAAGGAAAAAAAAAAAAGGGGGTGCTCGTATGTTTTCAGGGGAAGGCCACCCTTCCCAGGCCTCCTCCCCCACTGCCCGCAGTCAAGAGTTACCAAGATCTGGGTCCTTTCATGGCCTTTATATGACGTCAGGAGGAAGTGAAAGGGATATTTCAGAATTCTCTATGCCACTGGCAAGAGCCCTGTTTCTCCTTCAACACTCACGGTTTCTCCTACCTACTGCTTTGGGGCAAACACAATCTCGCTGTGTTATTGCTGTTTACACAAGTTGCCACAAAGAACTGAGGTTCCCAGGATACCCCTCATCTTGCTGATCTTCATCCCCATCCAGCTCTGCATCTCCCCTTCCGTGAACTTATCGAGTATTGCTCCCTGTCTCCTGAAACTGTTTTGCTATTGCTCTGGGGCCCATGATCAGTGACCAACAAAATCTCCTGTATCCTCAACAATCTTTGAATAACCCCTTCGCTTTCTTCCTCCTACAGACTGGGTCTCACCCAAGGGCATGGTTTTCCCTGTAGCCCTCTCCTATAATCTCCTGGCACATTGGCCTAGATGTGGGGTTGTTGTTGTTTAGTTGATAAGTCATGTCTGACTGTTTGTGACTCCATGAACTATAGCACGCCAGGCTTCCCTGTTCTTCACTATCTCCCAGAGTTTGCTCAAAACTCATGTCCATTGAGTCAGTGATGCCATCCAACCATCATCCTCTGTCACCTCCTCCTCCTCCTGCACTCAGTCTTTCCCAGCATCAGGGTCTTTTCCAATAAGTCAGCTCGTCATATCAGGTGGCCAAAATACTGGAGCTTCAGCATCAGTCCTTCCAACGAATATTCAGAGTAGGTATCATGTTTATCTTAATTGTTTCCTTGTGGTCGTTCTAGACAATTTGACTGTTTCCTCACTAAAAAAGCAACATTTAATATTCTCCCCGGAGCAGTTGGAGTGCAGGTCGCACTCTAACATCTTAAAGATTTTAGCTTCTGGCTCATTGTCGTGCTCTCCAAAGATACTCCTGTCCTGGTTCTTGGCGATTTCACTGTCTGGGTAGATGGTCCAGGGCCCTCCAGTGGTCTTCCTATCATCTTAGCTGAGCCATGAATGCCCATGACACACCCTAGAACACTGCTGCCCAACAGAACTGTGTTGATGGAAATATTCTTTATCTGTCCTCTCCAAGAAGCCACTAGCCACACATGGCCATTGGGTACTTGAAATGTAGCTAGTGTAATTAAAGAACTGGATTTTAAGCTTTAAAATTTAAATAGTCACCTATAGTTAGTCTGTACCATACTGGATAACACAATCTGGACCATGGAATCAGCACTAATTGTACTACCTTCACAATTCAAATTTTAAGAATCCCATTCTTTGTGGCCATCTAACTTTCCAGTTTATGAAGGCAATGGCATCCCACTCCAGTACTCCTGCCTGGAAAATCCCATGGATGGAGGAGCCTGGTAGGCTGCAGTTCATGGGGTCGCTAAGAGTCAGACACGACTGAGTGACTTCACTTTCACTTTTCACTTTCATGCATTGGAGAAGGAAATGGCAACCCACTCCAGTGTTCTTGCCTGGAGAATCCCAGGGACGGGGGAGCCTGGTGGGCTGCCGTCTATGGGGTCGCACAGAGTCGGACACAGCTGAAGCGACTTAGCAATGCTTGTTTGAACTGTGGTATTGGAGGAGACTCTTGAGAGTCCATTGGACTGCAAGGAGATCAAACCAGTCAATGCTAAAAGAAATCAGTCCTGAATATTCATTGGAAGGACTGATGCTGAAGCTGAAACTCCAATACTCTGGCCACATGATGCTAAGAACTGACTTATTGGAAAAGACCCTGATGCTGGGAAAGATTAAAGGCAGGAAGAGAAGGGGACGACAAAGGATGAGATGGTTGGATGGCATCACTGACTCAGTGGACATGAGTCTGAATAAACTCTGGGAGTTGGTGATGGACAGGGAGGCCTGGCATGCTCCAGTCCATGGGGTTGCAAATAGTCAGATATGACTGAGCAGCTGATCTGAATGCTTGTTTGACTTCACTGGGACTTGCTATCCAGTGATCCTCTTATGGTTTCAAAATAAGTCTTTTATTTTGTTGTATCCTCATGTTCTTTTAACTGAGCTTAAATTCCCTGATCTTTCATAATCATTACTCTTGCATACAGCTGCAACAAATCTGCCGCTTTCTCCTTCATTGTAGGTGTTTGGCTAAACCTCAACCCTTGTTAAATCCAACGGTGCTCTCTCTCCTTGAATCTGAACGTGACCCTGAACATGGCTGGAGAAGAAATGACGGTGATGTGTCACACGGATGGAATCAATGTTGCTTAACAAACATCCCTTTTCTAGACAGCTATTTAAGAGCTTATCCTCTCTCCTCATGCCTCTAAGACTCTCCGCCCCTCCCTTCCCCTCCCTCTCAATGGACAAACTTGATTCCTATTTCAAGGAGAAATCTTAAGCAACAGAGTAAACTTCCAAAATTCCCACCACTTTTTCTACCAGTTTGCCCATATCTGATCACCTGTAATCAGTCTTCCTTAATATTATTCGTTGAACTGTTCATGCCCCTCTTTTGGGCTGGCTTCTCTTGTATGCTAGATTTTTATCCCCTTCTGCTTATCAAGGACAACCTCATGATTTCCCCCTGTCTCTCAAGCAGCTATCAATGACTCATTCTCACCAGTGTACACACATACTATGTACACTGTGAATTTCTCTTCCTCAGGGCTTAGCATCTGCTCTTCCCTTTACCTACCATTCTGTTCCAGTCAATACTCACAAAACTTGTCTCTTCATTACCTTTGGGTCTTTGCACAACTACCACCAGCTGAGTGTACTATTTAAAATTGCAAAAGATTTCCCCTCCCTAATTCATTTTTATTTTTCTTCACGGTACTCGCTACCACCAGCATGCTATAGACTATTCATAGGACCCTCAAGGGCAGAGATTTTTCATCTCTCTTTTTTCATTGCTATATGTCAACACCTAGAATAGCGTCCTGCATAAACTGGGTCCTGATGAATGTTTAGAAAGAGCTATACAGTGACTTGGTGTCTTTGACATTCGTACCGGTTTGTAGTGATGGTGTCATTTTTTGCTTACAAAGAGGGACAGCTATTCAGAATGCTTACCACCCACCAGTCTCAGTTGGAAGTTCTTAGGGCTGGGCTTCTCAGGCTTTAATGTGTATTTGAATTACCTATGTATCTTCTTAAGACAGGGCTTCTGATTCAGCAGGTCTGAGGTGGGGCCTGAGAGTCTGCATTTCTGTCAAGTCCATAGGTCATATAGAGAGGCCTGCTGCTGATCCAGACCACAGTTTGAGTAGAAGGCTGCTTGAATCATCATAAGCCTTGTTCTTTTTTCTTTTTTAATAAATTAGAGTGAGCATGAATATTTACATGACATATTTACATATTTACAGTGTAAACATGACCCTGAGTTCAAGCAGTTCTGTGGTCAGCATCTCTGTAGCTGCCGGTTACAAGATTTGGATGGAGAGCTTCATCCATCACTATATATGCTGGGGGAGGAAGTGTTGACTGGTTAGGCTGTTACTTGATGACTGTCCATTGTTCCAGGGAGAATTTATTTGTGTGTGTGTATTTAAGAATACTGGGGCTTCCCCAGAGGCTCAGTAGTAAAGGATCTGCTTACAATGCAGGAGAGTCAGGAGACATGGATTTGATCCCTGGGTCAGGAAGATCCCCTGGAGGAGGGCATGGCAACCTACTCCAGTATTTTTGCCTGGAGAATCCCATGGACAGAGGAGCCTGGCGGGCTACAGTCCATAGAGTTGCAAAGAGTTGGACACGACTGAAGCAACTGAGCATATAAGAATATTATTGTTGATTTTAATAAGTTTGCTATCAATTGTCTAATGCAATTTGCCATGTTTTGGCATGAAATCAATGCAAAGACAAGCCCTGCCTTTCTGCTTAGGTTATTATTATTACATCACTCTGCTTCTGTCTAGAAAACAATGTGGAGTGCTTCCTATGATAATTGCCATTATCTATTACTTTTAAAATCATAGTCAGGGCCTTGCTGTATGGTTTGTACATGACATGAAAAGGTCCAGCTTGGGGCCGGGGGTCAGAAAGAGACTGGAAACCAGCTAGCACCTCTTTTCCAAGCCAGGTACTCTGGTTGGGTTGCATTGCCTTTTTCACCTAGAGGAGGGCTGTTTTGCAAATTGAATAAGGCATCTGATATTTGATGGCTCTGGTCATAAAGCTAGGGAGGGCTGTAAAGGAAGTTAGAGAGTGCTGAGCACAGCGCTGTGACTTTAGGGATGTAGATACTGAAGACGGGGTGCTTGTCCTGCTTCTCATCAACATCATCAGCATCCTCATCCTCAGCGAACATTTACTGAGGCCTTAAGGTGCATAAGGGCTTCCCTGGCGGCTCAGTGGTAAAGAATATGCCTGCCAATGCAGGAGATGCGGGTTCAATCCCTCATTGGGAAGATTCCCTGGAGAAGGAAATGGCAACCCACTCCAGTATTCTTGCCTGGGAAATCCCAAGAACAGAGGAGCCTGGTGGGCTACAGTCAATGGGGTCACAAAGAGTTGGACAGGACTGAGTGAGCACAAGGAGGTTAGATGCATAAGGCACTGGACCAATCGCTTTACATACATTTTCTCCTTTGTTCCCTACAATAGCAACCCCCGAAGCTAAGTATTATTATTTTCATCCTCGTTTATAGACATATAAACTGAGACCTAGCGAGGTTAAGCAACTTGCTTAGGGTCATAAAGGTATGTTGAGTGTACTTTTCAAAAATGTAAATCATGACCCTCTGACAAATATTAAATGATCCTCCATCACAGATTTTATTTAACTCACTAATTAGTGAGGGAAGGAGTAAGATGTTAACATGTATTCAAAGAGCATTAGAGTATTTAGGTAAATCAGTGCTGAATATTCATTGGAAGGACTAATGCTGAAGCTGAAACCCCAATATTTTGGCCACCTGATGCAAAGAACTGACTCATTGGAAAAGATCCTGATGCTGGGAAAGACTGAAGGCAGGAGGAGAAGGGGATGATAGAGGATGAGATAGTTGGGTGGCATCACTGACTCAATAGACATGAGTTTGAGTAAACTCCAGGAGTTAGTGATAGACAGGGAGGCCTGGCGTGCTGCAGTCCATGGGATCACAAGCAGTCAGACACGACTGAGTGACTGAACTGAACTGAACTGAACTTGTGACTTAACAAATAAATATAAGGAAAGTGTGGTAGCCTGAGTAATGAATAGTCTCCCCAAAGATATCCATGTCTGGATCCCTGGGACTTGTCAATATGTGATCTTATGAGTGAGTAGGATTTTAAGGGTGTGATTAAGTTAAGGATTTTGAGATGGAGAGATTATTCTGGATTATCTGGGTAGGCCCAATGTAATCACAAGCATTTTTATGAGAGGGAGGCAGAAACATTTAGAATGAGAGAGATGCAGAGGGAAGCAGATGTTGGAGTGATGTGCTTTGAAGATGGATGAAATGGCTACAGGCTACAGAATGTAGGTGACCTTAGAAGCTGTAAAAATAAAGGAAACAGATCTTCTAGAACCTCCCAAAGGAACCAGACCTGCTGACACCCAACCTTAGCCCAGTGAAATTGATTTTGGACTACTGACTTCTAGAACTATAAGCTAAACTTACATTGTCTTACTCTCTAAGATGTGATCATTGCTCCAGCAATAGTAGGGAATTAACATGGAAAATTACTGAATTAGATAGAAAGCTGGTTAATGTCCAACAGGGCCATAAACCCTAACCCTTGGAACTAACTCTTCTACCAGAGTTAAATTATTTGCATCTTTACTGAACTGAAATTTACAAGTTAACCTCTGGTCCTGCTGCTGTTGCTGCTAAGTCACTTCAGTCATGTCCGACTCTGTGTGACCCCAAAGACAGCAGTCCCCCAGGCTCCCCTGTCCCTGGGATTCTCCAGGCAAGAACACTGGAGTGGGTTGCCATTTCCTTCTCCAATGCATGAAAGTGAAAAGTGAAAGCAAAGTCGCTCAGTCCTGTCTGACTCTTAGTGACCCCATGGACTGCAGCCTACCAGGCTCCTCTGTCCATGTGGTCCTACAGAGATGGAAATTGCACAGTCAGTATAAAGTGAGGTCCAGCATTTCACTGAAAGAACGCCCAGTAATCTCTTCTGCATATTCGCAAGTTTAGACAGCAAGGAAGTGGAGGAGCTGGGATTTGAATTGACTCTTCCAAGTGCAGAACTTTTGCACTTAACTCTTAAAGGATATCCCTTCTCACTAGCATTGTTGGTAAACTAACAAGGCAAACCAGTATAAAGAAGACAAAGTTCTCATCAGTTCAGTTCAGTTCAGTTCAGTCACTCAGTCATGTCTGACTCTTTGCGACCCCATGAATCGCAGCACGCCAGGCCTCCCTGTCCATCCCCAAACTCCTGGAGTTCACTCAAACTCACGTCCATTGAGTTGGTGATGCCATCCAGCCATCTCATCCTCTGTCGTCCCCTTCTCCTCCTGCCCCCAATCTCTCCCAGCATCAGAGTCTTTTCCAATGAGTCAACTCCTCACATGAGGTGGCCAAAGTACTGGAGTTTCAGCTTCAGCATCATTACTTCCAAAGAACACCCAGGGCTGATCTCCCTTAGAATGGACTGGTTGGATCTCCTTACAGTCCAAGGGACTCTTGAGAGTCTTCTCCAACACCACAGTTCAAAAGCATCAATTCTTTAGTGCTCTGCTTTCTTCACAGTCCAACTCTCACATCCATACATGACCACTGGAAAAACCATAGCCTTGACTAGATGGACCTTTGTTGGCAAAGTAACGTCTCTGCTTTTGAATATGCTATCTAGGTTGGTCATAACTTTCCTTCCAAGGAGCAAGTGTCTTTTAATTTCATGGCTGCAGTCACCATCTACAGTGACTTTGGAGCCCCCCAAAATAAAGTCTGACACTTTTCCACTGTTTCCCCATCTATTTCCCATGAAGTGATGGGACCAGATGCCATGATCTTTGTTTTCTGAATGTTGAGCTTTAAGCCAACTTTTTCACTCTCCTCTTTCACTTTCATCAAGAGGCTTTTTAGTTCCTCTTCACTTTCTGCATATATGCAGATATGTCATCTGCATATCTGAGGTTATTGATATTTCTCCCGGCAATCTTGATTCCCGCTTGTGTTTCTTCCAGCCCAGCGTTTCTCATGATGTACTCTGCATATAAGTTAAATAAGCAGGGTGACAGTATACAGTCTTGACACACTTCTTTTCCTGTTTGGAACCAGTCTGTGAGAATACAGCTCAAAAATTGCCAGGATGATTCCCTAAACAGGGGACTGAAGGAAAAAAACCACACCCCTTCTTAAAGCCAGCAATGGAAATTCCTGCTCCAGCTCTGCAAAAACTTGAGTCAAGTTTTTAATAGGTTGTTTGGATAGGTTCCTAGTTGGTGTAACTTGAGAACTTGGATGGGAAACTGAAATACCCTCCCACCCCTCCCCACCTTACTCAGAAGCAAAGGGCCCTGAAAGTCCCTTCTTTAAATACATACTACTTGATTTGGCATCATAATACCCTATGTAGTAAATGCTTGATAAAGGGTTGAATTGCTTGTGGTATAGTGGAAGGAAGAGGTGAAGACTTCGGGGCTGGAAAACAGCCTGCAGGAGCAAATGAATGATGGCAAGAACTAGCATGGTAGGATTTCCCCTGTGGTCTGGTGGTTAGGAATCCACCTGCCAATGCAGAGGACATAGGTTTGATCCCTGGTCCAGGAAGATTTCACATGCCGTGGGGCAACTAAGCCCACGTGCCAGAACTACTGAGGCCTAAGCGCCTAGAGCCCATGCTCTGCAACAAGAGAAGCCACTGCAATGAGAGACAGCCTGCATGCAGCAACGAAGACGCAAAGCAGCCAAAAATAAATATATTAATTAATTAAAAAAATAAAGAAGTAGTGTGACAGTTTTAAGAGATGGTGCAGTGAAGGTCCTGATTATAGTTGGGGACTTTTATAGGAAAGTGGGATCTGTGATTGGACAGGCAGAGTGTGACTAGAGTGTTGAGCACGGGGGGGAAATGTAGGTTTACGATATAGGGCGATCATTCTTGAAACTGAGCCTGAAAATAAGCTGGGGAGAGTTACGAACAACAGGTGCACAGACCTTGTATTGGTTTGCTAGGGCTGTCAGAACAGAGTACCATAGAATGGGGGGGACTTAAACCATAGAGATTTATTTTCCCACGACTCTGAAGGCTAGATGTTCAAGATCGAGGAGTCAGTAGGGCTGATTCCTAATGATGCCTTTCTCCTTGGTTAATGATGGGCATCTCTCTGTGCCTTCACACATTCTCCCCTCTGAAACTAAATTTCCTCTTCTTAATAGAACACCAGCCAGATCAGATTAAGGTGCATCTGAAAGAACTCATTTAATTAAACTACCTCTTGAAACCTGACACCGTCTCCTTCGGTGTCTGTGGCCGTGGACTTTGGGCCTCAGGATCCACATAAAGCTCTGGGTCTTTGGACAGACACCTCAGGCCCAGCTCAGCCCTTGCTTGAGCCCTTGCCTGGGCCTGTGTGCTGGTTCTTGCCTGCGGGTCTGATTGACCCGACCCGACCCACTGTGCCACCTCTGGTCTCTGGCTAACCCGAGGGTGGCAGGGCGAGGAGGTGTGGGTCTTCTGCCCTGTGCGCTCCCAGACGCAGGTGCCTGGTGGTGGCTGGGACGACCCCACCGTGTAGGCTCCGTGCCACGTGTCAGGCCTCCTCCTCCTGGGGTCGTCGGCCTGTCTCCCCTGAGAGAAGAGCGTGCTGCTGAGGCTGAAGCAGGCCCTTCCTGTGACTAACCTCACCACACCTCCCCTTTGGGATTTTTCCCATTTTCTAAAAAAAAAAAAAAAAAAAAAAATTGATGGTGGCAGAGGGGGTGGCTTCCCAGATGGTGCTAGTGGTAAAGAATCTGCCTGCCAATGCAGGAGACGCAAGAGACGTGGGTTTGATCCCTGGGTTGGGAAGATCTCTTGGGGAAGGACATGCCAACCCACTCCAGTATTCTTGCCTGGAAAGTCCCAGGGACAGAGGAGCCTGGAGGGCTACAGTCCATGGGGTCGCCAAGAATTAAACATGACTGAGCCCATACACCTCTTTAAACATCCTGTCTCCAAATACAGTCACATTCTGAGATACTGGGGCTTAGGACTTCAACAGATGAAAATGGCAGGGAAGGCACAGTGAAGTCCCTAAAAGACTCCATCCCCAGAGACTGATTCGAGTGATAAGGAATGGTGCTGAGGCTTTGGTGATGAATGCCCAAGACTGAGAACTACAGCGGTGGGGTCTGCAGCGTGGGCAACTGGGAACGAAACATGAGGGTGCTGTGAACAGAGCTGTCAGCTGGGGAAGGCCTTGCGCTTGGCCCTTCCCTGCTCTTACTGGTGGATGGATTTGGGAAAATTACTCTGATATGTTGAACTTCATCTCTGAGTAAAGACAACACTGCCTGCCTTCAAGCTTGAGGCTTCTAAGATTTCTTATTCTAGAAGTAGTTGTAAGGTCTTAATTTATGGTGGTGATGAGGGTTGCAGCAGACAGGCAGAGAGAAAATTTTAGTATGCTATGACCACCACCGCAGCTACCTGAAACCCTACCATTGCTATCAACCATTAGCACGTCACCAACCACCGATCCTCTGCCGTTATCATAAGCATTATCCGCATCCCCACTGCTCCCCCTGTGCCTGCTCCCATCACCCCTCCCCCAGTGTCATCAGGATGGGCAACTATCATTGCAGCAGCCGCAGCAGCTAGGAGTTCCAGGTCAATAGAGACACAGGCAGTCACATTTTAGAACTGGATCACTTAGACCAAGTTATTAATTTCAAATGGGTTGAAACTAAAGGCCAGAGAGGCTAATAGGCTTATTCCAGGCCACAGAACTGTTAAACGGAAAAGATAAGTCCAGGATCCTATCCTTTGACCTTACATCAAGGCTCCTTTCTACCAGCCCACCAGACCTCATCACAGCTCATCAGAGGGGAGAAGCTGGGGCTACTGGAGACCCCACTATCCAAGCTTTCTGTTCCTTCCTGTCAGGAGGATATCATCATGGCAAGCAGCCCCTTAAGAGATATAAGAGAGTGGAAATTTGCTGTATGACAGCAGGGAGCTCACATCCCGTTCTCTGTGACAGCGTGAGGGGGTGGGATGGAAGGGGAGGTGGGAGGGAGAGGATATATGTGTACCTATGATTGATTCATGTTGATACATGTAAAGCAATTATCCTCCAATTAAAAATAAATTTAACAAAGAAAAGGGATATAATATTCACTCCAGAAGGCTTGCTAAAAAAAAATACTTGCATAGGGTTGTCAGGTCAGTTAATTTCTCTTCCTCAGTTCTTGTCTCATTGCTTCAAAAATTTGGAATGACAGTCTGAAGGGTTTAAAACAACAGACAAGTTACAGCTCTGTTCAGCTCAAGCAGACAGATCTTTCCTAAGCAGACATGCCCAAGATATAGGAGAAGACCAACCCCAAAGGAGTTATCACAGCCATCTCGCTTGGCTTCCCTCTTTCCGTACTTCCGTCTCCTCCTATGGTGTGCCCTCCTAGGGCTTGCGTGAACCACCAATCAAGAAAGGGAATGTAAATGGGCATACTCTCAAGGCCGATTGCAACCGCAAGTTATAGAACAATAGGCTCTGTTATGCGTATATCCCCATAATTCACTCTGTTATAATCAGATGTAGACTATCTACATAAATATATGTAGAATATTTATGAACCCTTAATGGGCTTTTAGCTACCTAAGGTTACTTGGGGAAGCCCATGTGTTAGTTTGTATCCACTGTGTGCCTAGGGCCCCTGTGCAGGTGTTGGAAAAGTGTGGTTATTTTTGTAGCACATCTGTGAGCTCTCTTGGGAGTGTCAAGATGTGGTTTAGAGATCAACTTGCATCCTTTTTGGCTAGGCCACCCCTCATTGCTCGTGCCTAACTTCCTACCTAACAGTGTGTTTCTTAGCAGAACAAGAGAATCCTGCTTATTATTCAGAGGACCATTAGAAACAAAGCTGAAGTTGTAAGTTGCTTCCAGAGTTGTCCCTGGGGTCGACATAGCCAGGGGTCACCCTGGGCGTCACACTTTGAGGAGTTTGTGAAAGGAGAAACAGAGAGAGCTAACAGCTGGCAGATGAAATATGTTGATATCATTATGTAAATGTCTGCCACTTTCACCTTTCCACATTCAGCATCTCAGTCTGCTATGGCAGCCAGGAAACCTTGCTCCCCATTGTCTCATGTTCTTGGGCACAGCTTCTTAGTTCCTCCGAGAGCAGCTGCCCTTCATGTTCATGTTATGCAGTTTTCAATTAGTAAAAAGGTACAAGGCAAGAAAGAAGTCTAGAAGAAAAATGCAAACCTCCAAAACTTGTTAGGTAAAAGAGTCTTTTATTGGTCCTAAATTCTAAAAGTTTGTTTCTGTCTATCTTGTACAAAACCTAGGTGGTCAGCAGGAGTGTGTGTACTTTTAGTCATTTCACTACTCAGGGAACCACATGCAGAGGACACATTGCAAGAGGCAAACTAAATTATTAAGAGGGACCTACATTTGAGCAAGAACACAGAGATGGACTCAATTATGAAAGACCAAAGCTTTAGAGAAATGATCAAGTCCTGTGAATTCCTGAAGGGCATAGAAAAAGACGCCTATACATAAATTTGTTTATCAAATTCCAGTAGACCCAAATAAGAGGTGGAGAAGGAAATGGCAACCCACTCCAGTGTTCTTGCCTGAAGAATCCCAGGGACGGCGGAGCCTGGTGGGCTGCCGTCTATGGGGTCGCACAGAGTTGGACACGACTGAAGTGACTTAGCAGCAGCAGCAAATAAGAGGGGCACCCATGAAATTTCAAAAGGCCAAAAGAATAACAAATATTAAGTGTGAGTGATTTCAAACAACGGTGGCAAACAAATGGAATTCATTACCTTTAGATGTAGGGATATATTGTGCTTTTAATTTGCATTTTCCTAATGGTGACTGCTGTTCAACAACTTTTCTTTTGCTCATTTGCCATCTATATCTCCACTTTAGTGAAATGTCTGCTTGTATCTTTTGGCCAATTTCTAACTGGATTGTTTGCCTTTTTCCTGCTGGGTTTTGAGAAGCCTTTATGTAGTTTCGATACAAGGTGTTTGTCAGATACGAGACTTGCAAATATTTTCTCCTGGTGTGCAGCTTGTCTTTTCATTCTCTAAACAGGATCTTTCACGGGACAGAACAAGTGGAGGTTTTAAATTCCCATTTAGAAAAGCCTGACTTCTACTTGAGAGTGCTGAACAGGGCCGCTCCATTGGTTGTCGCTCATGAGGGCAGATTACGGGTCTAATGCCTGTTTTGGCTCTGCTCACTCAGCTGTACAATAGCTCACCCCCACCATGGGCTTAACTCCATTCAGTGACCACAGGTCAGTGTTTTTCAGGATATCACAAAAGGATGAGCCGAGAAAGAGTGGTCCACTGCTGAGAGAACAACTTGAAGTCAAGTCCCCACTGATCCGGGAAGGTCATCTGTAGCCCTCATCCCCTTCTTAGAAACCTGGGAAATCACCATCATCAGTACAGAGGGAAAGACAGCATTCAAAATGCCGGGAGGCTTCTCGGGCCATGTCATCACAAAATAAAGCAACAAACAGAGGTAAATTCATCACATGAATTTAACCAATGCTCAGAGCCAAAACACACATGGAATTCCAAACCAGAAAGAATCTCACGGCATACAGAGCCCTTGTCTGCACTGATTGCTTTTGCCAGATAGAAGTCAAATCCTCACCATGAGGCAAAGGCTGCCCAGGATCAGCTTGAGGGCCGGTGCCATGGAGACCACAAGAGGGGAGGTTTTTCTGACATGCAACCGGCATGAACAGAATGGATTACAGACAGCTCCATCTTATGTAAATTTCCACTGGGGAGAAAAAGATTGAAAGGAAAATATTCATGCTTTAGTCATTCTCATTTAAGGTAATAAGATCCTTTCATTCCTTCTTGGAAAAAGAGGCAACAGCTGTCCTGTCATAAATGGTAAGACACTTCACTAGACATTTTGCAGGAACCCAATCTTTAGCTGACACTTTGACCTAATGGCTGCACTGAGTTTACGTTCTTAAGAGGGAGATAGTTTTTCTTTAAACATATGACATAAGCCTATTGGCCCCAGATGTGAAGAATTAAGAACGAATTGTACTAACCTCAATTTCTGAAGTGGACAGAGAAATTTTATCCTTCCTGCCTCACCATGTCCAGGCCGAGGGGGTCTGAAGAAGGGTGAGCTATTAGGTAAACACTATTTCACAGGGTCATCAAGTGAATGCTGAATGTTTTCTCCTACAGCCTTTATTCTCTTTTCATTTTGGCTGCAGCACCCAGCTTTCATGTGGAATGCACCTCGTATCAGTTCTTAGCCTGTGTGGTCACTGTAACGAATGGGCATATCTCATTTAGGTAGCTCTTTGATGTAATTGCTGTCATCATCATTACTACTGTCATTACTTGTTTATTTATTTTTGGCGGTGTTGGGCCTTCACTGATGCTCTGGCACTGATTTCTCTAGTTGCAGCATGTGGTGGCTTCTCTTGTTGTGGAGCACAGGCTCTAGGGTGCATGACCTTTAGTAGTTGCGGCTCTGGGACTCCAGAGCACAGGCTCAGTAGTTGGGCTTAGTTGTTACAGGTCACGTGGGATCCTCCTGGACCAGGGATCAAAACTATGTCTCCTGCATTGCCAGATGGATTCTTTGCCCCTGAACCACTAGTGAAGCCCCCATCATCATTATTATTGAACTGCTTCTCAGGCAGGGTAACCTGCTCAAAGTGTCAAAGCTGATAAGTGGGAACTCCAGAATTGGAACCCAGGTGGTCTTATTCCAGAATCCACAGACTCAAGTCTTCCTGCTCTATTCTTCTGCTGGGCTGAATGTCCCTCTCTGATCTCCACCTGTAGCCCAGAATAATAACTCCTCTCAGCTGTGTGGTTTTTTTTTTTTTTCCAGGGGTGCAGCTGAAGTGTGAAGTGTTTTTTAAGTGAATCATTTAGAGAAGTTGATCTTATTTTGGGAATTCTACTGGCAGCTGAGGGTATGGGAAATTTTGTTTTTCTCCCACCACCCAGAAAGTGAAGTTGCTCAGTCATGTCCAACTCTTTTTAACCCAGTGGACTGTAGCCTACCAGGCTCCTCTGTCCATGAGATTCTCCAGGCAAGAATACTGGAGTGGGTTGCCGTTTCCATCTCCAGGGGATCTTCCCAACCCAGGGATCAAACCCAGGTCTCCCGCATTGCAGGCAGATGCTTTACCCTCTGAGCCACAAGGGAAGCCCAACCACCCTCTAGGTTCTTTAATAAGGAAGAGAAAAGGATGATGAAGGGATGAGATAGAAATGATTGTATTCCCTCTTTGCTCAGGTAATGGGTAAGCAGCCTGTAAACTGTGAAGCTGACAGTAATTCAGGGAACCAAACTTCCAGCTGTCAGAGATGGTACCCAGTGTCTAGGTACATCTGCCCGTGGGCCCAGAAAGAGCTGGAAGTGGAATGCATAGCACAAATCTCCAGGAAGGTGGAAGAGTTTGGACTCCTGAATCAAAGGCATTTAATACCCCCAAGAGTAAAAGTTTTGTCAGTTTCAATCACTGCTGGCTCACTAGCAGCTTAACTGCTTCCTGGCCAAGTTATGAATGAATATAGCTGATGCTGGCAGGACTTCTATTTCTTTAGTCATCATGAAAGTGAAGGACATCAAAAATGAAGGATTTAGAACACTCCTTAGAAATTTTGATGCTTTTGAACTGTGGTGCTGGACAAGATTGTTGAGAGTCCCTTGTACTGCAAGGAGATCAAACCAGTCAATCCTAAAGGTAGTCAGCCCCGAATGTTCATTGGAAGGACTGATGCTGAAGCTGAAGCTCTAATAGTTTGGCCACCTGATGCAAAGAGCCAATGCATTGGAAAAGACTCTGATGCTGGGAAAGATGGAGGGCATGAGGAGAAGGGGGTAAAAAGGATGAGATGGTTGGATGGCATCATCAATTCAATGCACATGTGTTTGAGCAAACTCTGGAAGAAGTAAAGGACAGGCCTGGCGTGCTGCAGTCCACAGGGTTGCAAAGAGTTAAATAAGACTGAACAACCGAACAACAGAAATTTTCACCTGCCATACATCCTGACTGACACTCCTAATTATTGTTACTTAATTCCATCTTTCTTTTTAAAAAGCAACTCCCTTTTCTTTCTTTATCTTTAGATCCCCATCCCACCTGCTAACTCAAGTTCTTCATAGCCTAAAATGTCTTACTCTGATCCTGTATCTTTGTTTATAACTTCTCTATTTCTATTTCTCCGTCCAGCCAAATTTCTTCAGTCATCTATCGTTTTGTTTTCTCCTTTTCTATGTACTCCTCAAACCCTTTGCTAACTCTCCCATCCTCCCCACCTAGGCCCCACAATCTCATCAAAGTATTGTTATCAGTGTCCAACATTTTAAGCAGCCTGGTGTTGGAGAAGACTCTTGAGAGTCCCTTGGATTGCAAGGAGATCAGTCCTAGGTGTTCATTGGAAGGACTGATGCTGAAGCTGAAACTCCAATACTTTGGCCACCTCATGCGAAGAGTTGACTCACTGGAAAAGACCCTGATGTTCGGAGGGATTGGGGGCAGGAGGAGAAGGGGACGACAGAGGATGAGATGGCTGGATGGCATCACCGATTCGATGGACATGAGTTTGAGAGAACTCCGGAGTTGGTGATGGACAGGGAGGCCTGGCGTGCTGCGATTCATGGGGCCGCAAAGAGTCGGACACGACTGATCAACTGAACTGAACTGAGTGAAGACACTGTAGTTCTTTATAATAAAATATAATACTTTATAATAAAATATGAGTTCCCTGGTAAGTCAACTGGTAAAGAGTCCACCTGCACTGCAGGAGACCCTGGCTCAGTCCCTGGGTTGGGAAGATCCCCTGGAGGAGGGAATGGCAACCCACTTCAGTAGTCTTGCTTGGAGAATCCCCAGGGACAGAAGAGCCTAGAGGGCTACAGTCCATGGGGTCGCAAAGAGTAAGACACGACTGAGTGACTGAGCACAGCACATAATGAAGTGTAATACTTCAGTTGCATTTGAAAGAGCTGCTCATTCAGTGTTAAAAAGATGGCTGTGATTTTGTGTGCTTCTGCTTCTATGGCTAATTCTCTGACTACTCTTTCTTTGCAAAGTTTCTCTTCCTTTGTTCACCCAGGGGCGGGGTCCTATGTGGTTCTATTTTCTGGCTACTGTTTCTTCCATACCTGGGCCCAGTGTTTTAGCTCACAAATGGTCACATGATCTAGCCAGGACGATAAAAGTCTTTTCTAGGAATTTTGTTAGAGCTATCAGGGAAGGCAAATTCTCCCTTCTTAGAGACAACTGGCTTTAAAACTCACATCAGCTTCGAGTGTCTAATGACTGTCTTCTCTAGGAGCAGAAAGCCAGTCTGAGAATAGTCAAAACATGGGACAGCAATGTGGAGAAATATGTTATTACATTGCTCCTGGATCTAGCCATATTTGAAGCTTAAATTAATATTGGATTCTAAAGTTGTATGGATGAATATATATCCTTTTTTAAAAGCAGGTTTGAGTGGTGTTTCTGACACTGGAACGAAGAGTTTTGGAAAATATACCTTCTACCATCTTCCTATTTCCAGTGTGATCTTCATACTACAACTTCACCACCCTGCCACCAGAGACATTAATATAAGATGTACTGCTGATGGGGCCGTTCTCCTGTTTAAGATCCTCTGATGGTTCCCTGGAGCCTACTCAGGGGAGGCAAACTCAAAAGCCTTAAGGGAACAGGCAGAAGATGTATCTAAGGGAAGCAGGCCAGGTGGAAGATGATAGAAAGCGATGCCCTGCTCCAACCATTGTATTTAGAATGCAAATACCACATGCCTGCCAAGCACAAGTCTGAAGTTTGGGTTTGGCCTCTAGGCTCCAAGTTTGCAACCTCTGGCCTTTGTTTACAAGTTCAAGCTCCTGCACACATTCCAGAAGGAATTTGTGATCAAGCCCCTGATAATTCCCACGACACATTTCCTGCCATTAGATGCTCTTGTAATAGTACTAAATTGGTGCTGACATTTTTTTTCATGAACCCATGAAAACCCACTTTGCTTATGCTATTCCTTTACCTAGAACCTCATTCCACCCCACCCTTCTATCATCTTCATCTTGCTAAATCCGACTTGTTCTTCAATATTCATCTTAGGTGTTATTAGGTCCAGGGATCCTCCTCTTGACAAGACAGTTGTACTTCCTCCACAGCTCACCATATTCTTCTTTGTCACTGGATCCTATATGTGTGCCAGATTTTGTTGATTTCTTACCCAGAGTCATTGCTTCTCTTGTTTACTTGCTGGCAGAATTTGCCTCTTACAAAGGCTGAAAAAATGTGATACTCTCTCCCAGCCTGCCTTAAAGCTAAGATCTGGGATGTGATCCAACCCTACTCAAAGGAGTGGATGGGAAATCTACTAAGGGATTCTTGGGAAAAACTTACCTCCCTGACAACAGCGAAATGATTTGGAGAACACCTTTCTTTTTCATTTGTTCCACTGAATGTAAATAGTTCTATGAGCAGTGATGTTGGGAGCCGCAGCAGCCATCTTGCAACTAGGAGGAGAAGGTCAAAGAGAATCACAGGGAGGGTGAAGCACATCCCTGAAATCCCTGCGTTGCTGAACCAAACTGAGAACATATCTTTCAGACTTTTTGATATGAGAGATATAATAATAACCACCTGTTGCTCAAGTCACATTTTAGGGGTTATTCTGTCATTTGCAGGTGAGTGCATTTTAAATGATTCAACATATTATGTTCACATTTCTATGGTGTTTTTCTCTTCTATTACTCCGTAAGTTATTTATGGGGAAGAATGACCTCATATTCTTATTTTTGTCACTGATGTCCAACAGAGTAGGAACTCAGTAAATTAAAAAAAAAATTGACATATAAGTTGATTTACGATGCTGTGTTAATTTCTTCTGTAAACAAAGTGACTCAGTTATACATATATATATGCTTTTTCATCATGACTTATTGCAGGATATTGAATATAATTCCCTGTACCATACAGCAGGACTTGTTGTTTATCCATCCTATATATAATAGTTTGCATGTGGTAATCCCAAACTCCCTATCCTTCCCTCTCTCAGCTCCCCCTTTGCTTTGGCAATCACAAGTCTGTTCTCTATGTCTGTGAGTCTGTTTCTGTTTCATTGATATGTCCATCTGTGTCATATTTTAGATTCTGCACATAAGTAATATCATATGGTATTTGTCTTTCTCTGACTTACTTTGCTTAGTTTGATAATCTCTAGGTCCATCCACGTGTGATGTTCATTGAAGTATTTATTTTTCCATGATTTTCCCACTAGGAGCTACAGTAAACAGTGTGTGCCAGACAGTGTCTGTCCCATTTAGGAGACAACCCCCTCAGTGTTGGGAAGTGGAAATATATCAGTGAATCTTATATGGGTAATCCCCTGGGGATTTAAGGGAATGAAGGATCTGGTACAAGTATTGTGTCATCTCCTTGGAATTAACTAGTGCTATTCACATTGTTTATTCAGATCTTATGAAAGCTTACTGCAAAGTCTAGCACATATGTAGATGAAAGGTGTTTTGGGTGGAGAAGGGAAGGGTTGCTGGGTGTTTACAGACCCTTCCTCTATGCTGGGCCCCTCTCGTCTTCTGTTGTCCCTAAGGCCCCTTTTCTGACCCTATCCCTGGAGCTCAGTGAGACAGAAATGATAGCTTTTTCCATAATCAAATCCATCAAATGACTTCACTTAATCCTTAGCTACTGCCTAAACTCTGTCACTAAAAGTTGGAGGTTGCCCTTAGCTCCTTGGAGGCTTATGAGATTCCATTGTTATGAAAATGTTCAGAGCATTACACTAGCTTTGGCTAAAATTGGGGCAGCAAATAAAAAAAGGCTGAGTTACTTCAGAGAATCCATTTGGCTAAGTCCATACATTTAATTTTATGGTTTGTTACACAAATCAGTTGAATTCATTGAATCAGAGGGAGTCCTGTAAACTAAAAGAGCAGACATTCCTTGGGCTGTAATATTCTTACTTAATAAGGAAGAAGTCACTTTAGATTTCAACATTGACTCACCCAGAAGCCATTCTCCTTTTCTCATTTCCAGAGCCATGCTAACTTAAGTCCTAACAGCTTCAGATCTTCTCAGCTCTGAATTTTTAAGAGTGGAGTCAGATCTTCATGGAATCTGAGTCTCAGAGTTTGGAACTTCTGCAGCAGAAAAGCGCCTTATATAACAGTGTTGTTACGGTGGAGAGTTTGAGTGGGAGGTAAGGGTGGAGGCTGCAATGGCCTAGATCATTATTTCTAGATCATTAATGACCCCACACACAAGAAGCCCAGCATCTGAGTATGTGTGGGTGTATGCATTTTCTAAGGAGAGGAGGTAGATTATGTTTCCGTTTATTTTCATGGCCACCAGTTTGCTACGATTTGATTTCAGAAGAGTAAATTTAAGCCTTCAGCCTAGATGAATGGCAACCAATGGCCAGCAAACTCCCTGCATCTTCAAACTCTTGGCTGAGTTCCTCTCAGCTTTCCCTGAATCCTGTCTTTTCTCCAAGGAAACAATATTCTTGAATCCCCTCAATTTGCCTGCTTTTCTTCTCCCATATGCCATGTAACTCAGGGTGGGAAGAGGCTTTTTGTTTTCTCTTCGATTAACAACACAACTTTGAGGTCTTTGCTTCCCTGGTGGCTCAGACAGTAAAGAATCTGCCTGCAGTGAGGGACCCCCGGGTTTGATCCCTGGGTCAGGAAGATCCCTTGGAGAAGCGAATGGCAACCCATTCCAGTAGTCTTACCTGGAGAATCCCATGGACAGAGGAGCCTGCCAGGCTAAAGACCATGGGGTCTCAAAGAGTCGGGCACAGTTCAATTCAGTTCAGCTGCTTAGTCGTGTCCAACTCTTTGTGACCCCATGGACTGCAGCACACCAGGCCTCCCTGTCTATCACTAACTCCTGGAGTCAAACTCATGTCCATTGAGTCTGTGATGCCATCCAACCTCTGTTGGATGCCAGAGATGCCATCTGTTGCATGCCAACCTTGAGAGGATGCCATCTCATCCTCTGTTGTCCCCTTCTCCTCCCACCTTCAATCTTTCCCAGCATCAGGAGTCGAGCACAACTGAGAGACAAACACTTTCAGGTCTTAACGTTGTTCTCTTCATGTAGTAGCTCCTTTTCAGCCCATTCCTTCCCTCCATCCAGCCACTGACCCATCTACACATCCATCCATCCATCCACCCATCCATCTAGTCAACAAATATTTATTGAGCACTTTCTATCCATTCCACCAGGAATTTTTCTAGGAGCTGAGGATACAGTAGTGAGCAAGCCGAGCACATCCCTGGTGTCACAGAGATTACAACAGTAAACAAAGAAGCATTAAACACAGCGTCAGAAAGTGAAAGTGCTATGAAGAGAAATCGCCACAAGACTAGGCCTCCTGGATCTCCGTCTGCCGGGTGTGCAAGTGACCGAGAGCTCCAGCAGCCGGATTCTGAAACCCAGTGCTGTGCTTGTCTGGGACCCTGCTTCTCAGGTCTGCTCTCTGCCAATAGCTGAGCACGGCAGGACACCAAGACAGACACAGGGCTCACTGATGAGGTGGAACTTTGGCTTGAATACTCTCTAAAGGTCTTGTGGAAACTTCCTTGAAGTCTATTATAGTCTAAGACCCTCCTCCTCCCCTCCTTACCTCCTTTGCCTCCTCTCTCATTTTCTCCCTCCCTCCTTCCCTTTGTTCTCCCTCCCTTCCCTTTGTTCTCCCTCCCTTCCCTTTCTCCTTCACTCGGGAGCAGACCTTCATGGCAGCTTTTCCAGTCCATCCCAGTCACCTCCCTTTACATTCTTATGTTTCCCCTGATAATGTTTTGCAATTCTTATCCCATCTTGGTATCTTTTTTTCTTAGAGGACCTGGACTAACACAAGACTAAAGCAGCCTGAAAGAAGACTTGGAGTGGGGGCTACTTTAGATAAGTGGCCAGAAAACACCCCCCCCCCCGCCCCCACTGCCACCCCCCTACAAGGGGAATTTGTTTACGGACTTGATGGGAGTGAGGGGATGATCCAGGCAGACACCTGGGGGAGGCGCACTCGGGCAGAAGGAAGAAGGAAGAGCACATGTGGAGACTTTGAGCCTTGGCTTTCAAACAGCTCCCTTAAAACTGCTGAGGGGTGGGGAGCAAGATTGGGCGGATCTCTGGGTTCCCTCCAAACTCACTCTCATTTCGGGTAGCTCTGCCTTTATCTGCTTTGCATATTTGGCTTCTTTAGAGGAACTTGAGATGAACAAAGAGTTCCAGGTTTAAAATATAAATATTCTGAGAACCACAGTTCTGCATGGGCTCTGTGATCTCTGCCCTGTTTTATGGCTCTATCAGCCTGTTGGCCATGGGAAGTGGAAGAAATTGCCTCTATTGGAAGCCTAATTGTTCCACAGAGATACTGGATTAGTGCAAGCTAGGTGTAGATAAGGGGAATTAGAGTAAGTGATTAAAGGACTTGGTATATGGAGTCTGATGGAGAGAGCAGGGCATGAAAATGTCGGGAAATTTCATGCTAAGCTCTGAAGCCCTATGGTTGGACAGCAGCTGGAGGGAACTGGTGTTATCAAGTCTGCAGAAGTGGTCAAAGGACAGCCAGGAGGGGGTGGGAGTTAAAGGGTTGTCCTTCATGTGCAGTGGTGTTTAGAGGAACAGTGGACAATAACAGCTATGCTCAAGAACTCGGACTTCAAAGTGTAAAACATTAATATTGCCCAGAGGGAAGGTGACAGAATTTACCTGTTGCCAGAAGAGTTGATAACTGAATTTATAACAATTTCTTGGCACTTTTTTTTAGTGTTAAAACTTTGTATTTCCTTCCCCCCGAAGTTTTCAGAAGGAAAAGAATCTGACAGCCATAATGCAAAGACTGAGCTGGGTGTAAGAGGCATTTCCCCTCTCCAGTCCTGTTTTTTAAAAGTTATATAGTTAATTTACAATGTTCTGTTAGTTTCGAGTATATGGCAAAGTGATTTATATATGTGTGTGTATATACAATATATTTGCTTTTTCAGATTCTTTTCCATTATGTTAGTATTAGTTGCTCAGTTGTATCTAATTCTTTGTGACCCCAGGGACTGTAGTCTGCTAGGCTCCTCTGTTCAAGGAGTTCTCCAGGCAAGAATACTGGAGTGGGTTGCCATGCCCTTCTCCAGGGGATCTTCCTGATCCAGGGATTGAAGCTGGGTCTCCTGCATTGCAGGCGGATTCTTTCACTGTCTGAGCCACCAGGGAAGCTCATCACAGGTTATTACAAAAAGCTGGCTCTCAGTGAATGCCAGGGTTGGTTTGGCATTCTGAACCTCTGAAATACTGATTTTTGGTGTGTGTGTGTGTGGCTGTTCTGTGCATAGAAGTTTAGAAGCATTCCTACCTACTAGATGCTTGTGGCACATTTTCCCCTAACCTGTGACAATCAAAAATATCTAAAGATACTGCCAAATATCTCTTGGGTAGCAAAAACACTCCCAGTTGGGAACCACTGATTTAGTTGAGCTGGCTTCAGTTTTTCTATTAGAGTAAGCACAAAAAATAACAATGAATGATAACATTTATCAAGCAATTATCCTTCCAGACATCCAGTTAAGTACTTTCAGGAATTAATCTAATTTTGTTGTTCAGTCGCTCAGTTGTGTCCAACTCTTTGTGACCCCATGGACTGCGGCACACCTGGCTTCCCTGTCCTTCACTATCTCCTGGAGTCTGCTGAAACTCATGTCTATTGAGTCAATGATGCCATCCGACCATCTCATCCTCTGTCACTCCTCCTGCCCTCCATCTTTCCCAGCATCAGGGTCTTTTCCGATGAGTTGGCTCAGTTGGCCAAAGCATTGGAGCTTCAGCTTCAGCATCAGTCCTTTCAATGAATATTCAGGGTTGATTTCTTTTAGGGTTGACTGGTTTGATCTCCTTGCAGTCCAAGGGACTCTCAAGAGTCTTCTCCAGCACCATCAGTTCTTTGGAGCTAAGCCTTTTTTATGGTCTAACTCACAACCATATGTGATTACTGGACTTTTGTCCATAGCAAAGTGATGTCTCTGCTTTTAGAAAGAGTTTTAGTTAGCTAGGGCTTCCATCATAAATTATCACAGACTAGGTGACTTACACAAGAGAATCAGATTGTAGAAAACTATCTCACAGTCCTGGAGGCTGGGAGTCTGAGATCATGGTGTCCTCAGGGTTAGTTTCTTCTCAGACCTCTCCCCTTGGTGTGGAGATGGCATCTCTTCAGATGGTCCTTGCTCTTCGTGTGTCTGTATCCTAAGCTTCTCTTCTTATAAGGAGTTTGGTCTTATGGGATGAAGACCTACTCAAATGATTTAAGCTTCATTACCTCTTCAAAAACCAATGCTCTCTAAATGCAGTCATATTCTGAGGCACGGAGTGTTAAGATTCAACATATGATTTTCGGGGGACACATTACAGAGAAAGTTTACAATTGAGGACACTCGGCGCAGAGGGGAAGTAACACTTGCTTGAGGAACACTTTAGAATGTGGGGGAGGCAAGGCTGACCTGTCTAACTCCAGAATCTGTGCTATGGACCACACTTCCCCAAGAAATATTGCTTCCCCAAGAAATCAATCCTGTGAGGGACTTAGGAAGATAAGCACTATATGCAAGTGTTATGCAATGAGTTTCTCTCTCTCTCTGTTTTATAGTGGGTTTCTTCAAGAGTGATGCTCACTCCCCTTACATACCTGTGCATGGGAAGACCTCCCCAAGAGTAGCTGAGAAAAGCTATTTAGATTGTAGAAAACTATCAGCCACTGCAGGGCTGGTCTGGACAACTCAATTCACTTACTAAAAATATGTTTCTAGACCTCTTCGATAAGAGGGAGAAAAAGCCTTGAAAACTTCTACCCATTAATCTAGCAGTTCCATTCCTTAGAATTTATCCTGAGGAAGGAATCAGATATGTGTACCAAGATTTATGCATAGTATATTTGATTTTAGCATGATTTGCAAGAGCAAACATTGGATAGATATTGGATAAATAAATGACAGTGTGTCCATATGGTGCAGTGCTCAACTTGTAGATGAATATTTTCTTCCAAGGGAAAAACTTCATCCTATATTATTCTTTGAGAAAAAAAAAAAGATTGGAATGCCACAGGGAGCATGATTCTGACTTCTGAAAGTGTCTCTGTCACAGTGGACCAGAAGACACCTGTAGGATGCAGTGGAAATGAATTGTATCCTTGTTCTCCTGCTGTCCTAGCAAACTTTTCTGTACGTTTTATCTTGCTCCTTGATAAAACTGGACCTCTTTTGTCACTCTTATCTACAAAACAGTCATCCAGTTACTGTTTCCACAAAAACCCAGACTCCATTTAGTAATTAATAGGTCCACTCCAGTGTAAGGACTCGGCACCTCCAATCTTCATTGCGAATGACAATGTCTTCCTTCTCCAACCCAGATGGCTCCTGGAGTGAGTGAGAAGGGGTGGGGGCTGCTGTGTCTCTTTTTCGTCATTTGGTGTTTCTGTTTCCCTCTCATCTTCCCCGAGCTTCTGCTTCCTCCAAAACTGGGAAGGGAGAGAGAGGCAAAGGGTCTCAGATGCTTAGTTATGTCCGACTCTTTGTGACCCCCTGGACTGTAGCCCGCCAGCCTCCTCTGTCCATGGGATTCTCCAGGCAAGAATACTGGAGGGGTGCCATTTCCTCCTCCAGGGGATCTTCCCACCCAGGGATCAAACTGGGGGTCTCCTGCATTGCAGGCGGACTCTTTACCATCTGATCCACCAGGGAAGCCCAGAGAGGAGCACAGGGGCAGGAAAAGACTTACTGGACTGGTGCTGTTCTAACCTTCCAGGTCTGACAGTAGACTGATCTTCTCAAATGTTCCTTCCTGGGTTCTTTGCAACCAGCCCTTCCCTCTTCCTGGTGGGCACCTGCAGCTTGCTTGACTGCACACCATGTGTCTTCAGTTGGCTCCTGCACAGCTTCTTCACCCCAGCATCTGGCAGCACACCTCCTGGGGGGCAGTTCTGGTTCACAGGAAACTCTCCCATATCCCCTTGGCAACTTGGGGAGAGCGGGCCACCTTCCATAAAACCGCGCTCACTCTACCCCCAGAGCAGCTAGCCAGCAGGGGCCCTTAGGTTTCCCAGGGTGAGTCAGACACCATTCTACTGAGTCTCCTGTGTACTTGCATTCAGCTGGCTTCCAAGAAGTCACCTCAGGCCCTTTGCCTCGGCTTTCAGTGAGACGTCGGAGCCCCTTCCCCACAGGGAGCATGGACATATAGACCTGACGGCTGTCTCCGAAAAACCCCTTCACTTGGTTTTTTTCTTTTTAAAGAATATTTATGTATTTATTTGGCTGTGTTGGGTTTTAGTTGCAGCATGTGGGATCTTCGCTGCGTCACGGGAGATCTTTCATGGCAGCACATAGATTCTCTGGTTGTGGTGTAACGGTTTAGTTGCTCCGTGGCATGCAGGATCTTAGTTCCCCGACCAAGGATCGAACCCACGTCCCCTGTATCACAAGGCAGATTCTTAACCACTGGCCCGCCAGGAAAGTCCCTTACCCTTCACTTTGAAATGGTAAACAGGCAGCTCTTGTTCTCTTGGGGTATGAGCTGATGGAAACAGAAAGAATACATTTTTAACATCTTGTTTTGCATACAATAAAGAAAAGGTAGCATGCACACCTGTCTTGCAGAGGCATCTTGGGGAGAGAAGAGGACGGGGTTCTGGCTAGAGTAATCTTCAGGGTCCTTCTAATTCAGAGATCGCATGGCAGGCTGACAGGGAACAAGAGAAAGTATCAAACAAACTCCCTGTCCTGTTGGAGGGACCAGGTTCCCACAACGCATCCCAGTCATAAACTATTGCACACTTTCTTGAGAGTGATAAATGCAGTAACAGAAAGTGTAAATAACCAAGCGTTAATGCTCAGAACTAACTTTACATTTCAGTATAGAGAAGAGTTAGTCCACTGCTGCAGAAATACTTTCTTCTCTCTTCTTGAGAAGAAGAACATATAAACTAAACGGAAAAGGAAGATGCGCTCCTTTTAGCCTCCACGGCCTCTCCGCTCAGGATCCCAGTTTCCTTGTTCCCCCAAATGCCAGCCTGCTAGGATCCCGCCCTTCCCGATTCCTGCAGCTGGAGGTGCACTTGGTCTCTCTCCTCCCCACTGCCTTTGATGTACATGCTTGTTTTGCTCTCGCACATGGAGGGAGACATGAGCAAAAGATCACTGCTGTGATTGTTGTTATTTGTATTTCCAAGGCTGGTGGCTCAGACGGTAAAGAATCTGCCTGCAATGCAGGAAACCCAAGTTTGATCCCTGGATTGGGAAGATCCCCTGGAAAAGGGAATGGCAACCCACTCCAGTGTTCTTGCCTGGAGAATTCCATGGACAGACCAGGGGGTCGCAAAGAGTTGGACACAACTGAGAGACTATCGCTTTCTGTTTACTTTCTTTCTGAGTCAGGATGAGAGCTGGGTTTCTGGGTTTTGATTTCCAGACTCTCCACACCCCTTCCTCCCTGGTCTCCCAGGGACTTTTCAGGCACCAGGAGCCCCTGAAAGCACTTTGCTGGATATTCTGATCCTGCTGGCATTTGTGCTGGGTCCTTGTGCCCAAATCCATCTTGTATGTTTCCAACTTGGAGTATCCTGGAAAGGGGTGCTCCTCAGGGATAAGAGCGGTCACTGAAAGCCGAACTCGCAGCATTGGTCCTGCTGGTTGAGGGGCGGGGGCTGGCACTCCTGTTCTCGCAGCCCTCCCTTCCATGTATCTTTAATGAGCCTTTGGCCTGAGTTTCAAGCAGACCTGGGCTTGGGTGCTGGGCATGGAAATGAAGTCCTGAGTTAGCTCTCAGAGAAAAGTCAAGGCCTGGCCTTGGGCCTGATTGGAGCCCCGCTTCTCTGCCAAAGCTGTGTAGAGAAAAGAACAGTTGTACTGAGTAACTACATTCTTAAGCAGAATCTGTTCGAAGCATCTTATTTTACAAGACGGAAGCCAAGCCTTGGCAAGGGGCAATGATACCCAAGTTCATGCATCTGGTTCGGTAGAGACACTTCATAGGCCAGCTGGAGAGAGGCCTTAATCTCCTCCAGCTTGCCCCAGAGCCATCTCATCTGGGCGGGGGGAGGGGTTCCCTGCTCCCCCTGGGGCCGTCAGAGCCTCCTGCATGTACCACAGCTATTATGCTTGACTGTGGAAACCCTCCCTCCAAAGCCATGTGCTCCTAAAAGGCTAGAACCGTGCATTTATCATCCCTGGGTCTCCAGGAGAGGGTCCACTGAGGGCCTGCAGGGGTCCGAACCAGTTCCACCTGGTGTTGCTCCTTCTGCCTCCTTCCAGCACTGCAGGCCTCGGAAAGCTGTGTGATTTCTTCGCAGAACACCACCCTGTTCACACCAGGTGGAATTTCTGGCCAGTTTTCAAGGCAAAGGAAACTGGAGTGACTTCCCTGGTGGTCCAGTGGTTAAGACGCTGCGCTTCCAAAGCAGGCAGAGTGGGTCTGATCCCTGGTTGGGGAACTAAGATCCCATATGCCGCTCAGCACAGCCAAGCCCTCTCTAAAACAAACGAATAAACGGGAAGAAGGTCTAGAAAAGTGCTGTTTGCTAAAAAATACAGCTGACCCTTGAACAACATGGGGGACTAGGGGCCTCAATCCTTGAAGCAGTGGGAAATTTGAGTGTAATTTGTGATTGGCCCTCCAAATCCATGCTTCCTCTCTATCTGTGGTTCCACCTCTGCAGATTCTACCAGCCAAAGACTGTGTAACACTGCAGTATTTAGTGTTTAAAAATAAGCATATAAATGACCTGTGCAATTCATCCTGTGTTGTTCAAGAGTCAACTCTTAGGTGAAAAAAGAAACAGGTAAAATTAACTTTTGTAATATAGTTTAACCTGAGATATCCTAAATAGCATTTTCACATGTAATCATATGAACCACTACAAATGTGACAGTTTTGTGTTCTTTTTGTTCTATGTGCTCAAAATCTGTTACCTACAGTGCATCTCATCTGGACTGTTAAATTTTCATTAAAAATATTTGATATGTATTTTGATTTTATAAAATTTACAGTTGAAAAAACATTCATCTGCCCACATTGTTCCAGGCATAAAGTTTTCCAATAACTGAATTGTTTTTAAATCTAGCTGAATTAAAGCGTTCAACTTCTCATCACACTAGTCACTTTTCAAGGGCTCTGTAGCCACACCCAGGCTTTGGAAGGCATTGAGGGAGCTTAGGGAATTGGTGACTGAGTCAGAGAAGAAAGCCCAAGGGCTCTAGGGGGTGGTGGCAGCTTCATTCATCATTTCTATATGTCCAAATATGCATTTCATTTTTTCTCCTCAAGACATCAGGGGCTAAAGGCAGGTGGCAGTCATGATGGGAGACGTGCTTTCAGGTGCCAGCTCCCAGTCTTCATTTTGCTACATTTTTATCAGAGATGGAGTTTGGACAGTGCTGCCACTGCTGTGGGACACAGAAGATTGAAACTCTGGGGAGAGTCTTTTAGTTCTATGAACCCTGGAGAATAGCCAGAGGCTGGGAAGGTCTCTGGAACTGATGGAGGGAACAGCTCCTCCCCCTACTGGGAGTCAGAGGAACAGCAGTCCTGCCCGGGTGGAGTGAGGAGGGAGTTCCAGGGCTGAGTCAGCTGGGTTTTTTTCTAGATTCACCCTTTGTGCGCAGGAGGCAGTTTTAAGAGTCTGGTGGAGTGTGGTGGGCACGGCCCAAGGAAAACTTGCATCCTTTTTGGGTTTCCAAGTCTCAGAACACTGAGGCTCTTGACTTCGGAAACATAGGAACATTATTAATGCAGAAACAAATCTTAGAAAGGAGAGGGTAAGATTATTTAATAAAGCTCTGTAGTTTTCAAACTCAAAACAAAAATTGTTTGTTTCCCTCTAGACTTATCCACCAACTATTAATCCACAATCATGTGCAGAAAGACCTCATATGTGAAATATACTTTTTCAAAAATGATGTATCAAATCCCTTCAGTAGTCTCTTCTAAGACGTTTATAAGCTAAAGGTAGTAATGTAAGCAGGCTTCCCCAGTGGCTCAGCAATAAAGAATTCACCTGCAGTACAGGAGATGCAGAAGATGCGGGTTTGATCCCTGGGTGGGGAAGATCCCCTCGAGGAGGGCATAACAACCCACTCCAGCATTCTTGCCTGGAGAATCCCATGGACAGAGGAGCCTCATGGGCTACGCCCTGTAGAGTCAGACTGCAAAGAGTCAGATATGATTGAAAAGATTTAGCATGTCTGCAACAATGTAAAAAAATATAAATCTAATTGTACCAAAGGTTATACAATGGAAACCACAAGTCTAATCTTCTCTTGAGACTCTTTCTCAAATTCTCAAAGCACAGATTATAGTAGCTGCTCAATGAATGTTAGTTTGCTACTGATGAATGTTGAAGATGGACCAGAAAACTAACAATGACAAAAGCAGAGCTGCTAAATCATGGACCAACTGTGCAGTGTGTGAGGGATGGGACCAGAGAGCCACAGACGGGGGTGCGGCATCCAGGTTCAGCAAGATTGGCTTTGAATTTGATCATTTAAAAAGCTTAATCCAGACACTTCCCAAATGGCTCAGAGGTAAAGAACCTGCCTCCCAATGTGGGGGATGCAGGAGAGTCAGGTTCGATCCCTGGGTCGGGAAGATCCCCTGGAGGAGAAAATGGCAACCCACTCCAGTATTCTTGCTGGAGAATCCCATGGACAGAGGAATCTCGTGGGCTGCAGTCCACGGGGTCACAAGGAATCGGACACGACTGAGCAACTGATCAGGCACACACAATCCAGATTCTTTACCAAACATTCAGAGAAGACACACAGTTATTCTGGGAGGCTCTGGAAGCAGAGAACCCAGGTGAGTGGAGCAGAGAGGGACACTGATTTTCAGATGAAGGGCACATGGGGTGTTATGGCTGGAGTTGGGTGTGACAGACTTGACCCCAGAAAAAGAAGCTTTAGACTGGGTTCTCTCCTTTGCAGAAGGGTTAGGGGACTTTGGGCCAGTTCAGTGGATATCCAGGTTAGTGGGTGAGTATTAGAAGGGACTAAAAGACAGTCTTCTAAAATTTATTATTTTTTGTTTCAGTAGCATTGGTTTATAACATGAAATAGGTTTCATATGTACAATATTATATTTCTACTTCTGTGTACACTAGAATGTGCTCATTCCCCCACATTTAGCTTTCATCTGTCATCATATGGTGGATCCTCCTTACTCATTTGGCCTTCCCCCAGCCCTTCCTATCTGGTAACTACTACTCTGTCTTTTGCCTTTAGATGTTTCTTTTCATTTAATTTGGTTTATTAGTTTAGTTTGTTATTGTTGTTAGTTTTTTATATTCTATGTATGAGTGAAATCATACACTATTTGTCTTTCTCTGACTTACTTTAGTAAGCCTAATACCCTCAACTCAAGTTCCTTCCATGTTGTTGCAAATGGCAAGATTTCACCTTTTTGATGACTGAGTAATATTCCATTGTACACATGTATATATCACATCTTTATTCTTTCATCTTTTGATGGGCGCTTAGTTGCTTCTGTATCTTGGTTATTGTAGATAACACTCTGATGAGCATAGGTACAAATATATCTCTTTGAATTAGTGTTTTTGAATATACTTTGGATATATACTGTTCAAAGTATATATATACTTTGGATATTTGCATCTAGGGGAAGAAAGAAGGATAAACCCCTGGTGGATAATGTAATGTGGAGCATAATGCTAGCTGATGGCAAATTTCCTTGGGGGTCAAAAGCAAGGTCAGCAAAGTACCATCACGCCCTGAAGGCTAACTCCAGCCCACTATCCATTTTGGTAAATAAAATTGTGTGGGAGCACAACATGGCTTGCTTGTTTGTTTCTGTGTTGTCCATGGCTGATTTTGCCCCTGAATGGCAGAGTTGGGAAGTTGGTATCCAGAGAGACCAGATGACCCTCAAAGCCTAAACTATTTACTATTCAGCATTTAAAAGGAAAAGTTTGTGAAACCTTGGGTTTAAAAGAAGGAACAGTTATTTTCAATAAAGAGGTCATGTTGGAGTGGCTTCTGGGCATAAGGAGGAGAAGAAAGGGAATTCCAGGCCCAGACAACAGCCTGGGTAAAGGCGCAGTAGCCTGATCCCAGAATGGAGGAGCTGGTCAGGCTGGGAGACTTGGATTCCAAGCGGTGCATCATCACCTCTGAGCTGCAAGGAACTGGATCCATTTCCCACACCTTTTAAGGTGACAGAGAGAGACAGGGACGGAGGGAGAGAGAGAGAATGAGTGAACTGATGTCTGTACATGCTTTGAAAATATATGAAAAAACAGCCATTAATGAAGACATTATTTCCATTGTATTGTTAAATGGGTGCTAATTTTCCTTTTCTTTCTATTTTCTTCCCAGCCCTGGCTGCCAGTTTCTTCTTTCTTGTTGCTCTGCCTAGAAAAACAAAACAGAAAACAACCCCCCCCAATACCACCACAAACCACACATGGGTTTACTTCAAGAAATGTATTTTTGTTTTTTTTTTCAGATAGGTCCACAAGATCCAAATAGGTCCAAATAGTTTTCACAAGGTCCAGAATTTAAAAGATTTAAAGGGTGTAATAAAGGCCTCCCTTCCAATCTGCTCAGCTCCCTGTTCTCCACTCTGAAGGCAGCTAATAGGACCAGTTTCATATTTTTTTCCTGAGATGTTTTAGGCAGGTGCAAATATTTACACATGTATTATTTTTTGTTCCTTTTAACACAAGTGATTATCTCCTATATATACTGTTTTATGCTTTGATTCCCCACCACCCGCCCTTACTAATGCCTGGCAGGCAACATACAGTTCGTGGGGTCTCAAAGAATCAGACATGTCTGAAGCAACTTAGCAATGGTTTTTGGAAGGTGTTTCACATCAGAATGGGGCTTCCCAGGTGGCTCAGTGGTAAAAAGTCCACCTGTCAGTGCAGGGCCTGCAGGAGATGTGGGTTAGACCCCTGGGTGGGGAAGATCCCCTGGAGGGAGAAATGGCAACCCACTCCTGTATGCTCCCCTGGAGAATCCCATGGAGCCTGGCAGGCTACAGCCCATGGGGTCAAAAGCAGTCAAACACGATTGAGCACACACACACATCACAGCAGAAATACAGAATCCCTAATCTCTTTTATTGCTGTGCAGTGTCCCATCATATAGACATACCAGAGTATATTTCAGCGTTTTAGTGGTAAATAGGGATGGCTGTTGTTTCCCCTCTTTCCTGCCAGCAACAAGCCCAGGGTAGCATTGCTGGATTCAGGAGTGGGGCCAATAACAGTGACTAGGTAAAACTTGACAGTGCTGACAGCCTTTTATTTATTTGGCTGCTCCTGGTCTTCCCTGGAGAATCCCAGGGACAGGGGAGCCTGGTGAGCTGCCGTCTGTGGGGTCGCACAGGGTTGGACACGACTGAAGCGACTTAGCAGCAGCAGCAGCAGCAGCAGGTCTTCATTGCATCACCTCGGCTCTTCGGTCTTCCATGTGGCATACGGGATCTTTAGCTGCAGCGTTCGAACTCTTAGTTGCAGCGCCAGGGATTGAACCTTGGCTGCCTGCATTGGGAGCTTGAAGTCTTAGTCACTGGACCGCCAGGGAAGTCCCCATGGTGCTGATGGCTTTAGACACAGCTGGTCTTTAGCAGCTAGATTCTAACAATCATGCTGGCAGGAGCCGCCGGTCTGCCTGGGGTGTCTGCAGAATTAACCCTGTCCCAGGGATGCCCTACCTCAGGCTGCAGTGGGAAAGGCGCCCATTATAACTGGAGACTGAAGGTGGGATTGTCCTGATGAAGTGGGATCAGGTGGTAGCAGTGGCATTTGGCAGGTGTATGGGCCATGGCTTTTTTCTTGCAAGTTGCAAACATCTACCTCAAACTGGCTTAAGCCAAAAAGGAGGATTTGGTGGATCTTAACTGAACTGATAGCCCAGCTAGGCAATTTAGGAGTTGTGGCAGACACCACCCACTACTTTCCCAGTAGACATTCCTTTTTCTTCTCATTGTGCCCAACTAACACCCCTCCAGACTCCCATGTAGCTTATGTGTAGGGTGGGCACAGGACCCTTTTTTGAACACTGAGATATAAGCTGAGGTATACAGGATGCGACTTGCGGGAATTTGGACAAAAGGGGACACTTAGCTGGAGAAAAGGGCAGGAGGAGAAGGGGGCAGCAGAGGATGAGACGGTTGGATGGCATTACCGACTCAATGGATATGAACTTGGGCAAACTCCCGGAGATAGTGAGGGACAGGGAGGCCTGGTGTGCTGCAATCCATGTGGTCGCCAAGAGTCAGACATGACTGAGCGACTGAAAGACAACAACAAGCTGGCATATGCTTTTCATCCTTCTTGTCTGGCATGGATATGATGCCCAGAGAGGCAGCAGTCATCCTGGAGGTGAGGAGGAGAGCTGATAAAGGAGGGTGAGGCAGGGTGGTGGGAGGAGGTTGGTCTTTGTCATTGTTGTGGAGCCAGTGTTCTAGGTTTTGCCTGCTGACCTTTTGACCACTTGTTACCTGAGAAAAAGAACTCCTCTTTGGTTAAGTCCCAGAGCTGGGCTCTTGTTACACACAGTTAAATACAGGCCTGGCCATAATTCAGTATAACTGCATTCTGGAATTTCCATCGGGTCACATTTCTCTGCCTCCTTCTCTCTCAGGATCCTCAAGGGGGCAAGGGACTTGGCACCAGCAGCTTTGAAATCCATACTGACAGCTTCCAACCCAGAGACAGAAGGAGCGATGCCTCTAACTTCAATGGGAGGGCAAAAAACTCCAGAGAACTGATCTGATTGGTTTAGAGAATACTCCTTGTACCAGTTACCATGGACAAAGGGAAGAGATAATATGATTGGCCAGCCCACTGGGGAAGGTGAGTAGATAGCCATCTCCAAAGGAGGAGGGGGTATATTTTCCCAGCAGCAGGGAAAGGTAGGCAGGCAGATGAAAACAATAGATGGCTCTCCAGTAGGCAATGAAGGTTTAAATATATGGTGAGGAGAGAAAAAGGCATTTCAAGGGGATGGTCACTGCCTCCAGGAAGCCTTCTCGGACAGCCTGATTAGCCACTCCTCTTTCCACCCCATTATCTCCCTTGCTTAACCTCAGTGTAGCATACATCACTATACCTCACTGTTTGTCTCCTCCCAGTAGCTGTTCAAAGGTGAGCATTTCATCTTATCGATCTCATATCCCTCCCTCTCATCACCAGTATGTAGTGGCCACATGGTGTTTGTTTTAGGATGAATGAATGAAGGGACAGCAGGAACAATGACACTGAGGAGGGAAGTCTTCTTTGGTTTGGTTGGAGTGTTGAGGGTAAGATTAAAAACAAACACTAATGCCTAAGATAATTAAGGTGGGTTCTGTCTAGATCATTGTAGGGCCTTGGAATCCAGACTAAGGAGCTTGGGCTGTGCTATGGAGATAGGGAGCCATTGAAGGCATGTGAGCAAGGGAGCTGCTGCGTTCCTGATCCTGGGTCCTTTTGACTCCTGGCTGCTCTGTCCATCCTCTGGCTTCTCCACGATTCTTCTCGGCTTTGTGCTTCATACGTCTCAGCTGCCTTTGGCAAGGTGACTCACCATTGCATCTCCCCTCTTCCTTCTCCTTTACCAGTCAGTCCTGGGCAGATTCAGGCCATCACTGTGCAGGTGGGGAGGATGGTTTCTCCTGACCGGTACCAAAGGGGTGACCTTCTGAGGATGACTCCCCCTGAGTGGTTCTTGCCTGCCCTCTTCTGGGCACTGGTGGGTACGGCTACCTGCTCTTCTGAACTGAATGTCACAGCCTTGCCTTGTGATGTGGCTTCTGTCTTCTCTGTGTGTGTGGGTGTTCAGTTGCTCAGTCGTGTCCGACTCTTTGCAAACCCATGGACCGCAGCCCGCCAGGTTCCTCGGTCCATGGAATTTTCTCGGCAAGAATACTGGAGTGGATTGCCATTTCCTGATCTAGGGGATCTTCCCGACCCAGGGATCAAACTCACATCTCCTGAGGCTCTTGCATTGGCAGGCAGATTCTTTATCAGTGAGCAACCTGGGAAACCACCAGATCTCCCTTTTTTTTTTTTGAAGTCGCTCAGTCGTGTCCGACTCTTTGCGACCCCATGGACTGTAGCCTACCAGGCTCCTCCCTCCATGGGATTTTCCAGGCAAGAGTACTGGAGTGGGTTGCCATTTCCTTCTCCCGGGGATCCTCCCGACCTAGGGATTGAACCCAGGTCTCCCGCATTCCAGGCAGACGCTTTAACCTCTGAGCCACCAGGGAAGCCCTTAATTACTTACAAATACAGTTAGAAGTTTTCTTTTGAGTGACTACCATGTATGCAGATTTGTCTGATGATAGTTACATAAGGGAAACACTTGTGACTTCCACTGATCTAGATAATTTTCATTGCAGGATTTAAGTGTTATATAAATGTCAGAACATTAATTTTTGCTAATTTACATATCCCTCCTATTTATTTGTCTGAAGTCACTCATTTATTTCAGCCATTGAAGAGGTAATGTATTTGAACTTTATATAAATTACATATTTATATTCCCTTGGAGAATACTCTCACCAATAAATTACACCCCATACTTTTATTGAAGTACAGAAGTCCACAAGCATATTTTTATTTTTATTATTCATGATAAAATCAAGTCAGCCCTAATTAATGATTTTTCTAAGAGGCAATTGCCGTTTACGTGTAATTTGGGCCTGTAACATTGATCAGAAACCATCCCTGGGTTTTTTTTTTTTAATCTCATAAAAGATGATATATACCCTAGCAAGGTACCTGACTGGATTCTTGGCCTCACTGTGGGTGATGGAATTATTTTTTTCTGAATAAGTGGTTTTCCTCTGGCCAAAGGCTAAAGCTTTGCCTCTGAACTCTGCTTAGTAGACTTACATTCTAATGTGTTGGCTCCAGACCTGGAAATTTTTTCATGGTGCCAAGACCACATCTTGTTTAAATGGATCCACATTTTCCTCCTTTCCCCCATCCATTCTTGTGCAGCCCATCTTTCAAGACCTACTTCTCATCTCTTTCCTCTGAGATCCCTTCTCTGCATCTCGATTTCTCTTTCTTCTATACAATAACCCTTCTGTACTTTATTTAGTGAAATTCTTGCATAATCTTGTGACATCTTTTTACTTTTTGATGAAGTATTATTTATAAATTGGTACTGTCATTTAACTTTACAGAAATTTATGTCCCATGTCTTTCTTTGAATAATAACATCTTTAGTGCCAGAAATTTCCACTTGCTTGTTTATCCCACAGAAGGTTGACTATCTGTTGCTATATATTCAATAGATGAGCAGCAAGGCTGTTGATTGATGGGTTACTGTATCATTTGCCTATCCTAGCTCTAATTAGTATACTTCCCTGAGAACTATTTACAAAAGACAGATTGGCCCAGGCCATGATTATCACTTCCCTGAAATATTTTCATGCATTTAGATGCTTTGCAGAATGTATTGCCCAAATGGTGCTATGTATCTGTGTGCACACAACGAGGGAAGCCAAATTAAAATCATCCTTTTAATTTATTGTTGATGCATGGTCATTTCAAAATTTGGTTTCCATTTTCATCAAAGTTATATACACATAATTTTAGGTGTTGTCAATCTGTTTGGGCTGCCATAACAGAATACTGTATAGGCGGGGTGGTTTAAGCAACAGATAATTTATTTCTCATAGTTCTGGAGGCCAGGAACTCCGAGATCAAGGTGCCAGCAGATTTGAAAGTTTCCTGGTGATGACTGCTTCCTGGCTTGGATTCTCTTTTTCTCCTTTCTTTCTCTGTTTCTGGTTGCACGGAGTCTTCCTTGCTGTGCGAGGGCTTTCTGCAGTTGCAGTGAGGGGGCGCTACTCTTTGTTTCCATGTGTGGGCTTCTCTTTGCGATGGCTTCTCTTGTTGCAGAGCTCAGGTTCTAGGCGCACCAGCTTCAGTGGCTTCAGCAATTATGGCTTGTGATCCTAGTTGCTCCACAGCATGTGGAATCTTCCCAGACCAGGCATCATATACATGTCCTTGGCATTGGCAGATGGATTCTTATCCATTGGACCACCAAAAAAGTGCTGGCTTGGCTTCCTGCTATGTCATCTCATGGTGAAGAGAGGAAGAGAGAGAGGGAGAGAGAGTGAAGTTTAAGACTTTCTTTTCCTTTTTTAAAGAAAACTAGAGGCTCACCCTCATGACTGGATCTAAACCAAGTTACTTTCTAAAGGTTCGATTCTGCAATGTGCTGTCAGCAAGTCTCTGTCTTTTCTTGGAGAGGATAGATTTTTGGCATATTCAAGAAACAGCAACAAAGGAAATGTGTTAGTCAAGGTTCCCCAGAGAAACGGAACCAATGTTTTGACTTTGGAGGCTGAGAAACCCCACGATCTGCTGTCTGTAAGCTGGAAACCCAGAAAAGCCTATGGTGTAATTCAGTCTGAATCTGGAGGCCTGATACTCAGTACTCAAGAGAGCCAATGGGGAGTAAATTCCAGTCCAAGAGCAGGACACCCATGTCCCTGCTCAGTCAAGGAGAGGAGGGCAAATTCGCCCTTCCTCCACTTTTTCTGTTCCTTTTAGTCTCTGAATCAATTGGATGAGGCCCACCCATATTGGGAATGACAATCTGTTTTACACATCCTGCTGATTTAAATGCTAATCTGGAAACACCTTCACAGGCACACCCGGAAATGACTTTCAGCCAAAAAATCTGGATATCCTGTGAAACACTCAAGTTGACCTGTAAAATTAACCATCACAGCCACTGTGGAGCAGAGGAGTGAGCAAGAGGAAGATGCACAAGAGATGCTGTCAGAGTGATGGGGAAGGACTCAGCCACAAAGGGTTTATAGAATACCACGAGCAGGTTGGGTTTTAGTCTGAGTTAAGCAGAAGCCTGTGGAGGACTTTGAGTGGGGAAATGACATGATCTGATTGACCTTTTCAAAATACCCCTCTGTGGAGTGTTTGCTGGCCAGGTGGTGAGGGAGGGGAGTGACATAGAAGTCGGGAGTCAGGTTGCTAAGTGTATTGGTCAGGATGGGCTGAGTAAGACCAGAGTAACGATGCTTCATGTCTTGCAGCTCTACTCCACATCACCTCCACTCTAGAATACGTGCCTCTGTATACAACACTCCTTGGTTTCATGGTAGAGACAGAAATGATGATGGTGAATCACATGCAAATTCTGCACTCTTTTGCCTCAAAGTGATACACATCACATCCTTCACATTTCCTTGACTGAATAAAGTCACGTGACTAACCCTGGCATCACTGGAGGTGGGGAAGTATAATCCTTCACCAAGAGGAACAGTGAATACTCAGAAATTATGGTGCGATCTACCACAGGAGACTTGCAATAATCAAGGCAAAACAAAGATATCCAGAGTGGTAGTGGTTGAGGTAGTTGAAAGAGGTCAGATTTGGAGGTAGAGCTGGGAGGACTTACTGATTGAGTAAATGTAGGCAGGTGAGTAGGAATGAATGAAGAGTTAAGAAAGACTCCAAGGTTTTGGACTGAACATCTTGGGGAATGGTGGTATCATTTGCTGAATTGGAGAAGACTGAAAGAAGACTAGGTTTGAGGAAAAAAATTAGGAATGTCATTTTGGGTGTGCTGGGTCTGAGATTCCTAATAAGAGAAATGATGGGTTTGAAGGTAAAATTCAGGAATCAACAGCATACAGGTTGCCTCTGAAGCCTTGGGGTTGGATGAGATCACATACTTGTGGATGTGTGCTCAATCTTGTCTGACTCTTTGTGACCCCATGGACTGTATATAGCCCATCAGACTCTGTCCATTGGATTTTCCAGGGAAGAATATTGGAATGAATTGCCATTTCCTCACATAGAGGAGACAAAAAAAGACTGGGATTGAGTTGTGGGGTATCCCAACATACAAAGGTCAGGTAAAAAAAACAATCTAGCAAAGGAGAAAGGGACAAGACAGACTGGGAGGAGGGAAACAAAACTGATGGTCCAGAAGCCAAGGGAAATAGTGTTTCATGAAGAGAAGACAGTGTCACTTGCTGCTGAGATACTGAGTAAGACGAGAACTAAAGTCCATCAGTGGATTTGGCCAGATGCAGGTGCTGGTGACCTTGCCAAGCCATTGGTGAACTGGGTATGCAAGTCTTATTGGAATGGGTAGAGAAGAGCACCCAAAAATCACACTTGTGATTTAAAGGCCAATGCTGCCTTTGCTTTGCTACACAGCATAGAAAGTTCTCGTGTACAAAGTGGAGTGGTTGAAAACCTTATAAAATCAAAGAACTGATACCTTATTCTTTGACTCATTCAGCCTGGGAAAACAACCCCCTAAAACTGTGAATAAAACTACCTGAATAAAACCACTCGTTCACTGCCTTGTCCTCTGTGAATATGTAGAATAAAATGTGTACAGAAATTTCTGTTTCTCTCCATCCAAGCTTCAGGCCAAGTCTCCATAAATGACAGGGCATGTTATAAATGTGTTAGCCTTCTTAACCACAGAGACACCAGGGGAGGCAGGGAAGGAGGATGGGGAAAAAGAGAAGCATCTTGTTTACCGTCCAGATTCAAGGACAGGAAATAAAGCTTGCTTCTAGGAGCAATGCATTGAATTAAATGAGGTAATTTTACTCCTGAAAATCCTCCAAGGGGCATTCCAAAGTAATAACCCCGACAGCAAAAACAATAAAATATAAAAACAGTGAAATAAAGTGAGAAAGAGGTGAGACAAGGAAAGGAAAAGGAAATGTGCGACTTAGTGGGTGCAGTTTTGTTTGGCCTGCGGGGCATGCCTGCTGACAACTGTTTCTGGTTGTGCATGAGATTTGCATGGAGGTGTGGGTAGACCAGATGGCACTTCTGTGCCTCAGCTTCAGGAACTGATACCTCCAAAGGGATCCAGGTTGGAAAGGCTGGGAAAGCAAGGCTGGGAGTGTTTTCTATAAACTTGAAACACTTCCAAATATTTTCCAAAGGTGGTTGTGATTTTTGCCTCTTATAATCGTGTGCTCGCAGTCCAGGGTAGTATTTCAAATATTTAATAACTAATGAAGGAGAGGCCCTGGTTATTCTTTTCCTATTTTTGCTTTTGTTATTATTTTTTAATGGGACAAGAGGAGAAATTGTTTGAAAGTAGCAATGGGGAGCCAAGAGAATACCGTTTCCACCTTTCCATTGTGAGGCTTAAGAATTATGAAAAAAAAAAAAAAAGAGAGAGATTGTTTGGGAGGACTTCGGCAATTCATGCGGTTGCAAACAATCGGACACGACTGAGCGACTGAACTGAACTGAGTGGAAGACTAAGTGGAAGACTTAGTGTCCCCAGGGACTGGCTACATTTTAGGTAGTAGAACAAGGTGGCAGGAATGTTCAGAGAAGAGGTTGAGGATGAAAAGGAGTTTGGTGGGGAAAGCCTGAGTTCCAGACGGGACTGTGGAAAGGTTTCAAGGGGAGAGAAAGGGTGAGAGATGGTTTTGATTAGGAGATGTACAGGCAGTATGGAAAGAAGTGTTAAGATGGGGACTTCCCTGGTGGTCCGGTGGATGCAGGGGATGTGGGGTTCGATCCCTGGTTGGTGAACAAAGATCCCATATGCTGTGGGGCAACTAAGCCCACATGATACAACTAGAGAGAAGTCTGAGCCCACAATGAAAGACCCCTCGTGCTGCAACTAAGACCTGACACAGCCAAATAAATAAATATTAAAAAAAAAAGAGAAGTATCAGGTGATGCTGGGACTTCTATGGTGCCTGAGATGACTCAGATGGGGTTTTATTTTGCCATATTAAATTCTTTTTGCTCTGTTTTTAAAAAAATATTTTTGTACAATTTTTAAAGGTTACAATCCATTTACAGTTATTGCAAAATATTGGCTATATTCCCCATGTTGTACAACACATCCTTGTAGCCTATCTCATATCCAATAGTTTGCACCTCACACTCCCCCATTCTTACACTGCTCCTCCCTCCCCACTGGGAACCACGAGTTTGTTCTTTATATCTGAGCGTCTGCTGCTGCTGCTTTTTTTCTTTTGTCATTTGTCACTAGTTTTTATTTTCTACATTCCACATGTAAGTGATATAAGACAGTATTTGTCTTTCTCTATCTGACTTATTTCACTCAAAGTCCATCCATGTTGCTGGAGGGGGTAAAATGTCATTCTTTTGTGTGGCTGAGTAGTATCTATCTATCTATGGCTCAGCGGTAAAGAACCCGGCTGCAAAAGCAGGAGACATGAATTCATCCCCTGGGTCGGGAAGATCCCCTGGAGGAAGGCATGGCAACCTACTCCAGTATTCTTGCCTGGAGAATCCCACGAACAGAGCAACCTGGTGAGCTACAGTCCACAGGGTTGCAAAGAGTTGGACAGGACTGAACTGACTTAGCATACATGCATATAAAAGAGAGAGAGATATATATATAGAAAAGATACATATAATATAAAAATATATATCTAATAATATATAAATATATATCTAATAATATATAAATATATATCTAATATTAATATATTATATATATAATGAATATCTAAAGAAGGTGTGGTATATGTATCACATTTGTTGGTAGGCACTTATGTGGCCATTGTAAAAATAATGCTGCTCTGAACATTGGGGTGCTTGTATCTTTTAATTACCGTAGTATTGTTTTTTTCAGATACATACCCAGGAGTGGAATTGCTGGGTCATATGGTAGTTCTAGTTTTAGCTTTTTGAGAAGCCTCCATACTACTTTCCACAGTGGCTGTACCAAGTTTCATTCTCACCAACAGTGTAAGAGGACTTCTCTTTTCTTCACGTCCTTTCCAATCCTTGTTATTTGTGTTCTCTTTAATGATAGCCATTCTGACAGGTGTGAGATGATACTGAGATGATGGAACAATCCTGAACGTCTACTAGAACAGGGTGGGTAATCAGCTAAGAATATGGTCCAATGTTTATCTGAGGCCATGGGGCAGGTGCTTGATCCTTGGTTCAGGGAGTCAGGATGAGAAGCAGGCAGGGAGACATGACTAGGTGGTTTTTGAATTGTGGGCAGGACTTGGGCATGACTCATCTTTCGCTTAGCTAGAGGTGTCTGGCACCTGGGAGCTGCATCAGAGTGAATACTGAGTAGCAGTAAATTTTTACTCCGATGGGAAGGGGGTTGGAAGTCAGGGAGGGGGTGGTTCTCTCTGTTGGTTGGGGTGTGGCGTGGAAGAGTTCAGAAAGGAAGCAATGGTTTGCCTAAGGCCATGTAGTGAGTAAATGTCAGACCTGGAGTTCAGATTAAGCTTTTCTCAATTAGTTCATTTCACTTTTCATTACACTCCTCCGCGGAGGTGGGGGGTGGTGAGATGGCCCCAGTGTCAGGAAGAACGGCGGCTGGGGAAGGACAGAGAGAATCAAGCAGTTGGAACGTTGGCTAGAAACTCCAGATGAATCTCAGGCATCTCTTATTAGAAATAACTCTATTGTCCAGGACATGCGCTGCGGGACCACAAACCTTACAGAAAAGTCCAGCTTCATACCTCGTGGTTGGTGGGAAACAGCTGAGGCGGGGCTTCTCACTAGATAAGAGGATTTCTCTATGCCTGTGAGTATGGGGGAGGGGAGTGGGGGGTGTTTCACTAATTTCCAGACAGTCCTTGGAAAGTATACTGGGTTGAAAGGTGGGCCCCAAAGGTATGTACAAGTCTTAACCGCTCCATTTGTGAATGGGAAAAAATTTAGAAATAGAGTCTTTGCAGATAAAAGCAAGTTATGCTATGCTATGCTAATTCACTTCAGTCGTGTCCGACTCTGTGCGATCCCATAGACGGCAGCCCACGAGGCTCCCCCTTCCCTGGGATTCTCCAGGCAAGAACACTGGAGTGGGTTGCCATTTCCTTCTCCAATGCATGCAAGTGAAAAGTGAAAGTGAAGTCGCTCAGTCCTGTCCGACTCTTAGTGACCCCATGGGCTGCAGCCTACCAGGCTCCTCCATCCATGGGATTTTCCAGGCAAGAGTACTGGAGTGGGGTGCCATTGCCTTCTCCGAAAAGCAAGTTAAGGATCTAGCAATTAGATCACAGTGGACCAAGGGCGAGCCCTGTGTGCAATGATTAGCATACTCAGGAGAGGGAGGAGGGGGAGATTGAGACACAGGGCAGAGTGAAGAAGGCCCTGTGAAGATGGCGGCAGACTGGAGTGTGTCAGTCCAGGTCCAGTGAGGCGAGGGCCGCCTGAAGGTGGAAGAGGAAGGGAAGGAGTCTTGCCTTCGAGCCTACAGCTTCGCGAGGAGTGAGGTACTGCCGACACCTTGATCTTGGATTTCTGGCCTCCAAAACTGAGAGGATAAATTTCTGTCGTTTTAGGCCACCCAGTTTGTGGGAGTTGGCTACGGCGGCCCTAGGAAGTGAATACAGTGGGGGCGATGAGGAACCGGAAATAAATAACGGCTGGTTCAGCAGGGGCTTGGGTTCGGGACCTATTAACCCAACACTTTTCAGCTTGAGGCAAAGGGCCATAACCAGACTTCAGAAAGTGGTGGTGGCTTATTGCCTCAAAGGTTGGAGGGGGATTCTCTGCACCTGAAGAGCTATCCAGGCTGGGCTCTCTGGCTCCAGCCCAGCCCAGCTCCCTCCCAGGGAAGACTGCCCGGCTCCTCTGGTCACTAGTCACGGAGACAAAGCTGGGCGCCACAGCAGGCAGGGGAGACAGCCTGGCAGGCTGAACATTTCGCTCTCAGTGACTCAGCTTCAAAGATGCTGTTTGCAACTGGAAGAGACCGAGAGCCCTTCAGATGGTGAGTTCTTGCTCTCTCGAGGAAGAAGCTGGTGAATAAGTTTAGATCAGGTGTACAAAATAAAACGTTGGCCATCTGGGGGGGCGGGGGCGGCCACAGTTTAAATTTGTTGTTGTTCAGTTGCTCAGTCGTGTTCAATTCGCGACTCCACGGACTGCAGCTCGCCAGGCTTCCCTGTCCTACACTGTCTCTGGGAGTTTGCTCAAACTCCATTTAAATTACGTATATCATATATGTACACAGTATTTATTAATAATTCATATAAAATATATTTTTTGATCCCCTGGAGGAGGTCATGGCAACCCACTCTTGCTTGGAGAATCCCATGGACAGAGGACCCAGGCAGGCTTCAGTCCATAGGGTCGCAGAGTCGGACATGACTAAGCGACTTAGCATGCATGCACATAGTTAATTATTTATTTATCACATATGATTGCTATTTATTATTCAGTTATCATTTATTTAATTACTATTAATGAAAGTGTTAGTTGCTCAGTTGTGTCCTACTGATTGTGACCCCATGATTGTAGCTCGCCAGGTTCCTCTGTCCATGGAATTCTCCAGGCAGGAATATTTAAGTGGGTTGCCATTCCCTTCTCCAGGAGATCTTCCCGACCCAGGGATCGAATCTGGGTCTTCTGCATTGCAGGCAGATTTTTTTACTGTCTGAGCCACCAGGGAAGCCCAGTTATTATTAAGATTTAATCAATAATGCTCTTATTATCACTTAATTATTAATGATCATATAACATCATGTTATTAAATTATATAAATCAATAATTATATAAAATATATTGTATATAAATATTAATTTATATAATATAAATTTTATATACATGATATAATAACGTGCATATGTAGTGACATAATAGTATGTATAGTGTCTACAGTTATATCTATACTGCTGCTGCTGCTGCTACGTCGCTTCAATCATGTCTGACTGTGTGACCCCATAGACGGCAGCCCACCAGGCTCTGCCATCCCTGGGATTCTCCAGGCAAGAACACTGGAGTGGGTTGCCATTTCCTTCTCCAATGCATGAAAGTGAAAAGTGAAACTAAAGTCGCTCAGTCCTGTCCGACTCTTAGCAACCCCATGGACTGCAGCCTACCAGGCTCCTCCATCCAAGGGATTTTCCAGGCAAGAGTACTGGAGTGGGGTGCCATCGCCTTCTCCGACAGTTATATCTATAGTTATTAATATATATCTGACAGTCTCACCCCCATTAACACTGTAATGAGAAGCAAAAGGAATTTCGTCTTGGAGCCACGTTTGCAGTCAGTCTCCCAGCTTGTGAAGAAGGCACCCTCAGTTGCGGAAATGTTATGTGTGGGTTTAGTTGCTAGGCTGTGGAATTACTTTCCTAGGCTTCTTAGGGAAAGGGACGAAAGGGGAAACGAGAACTACCAGCGGGTGTGGCATTTCTGGGACTTAGGCAAATTATATAATTGTCCTTTGCATCCAAGTCTGGTCCACTTCCACCTGATATTTTGCTGAGGGGACTAGTGAGATCCCAAAGTTCAGTCCGACAGACTGTGCAAAATGCAGATCAGCGTTGTAGCCAGCCTCGCGGAGGGGGCGTGGCTCCCTGGAGAAGAGGGGAGGGGCGAGGAGCACAGGACTGGGAGCAGGGAGGAGTCCGGATGACTCAGCAACCCTGGGCAAACGCACGTTCCTTCCAGCTCTCTTCCTCTGTGACGTCTTTTGGGTGGGCGAGGGGAGGACTCCAAACAACTGTGTTTTTTTTTTTACCAAGAAGGTGATGTGAAAGAGGGTCATTAGCAACATGATGGAGGGTTTGGCTATTAGATGGCGCTTGAATGGCATGTGGGAAATGCTGGTTTGGGGACATATTTCCATATTTCTGCACATGTGCCATTCCAAGTCCCAGTGAAATTTGGGGAAAAACCCTGAAGATTGGCTACCCTCCTTCCCCTCCCTCAGTGGCTTTGAGTCTGGTGTCTACCAGGTACTCAGCAAATATTTGTTAAATGAATAAACAAATGAATAGAGTCCAAGGGCTTGGTTTACAGGCGAGAGAATCAAGGCTCAGAGGAATCAAGAGACTGGTCAAGGTCATGCGTCAAGTGTGTGGGACATTCAGGCCCCTGAGTTCCAGTACACTGATCACTCAGTGGGGATTTTCCTTTGGTTCCATCTTGCTACTAGGACAACTGTAGCCACCAAAAGGATGCTTCAGTACTCTTGAAAGTTCAGCTGGATGTTGCTATGATATAGACTTGCAAAGAGCTGATTGCTCAGTGGCAAGGGCAAGTGCTGGTTTATGTTCGGTCAGTGAGAAGGAAGGCCGCCTGGCAGATACTGTTAACTGCCTCTTTAATATTTGTGAGGAGGCTGAGTCGATAACATTTTGTGTGCTGGTAAAGTTTACCTTTTAGGGGCTCTGATACTCTATTGCTATTTAATTTAAAAATCCTTACCTTCATATTTACCTACATGAAGAAAAAAAAGCCAACAAGGGAGCAGGGATGAATACGTATATTAATTATATAATATAATATTAATATTATATATTAACATATATATTCATCCCTGGCCCCTTGCTGGCTTTTTAAATTTATATATGTGTGTGTGTGTGTGTGTGCGCACTTAGTCATTCAGTTGTGTCCGACTCTTTGTGACACCATGGACTGTAGCCCACCAGGCTCCTCTGTCCATGGGGATTCCCCAGGCAAGAATACTGGTGTGGGTTGCCATGCCTTCCTCCAGGGAATCTTAACAACCCAGGGATTGAACCCAGGTCTTCCTCACTGCAGGCAGATTCTTTACCATCTGAGCCACCAGGGAAGCCCATGAATAATGGAGTGGGTAGCCTATGCCTTCTCCAGGGGATCTTCCCGACCCAGGAATTGAACCAGGGTCTCCTGCATTGCAGGTGGGTTCTTTACCAGCTGAGCTACCAAAGAAGCCTATATATATTCCAGGACCAATCAATAGATACCAAAATATGACAATGCTCAAGTCCCTTAGTTGGCCTTCCCCTATCTATGGGTTCCACATCTGTGAATTCAACCAACCACGGATCATGTAGTACTGTATGTATTAAATGGAAAAAAAAAATCTGTGTGTAAGTGGACTGGTTCTGTTTAACCCATGTTGTTCAACTCTATAGAGGTTGGAGATGACCATTTGTTGAATCTTTGCTTTCCTCAAGGCCCCATACTAAAACTGTAGACATGTGAAATCTTATTTAATCCCCATGATAACCCAGAAGTGTACTATCACCACCTGTTAGCAGATGATGTCTCTGCCCCACTCATACACTGTCTCCCACTCAGGTGACCAGCAGAAGCTTTAGCGGACAGCTTCCATTGTCCATCCATGGCCAGGGTACCTTAACCCCAGCATCTTTGTTTCTCTGACTAAGGGTGTTCCCTGGCCAAAGAAGGGTGCTGGGACCACTTGTTGGGGGTGGGGAAGCAAGTAAGAAATGTCAGAGACTTAATTCCCGGAGGGCAATCATCAAAAAAAGAGGGAAGGGAATTGGTGGATAAGCATCCTTTTTTTTTTTTTTCTTTTTAAAATCTGTGTTTCAGGCTCTTCTGAGGTATAGTCGATGGAGGCTTTCAGAGGACACCCAGAAAGATCTGGGTCCAGCTGCGCACACCTGTCACTCTCTCATTAATGCACCCTTCCTTGGCCTTCTTCCCTTTCCTGTCTGTCTCTTCCACCTCTTCACCACGTGTCTTAGGTTGTGTTCTCTGGAAACAGAATCTCAAATGGAGATTTATATGTAGGAGGCTTATTGGAGAATACATGTTATTTTGACACACACAAGGAAGGGGGAAAGCAGGCCTGGGCAGAGAGAAAAGTTCAATGTGGATAGAGTTGCAAAGGAGCCCTCAATCGATCTGTAGTGAGCTTTGGAGCTCAGAAGGCTTTTCTGAGGCAAGGGAACCAGGCTTTGGTACCCAGGCATGAATAGTCCTCCCTGTGGGCTGCCCCTTTGGAGAGGGTATAACCTGGGCTAGGCAACTCCCTTAGACTGAAGGCAGGTCCCAGAGAGGGATGTTGTTAGAAGCCATCAGCAGTCACCTCTCTGGAAACTGGGGATTGAGTACCTTGGTCCTGAAGATGATTTCTGAACATTGCACCCTAGGATCCACTAAAGTATACCCTTGTTCCTCTGTGACCCACTTGCTTCTAAGTTCATAGCAAATGTATTGGTGAGAACGACTGTCAGTGGGACTATTCCCATTTCCAGCCTTTGGTTTCTGAACCCATGTATTTTATTTGCTGGGTAAAGAGCACCATAAAATGCTCATTGGTATAGGGTACATACCACATCCTGAAGAATAGCACTGCAGGATATTATCTCGAAACCACACCTTTCCATTGCTCTACGAGGCTGGCATTTCTGGACTACGTGATGTGAGTTATACCTGGTGGATCCAACAGCCATCTGCCCATTTCTGGACTGCTGTTGCTTTATTTATTTATAATTTTTATTAATGGTCGTCCTGGGTCTTCATTGCTGTACTCAGGCTCTCTCTAGTTGTGGAGGGAGGGAGCTACTTTCCTTTCGGGCTTGTTCTTGCAGTGGCTTTTCCAATTGTGGAGCAGGGACTCCAGGCATGTGGGCAGGCTTCAGCAGTTTCAAAGCAAGGGATCAGTTGTTGTGGCTCTCAGACTCTAGGGCAAGGGCTCTGTAGTTGTGGCACAAGGACCTACTAGCCCTGTGGCATGTGGGATCTTCCTGGGGTAGGGACTGAATTTGTGTCTCCTGCATTGGCCAGCAGGTTCTTAACCACTGGACTATCAGCAAAGCCCCCTCTGTTGCTTTAAAGTCAAGTTCGTTGGACTGAAACGATGTACCGTAGAGTCCATTTATGTGAATCTAAGACTGAAAGCCCATGGATGGTGGTGTTGGCCATGACCTGAGAGCTGTGATGGCAAACCTGCGCCTGGACTGTGTGTTGATTTCATTCATTGTGAATTCCTGCCCCTTCCTGACCTCCTTTCCCCCAGTCTTCTCATCTTTTCCTTCCCAGGCCCCTGGTCAATTAGGCAAGTCTTTTGCCACTGCCCATATGACTGCCTGGGCTCTTTACACACATAGTGGATGACCATCATTCGCAGCTCTGACCACAGAAGGGCTTCTCTTCACTGTCTTTCAGGGCCACATTGACATGGGGCTGTAAGTCAGCTGGGCTCCATATTGGCTTGGCTACATGCTGAACCAACCCATCTGAGGTCAAGCTTGATCTCTTTTCTACTCCATCCTGTGTTACAGGGAAGAGCAAAATCTAAGTATCGGAGCTGTTTCTTTTACTTTAACCTTTGCTTCCTGTTGCTTTTGTTCACTTAAAGGATACTGTTTATACCATAATGGCCTTCCTTTGGGAACCCTGTCCCTCTGCCTGAATGGTAAACCAAGTGCCTTTGTTCATTGAAATATCCTGACCCTGTTCACCTGTGGGTGGCTACAGGAAGGAAGAAATTAACACATCTTCTTAGGAGAAATTTGCAAGATTAACAGTCTTTTTGCTTTATTTCCTCATCTCCCCGGATCTGTGTCCTATAAAAGATTCTGGCATCCAGACCCTTATAAGATGGTTACTTTGAAACATTAATCTATAGTCCTCTCTGTTGACTTGTTGTGTGGCAAGCAGAGTGAGCTTGGATTTGGTAACTATTGGGCCTATAAATTCTTCCTTATTTGACTTTATTATTATTTTTAACTTAATATTCGTTTTTTTCTTTGGACAGAATATCCAGTATCTAGTCCTATACATCAGAGAAGGCAATGGCAACCCACTCCAGTACTCTTGCCTGGAAAATCCCATGGACGGAGGTGCCTGGTAGGCTGCAATCCATGGGGTCACCAAGAGTCGAACATGACTGAGAGACTTCACGTTCACTTTTCACTTTCATGCATCGGAGAAGGAAATGGCAGCCCACTCCAGTGTTCTTGCCTGGAGAATCCCAGGGATGGCAGAGCCTGGTGGGCTGCCGTCTATGGGGTCACACAGAGTTGGACACAACTGAAACGACTTAGCAGCAGCAGCAGCAGCAGTCCTATACATTCCTTCCTGGTTCCTGTTGGTGTGGTTTGGGTAGATCTGGTATCTCCTTTGGCACTTAGGCCTCTTGTAGCAGTCCCAGCACTTCCCTGGGCTGATGATATTGTAACTTGATGCTAGTTGTTGTTTTGGTGGCCAAGAGAGGAGGTGGAGTGAGATCCCAGGGTGGGCTTATGTTGTCTTGCAAGATGATGGTCTGTGTGATAGGCCCACATGGGGTCTCATTGATAAGATGGCTTGTTATGTTGACCTTGCAAATGAAGAATAAAATCAGAGTGATCTGTGAGACTGACCAAATTGCTCAAATGGCATCCTGTTATCTCACTGGTGCTTATCTTCTTAAAGCTGCAAGATCACCAGATTCCAGACCTCCGGCTACATGACCATCCCTTCAGAGAATTTTTCATTGGTGGGGTATAAGAAGGACTCCTTCAGAAAGGGAGAACGCTGGTTCTCCTTATGAACCAGTCACCCTCTCTTTTCCCTCTAATAAATTTCCTTTTCTTGCCTGACTGCCCAGCTGGTTCTCTTTTTCTGTGCACTCGCCTTACACTGTGCATTCGAGCTGTCTTCAGCAAGGGCTGGGAGCATTAACCTGTAACTAGGAGAAATGGGCTGCTTCTTCAGGCTTGGATGGTTTTGGAGGATTTCGCGGCTCAAGGTTTCTTAGTGCATTGACCCTGTTGTTACTACCCACTTTGTAAGCAAGGTCCCATTTCTTCCCAATCAGAGCTCTACTCCAGACACAGAAGCCTTGCAGCTGTTGGGATTCTAACCTTCTCTGGGACTTTGCTACCTTGTAATTAAGTCCTGGGCTTGATGCTCAAATTCTGCCTCTGGCTGCAGGAGGTGAGTCTACTTACTGCCAAGGAGGCCCTCTGACTTTTGCTCCTTACCCCGTAACACTGATAAATCACCTTAGCCTTTCATTGTCTTTCTCTAATGCATTTGTAGCTTCCAGCAGCAGCCACTGAGTCCATTTTACTCATAATTACTACGTCTTTTTTTGTGCCTCTCAAACATTTTGTATATTCACCACCCAATGCATTTCCTTTTAGAGGTATCTCGTCCAGTTCAGAAGATGTGTTGTAGTGAAAAGGTAAAAAAAAAGAGGAATTCCCCGCCCGCCCTTTCCTGAGAACAAAGAAGATAAAGAGAACAGTGAGCAGGCCTGAACATTCTTAGTTTTTTTCCGTTTAACTACTCATAACTCTGAATGTCTGTAAGTAAGTTTGCTTTTGTGACTCCTAACTCTGCAGGAGGTACAATGCACATTTTTTTCCTTTGACTCTATGCTAAATACATCCTGTATCTGGTGTTTACCCTCAAAACACCCTTCCCTTGTAGTTACATATCAGAAAGAAGGCTGCCCAGCCACTGAACTGCCAGACTCAATTACTGGGTTATAGGTTACTGACGCCAGCCAATGACTGTCTTTGAAACAAGGCCGGAGGAAGAAACCGAAATCCTAACACCTTTGTTTCTCATCACTGATCCCTGATTGCTGACTGTGAGCCCTCACAGCATATAAGCCCCTGGACTTCTCGCGGTGGGGTGGTACACAGTTCTTGAGGCATAAGCTTGCTCTGTTTCCCTTTCTGCCGGCTGAGAATTAAAGCCACCTTTCTATTTCCTCCAAACTCTGTCTCCGTATTTTTTTTAAATTTGGTTTGGTGGGCAGAGAAAGCCAAGATTTTGGTCAGCACAACACCATGGACAGAGAAGCCTGGCAGGCTACAAGTCCATAGGGTCACAAAGAGTTGGACAGAACTGAAGCCACTTAGCACACACATATGGGTAGAAATATTCCTCTTAAGCTATGAGTTTCCATTTATTAAAGTATTTGTTCATTCATTTATTCTTTCCCTCTCCTGTTCATGACCTCATTTGGTAAGTAGTTACGCTCAGTGGTAAACACTCCTATGTCATAGACATAATATTTTAGAATTGAAAGAGACTTCAGTTATCATTTTCAGGTGATTCTACCAATGATGGAAATGAGAAATCCAGAGAGGATGAGTCATTTTCTTGAAGATCGTAGAGCTGATTCAGGACAGAGTTAGGCTTAGAACCAGGTTTCAGAGGGGGACAAATATGCCGAGGGAAGACAGCCATACAGTCTTTACTGCAAGAACAGAAATGTGTGACTCATGTCAATTAGTGCTTTATTAATATGCATATCAGGCTTCCCTGGTGGCTCAGCTGGTAAAGAACCTACCTGCAATGAGGGAGACCTGGGTCGGATTCCTGGGTTGGGAAGATCCCCTGGAGAAGGGAATGGCTACCCATTTCAGTATTCTGGCCTGGAGACTTCCATGGACTGCATAGTCTTTGGGGCTGCAAAGAGTCAGAAGCAGCTGAGCGACTTTCACTTCAATATGCATCTCATGTTCACTGTCTCAGCCCATAGCTCAAAGTTACAGAGGTGTAGCCTTTTCCTCTGTCTATAGTTCTCCGGACTGGGAGCTTTTGAACTAGTAGGTCTCATAGTCCTGGCTTTGATTTAATTTGAACCAAGGGAGCTGTTTAGATCCAAGAAGTTCCTCTTCCAGCTGAAATTCAAAGCACAAGAATGCAAATGTTCCCTTATCTTTGGGACATGAAAGCTCTAGCTTGCCATTGAAGCAAATAATCGGTGAAATGACCTGCTTTTCTCAAACGTTTAACCAAGCCAACTTTAACTTTTGCCAACCTTAATTGTAAGCAGAGCAACAATTGTCAAGAGTCTGTGAATTGAGATTCTCTTCAGGCTTGAAACCTTGCTTAGAAACCATGTTACTTTCCCACTCGGCCCCAGTTCCTGTGCAAACTGAATTTTCTCAGTCTTCTGGGATTGAGTTAGGCACTTTGGATGTCAGCACAGTACTGGGGAGAAATCTGATTTTGTTTTTCCTGACACATAGACCAAGTTTACTCTGCTTAATTCAGATTTGAGTGCTGCCAATTCCCAATTTTATAATCCTGTTAAGAGTATAATACTATTATTACCACTAAGGTACCCTTCCCTGGCATTTGGCTGCTGGCCTCATGCCAGAGATCACATGAACGGCAAGGAAATGGTACTCAGTGCCCAGTACAGGGAGTTAGAAGAGTGTTATTACCATAGGAACTGCACCTGTCAGGTAAACCATTGACTTCAGATTTACTACCAGGGGAGTTAAGCCTAAGCTAATTCTATAGTGAATTACATAGGTCTTTTTTAAAAAAAGTATTTATTTTTGGCTGTGCTGGGTCTTTGTTTCTGCTCAGGCTTTTCTCTGGTTGTGATGATCGGGGACTACTCTCTAGTTGCGGGACTAGTGCTCAGGCTTCTCCTTGCAGTGGCTTCTCTTGTTGCAGAGCACGGGCTCTGAGGCATGCAGACTCAGTAGTTGGGACACGTGGGCTCAGTAGCTGCGGCTCCCGGGCTCTAGAACGCAGGCTCAATAGTAGCGGTGCACGACCTAGCTGCTCCTTGGCATGTGGGATCTTCCTGGATCAGGGGTGGAACCTGTGTCTCATGCACTAGCAGGCGGATTCTTTACCACTGGGCCACTGGGAAGCCCCAGGGTCCTGTACAGTTGATAAATATTTGTTGAATGAAAGCAAGAATGAAGACACTGCCTTAGAATGTGGCGAGTGTGCAGTGGATCGTGTGTTACAGTGGTCTCCCTCTGGGACCCTGGCGCTCTTTCCTTCCTCCTCTAAGCGTTGTTGGCTGCTGCTGGCTCTCAGCTGAGCCGCTCTCTAGGAATTGCCTTTTGTGGGAGAAAGCAGCCTCATTCGAGATCATGTTCCCTTCTCAAGGGCCACTCTTGACTGGGCAATGGAAGGTATGAAGGCCTGGCCTCTGGATCTCAAAGTGGGGCAAGTCTGAATGGCCACTTCAGCTCCAGAGCTCCTGTGAGTGAGTGATAGTCTCTCAGTCATGGCTGACTCTTTGCAAACCTATGGACTATAGTCTGCCAGATGCTTCTGTCTGTGGATGTCTCCAGGCAAGAATACTATAGTGGGTTGCCATTTCTTTCGCCAGAGCTCCTGTAGGGCTGGCCTGAAGCTTTTATGTGACTTTATCACAGTCCTGCTTCTTCCTCGGGCCAGTCCTGCTTCCTTTAGGTGCTGATCCTGAGAGCATCCCACGATAATCTTCCTGTATGTGAATTTCTGTTTCAATGTTTCTAGGAATCTGGCTAAAATATAAGTGCAAACTGTTACGAGATTTTGGAAAAGACCCTGGTGCTGGGAAAGACTGAGGGCAGGAGGAGAAGGGGACGACAGAGGATGAGATGGTTGGATGGCATCATCGACTCGATGGACACAGGTTTGAGTGGACTCCGGGAGTTGGTGATGGACAGGGAGGCCTGTGTGCTGCGGTTCATGGGGTTGCAAGGAGTAGGACATGACTGAGTGACTGAACTGAACTGTTATGGGATTATAGGGGAGGGACTATCAGGTGAACCTTGGGCATTTGGTGAAGCAGCGACAGTACTGGGAACAGAGGAGAGGATGGAATTTTGGGCAAAGGGTGGCAGGGGCTTGCTAGAGAATGTAGGGAAGGATGTGGTTTGGGAAGAGCTGGAGCAAAGTCGGGGTGCACAGCTCCTGAGACAGGGAAATCATGCCCCTTGCTCTGATGAGATAGATGCTTCCCACTTGCTGTTGCTCTCGATTTATACTACCCCATCCGCGGAAGCAGCCCAGCTAGAGAGACGTACAGACAGATGATTTGATCCTGGGCTGGAGAGCTGGTGGGATTTACCCATAGCGATGAGGAAGAGTTAAGTGTAGAGTCAGGGATCCCAGGGCACGAGAGGGTAGTGTGGCATGTGAGTGGGGATTCCTGGGTGGAGAAGAATTCCAGAATGTCGTGACTGACTCTTTGGATAGCTGACTCTGACTGACTTGGGTAGGGCTTACTGTAGCTCCTGGGGTCCCTTGACATAATGCCTGGGCATGCACAGCCTGCAGGGAGTGGGGAGGGACCAGGGTGTCTGCAGTGGCCAAACAGGGTTAGCCAGGATAACATCTGCTCCTTTTCCACAGGTGCCAAGGTTGGGGAATGAAGCCAGTGAGGAGCAGGCTGCCCAGAGGGCAAATGAGACTGGAAGAGCAGAGGCTAAAAGGGAGGGCCCAAGGAGAGGACCAGGCAGAAGCAGACACCTCTGACATTATTTTCTTGGTTAGTGATATAAAAAGATAGTTCTCCTCTCCTGCTCCCAGAGCTGCAAAAATGAAAAGCAAGGAGCTAGCTTTCTAGATGGCTAAAGTTTTTGATTATGCTCATTGCTTCTACACAATATAAGTTTTGTGAAATTAGAATTGAATCCAAATAATGCTGTATAACTAATATATGCCAGAAACTGTGCTAAGCAGCCTGGCTTCATTTGCTAGTAATTATAATTTGCTAGTAATTATAATCAAAGAAGCAGTTCCTAAAATAATTAAATTTAATGAGAGAAGGATAAACAGAAGTGCCGTTTGGTTACTGTTCAGTCAATTGTTCTTACCTTGCTGTGGACATTAGCTCAGTTGGTTCTTCTTTAGCAGTGAATGCCTAATATTTCATGAATTTATGAAACAAAATGTTATTTGATGTCTTTGTGGTGACAGACGCTGTGTCAGGCGCTGGAAATGTACATGACCAGTATAGTGGACTGCAATGAGATGAGCCTTTTAACATCCGAGGACAAAATAACTTGTTTCTGGATATTAACTCTTTCAGATTTGAATTTATTTTACTTTCAGGAGGACTTCATTTTTCCTAAATTGAAGTACAGTTGATATACACTATTATGTTAGTTTCAGGTGTACAACACAAGGATTCAACATTTAAGAATATTATGGAATGACCACCACAGTAAGTCTAGCAAACATTTGTCACTCTACAAAGTTATTTACGTTATTATTGACAGTATTCATTATTCTGTGTATTACATCCTTGTGACATTTATTTTACAGCTGGAAGTTCATACCTCCTAATCTGCTTTACCTGTTTCATTCAACCCCACCCCATTTCCCTGTGGTAACCACCAGCTTGTTTATGCATCTGTTTTTGTTTTATTTTGCTTTGTTCATTTGTTGTTGTTGTTGTTGTTTTAGATTCCACATAGACTGTGGAATCATATGGCATTTGTCTTTCTGTGTCTCACTTATTCCATTTATCAAATTACCCTCCAGGTCGATCTACGTTGGAAATGGCGAGATTTCACTCTTTTTAAATGACTGAGTAATATTCCATTGTGGATAGAATATTCATTATCTACTCCTCTGTGGATGGGCACTTAGGTTGATTCCATATCTTGCTTTTTATAAACAACGCTGCAGTGAATATTGGGATGTGTGTATCTTTTCGAATCGATGTTTTCATTTACTTCACGTAAATACCCAGAAATGAAATTGCTAGACTGCATGGTAGTTCTACTTTATTTTGGGGGAACTTCCATACTGTTTTCCACAGTGGATGCACCAGTTTACATTCCCACCAACAATACATTAGGGTTCCCTTTTCTCCACATTCTCACTAACACTTAATTATCTTTTTGATGATAGCCATTCTGACTGATGAGTGTGAGGTCATATCCCTTTGTGCTTTTGATTTGCAGTTCCCTGATGATCAGCGATGTTGAGCATCTTTGCATATGTTTGTTGGATGTCTGTATATCTTTTCTGGAAAATGTCCAGAATGTTCTTTGCCCATTTTTTAATGCGGTCATTCATATTTTTGGTGATGAGCTGAATGAGTTCTTTATATATTGTGGATATTGACCCTTTATCAGATACCTCACTAGCAAATTTCTTTTACCATTCAGTAGGTTGCCTTTTTGTCTTGTTGATGATTTCCTTTATTGTGCAGAAGCTTTTTAGTTTGATATTGTCCCATTTGCTTATTTTTGTTTTTAGTGCCCCTGCCTGTGAAGATAGATCCAAAAAATATTACTAATACTAATGTCAGAGTTTACTGTCTGTGTTTATCTTCTAGGAGTTTTATGGTTTCAGGTATTGCATTTAAGTCTTTAATCCATTTTGAGGTTATTTTGTACATGTATATTTTTATGAGATGTATATTATTATGTATGTGTATATGAAGAAAGCACTCTAGTTTTATTCTTTTGCATGTAGTTGTCTAATTTTGCCAACACCATTCATTGAAGAGGCTATCTTTTCTCCATTGTATATTCTTGTGTTCTTTGTTTTAGATTAACTGACTGTATAAGTGTGGGTTTATTTCTGGAGTCTCTATTCTACTCCACTGATCTGTGTGTGTGTGTGTTTGTGCCAGTACTATACTGTTATGATTATTGTAGCTTTGTAGTATAGTTTGAAATCAAGGAGCATGATACCTTCATCTTGGTTTTTTCTTAAGATTACTTTGACTATTTGAGGTCTTTTGTGGTTCCATACAAATTTTAGAATTATTTGTTCTAGTTCCGTGAAAAATGCTATTGGTATTTTGATAGGGATTGCATTGAATCTGTGCATGGCTTTGGGTAGTATGGACATCTTAAAGATATTAATTCTTCTAAACCATGAGCATAATACGTCTTTCCATTTATTTGTGTTGTCTTCAGTTTCTTTTGTCAAATCTTGTAGTTTCCAAGTAGAAGTTTTTCACCTTCTTGGTTAAATTTATTCTTAAGTATTTTGTGCCTTTGCTGCTGCTGCTGCTGCTAAGTCACTTCAGTCGTGTCCAACTCTGTGTGACCCCATAGATGGCAGCCCACCAGGCTCCCCCGTCCCTGAGATTCTCCAGGCAAGAACACTGGAGTGGGTTGCCATTTCCCTCTCCAATGCATGAAACTGAAAAGTGAAAGTGAAGTTGCTCAGTCATGTCCGACTCTCCGAGACCCCGTGGACTGCAGCCCACCAGGCTCCTCCGCCCATGGGATTTTCCAGGCAAGAGTACTGGAGTGGGGTGCCATTGCCTTTGATGCAACTATAAATGGGATTGTTTGCTTAAGTTCTCTTTCTGATAGACTGTTGTTAGTATATACAAATACAACATATTTTTGTATATTAATTTTGTGTCCAACAACTGTACTGAATTCAACAGTTACAATTGTTTTTTGGTAGAGTCTTTAGTATCATGTCATCTGGAAACAGTTACAGTTTTACTTCTTCCTTTCCAGTTTGGATGCCTTTCATTTCTTGTCTAGGAGGATTTAATATTTGACTCAGTATTTTATTCTAAGAAATTTGATATTGGGGCATCTCTAGGTTATAGTCATTCTGTTATGTGGTGTCTGTATGCAGTTCAGTATTAGAATATTGTAACACTGTCATTTAATCTCACTGTTGAATCTTGGATATGCTGTGTTGGACAGAGTGACTGCACATGTTATGATTTGGTAAGTGGGACGGGGAGTGAATTTTTAGCCTTGGGTGTGGAGTCATCTTGGCATTGATGGAATTTTGTTTCTGTTCTAATGCATTTCAGAGCCTTCTGAAAGCAGTGTCTCAGCCATCCATTATTAGTGGCCCTAATACTGGAGGCTCAGCAAGGTTTTCTGGTGATCTCCTATGAGGGCCATGACCACACTGTGGTTGACCTTGACCACGGACTTAGCAATGAAGCTTATTGAGTTGAGAGCAAGAAGCTAAAGAATGATACAGAAGAACATTTCTCCCTCATTTCTGATGTTTTCTTCTGTAGTAAAGAAACTCAACTTGACTTTTACCTTCTTTCTACTCCAGGGGAGGGAGGGTGACTTATCTGATTGGGTGCTGTGGGAAGAGCAAACTGGGTGTGTCTGGATCATATTCATCTTCCTCCATCATGGGAATGAGCATGAATCATCTTGGTTCTTCTAGGGGAAGGCTTGCTGTATTTCAACCCAGCACCTGTATCAGAATAGGTAAGTCCACCCATGTTTGTTCTAGCCCATTTCAGAGACTGCCAAAAGCATAATCCATACTGTGCACTGCAGACTCTTGACTATCTGAGCTACCAGGGAAGTCCCTCTCCAGGGGATCCCTGCCCCAGGAATCAAACCAAGATCTCCTGCATTGCAGGCAGATTCTTTACTAGCTGAGCTACCAGGGAAGCCCACCAGTGTTCTCAGGAGATCCCAGAGGAGAAGAACTAGTCAGCAGGTCCATCTGGCTTTTGCCAAAATCCTCATCTTCCTATCTTTTTATAATAGTAAGAGAGGGAATATTTTGAAATCTCAGCTAGAACTCTTATTTTCTAGTTTGAATTCAAATGTGGGAAAAATAGAGCTATTTATTGCTCTCTCAAAATCTAGGACCCCAGGCATGCTCAGTTATTGTCTGGGAGCCCCTGTGGGTTTCATGGTATTTGTGGAGGTGGCAGCTGGGGGCTGTAGCTATGCTCTCTGCATAGAGCCTCTCAAAGGAGGTCTGAAAGGCAGTTTCCATGGACACCATGGGCTCTTTCAGGGTAGGAACTGGACTTATTCTGTGTCCTCCAGGCTTAGACAGTGAGTGGGTCTGGAAGACAAGACACTTTATAAATATATGTTGAAACATTTTCAGGAATATATTGTGGAAGGATTTGAGGTTGGATGAGTAACTTGAATTAATTTGAGTGACTTTGAATTAAAGTTATTAAAGGTTTCAAACAGAAGTTCAGAGCTGTACTTAGAGAAGAATGTAAAATGGATTAAAGTATGACTGTCCGACTTTTGTAACAGTGTAGGAATGTGACTGGTGGTAGGCGTAGGAAGGGAGACAGGGAAGGCAAAAGATTTTGGACGTGATGTTTTTAGGACTTGGAAGCTTATTTGGACTTGAGGTGGGGCACGCACGACATAAAAGATGACACTGAGGTTTCCAACCTCAGAGACTGATGTGTGGGAACAGAGGATGAAGAGGATTGAGTATTTCAGGGGAAAATGACGACCCTGTTTACCCAGCCATGGCGGGTGGGGGAAGTGTAGCAGGAATGAGGCACCATCTCTTTCTCTCATAGGATTCATAGTTCATGGGGAGGGGTGTGGAACAAGGTTAATTGCGTGCAATAACCAGCAGACACTATACATCATAGCTAATCCTGTCAGATTTGTACAGGAGGTTACTTTATAATGCCACAGTTCAGAGGGAGATCCTTGGAATCAGACTGCCTGGGATCCTATCTTGACTCCCCCTGCTTGCTAGCTCAGTGACCTTGGGCTAGTTCTCTCATTCAACAAATATGTGCTGAGTACCTAATATGTGGGCTCTCCAGGTGGCACAGTGGTAAAGAATCTGCCAGCCTATGCAGGAGATGAGAGAGATGCAGATTCCACCCCTAGGTGGGGAAGATCCCCTGGAAGGGGAAATGGCAACCCACTCCAGTATTCTCTCCTGGGAAATCTCATGGACAGAGGAATCTGGCGGGCTACAGTCCATGATGTCACAAAGTCGGACATGACTGAGCGACTGAGCACACATATGCCCACATACAGCCAGTATATGCCAAGCACTAGACCAGGCACTAAGAATACTGCAAAATAGAACCCCCCAAAAAATCCCTTCCCTGTGCCATTACACCGAGACCTTCTGTACATGTCTGACAGTTATGAACCCTTTGAGAGTGAGAAGATGCCTGATTCTTGCAGTACTTCCCTCACTTGCCATTGCTGGGTAAACAGTAGCTAGAGATTCCATGTTGATTGGTTGCTTGGTTGCAGAGATGGCCTCATATCCCAGGCAGGGGTTGGGAAAGGCAGCTGCAAGCCCAGGCAATTCCGTCTTCCATCCGCCTCCTTCTGGAGACAGAGCTGGTGTACTTTCTCTGCTCCGCTAGGGGGACCCAAATGCAAAGGAAAAAGCCTCTCCTGCCTCCAAAGGTAACGGGATCCACAGCCCTCCAGAGGGGTGGGCAATGCTCAGCCAACCTCAGTCCTTGAGCGTGTGCTCCCCACCCTCTCCCTTCCCCTCCCCGCCAGCTCTGGTCCTGCTTTCTCCTCGCCTGATAGCAGCTTTTACAATCAGGGCTATTGGAGCAGTTTCCACCCTTGTGGGGACTGCTCAGTTCCTGGGAACCCTGCCGCTCCTGCCGGAGCTGACATATGGATTTGCCTTAGGAGCAAAGAAGATGGATTGGGAAGGGTTACTAGCCTGGTGATGAGGTTGCTCTGGTTTCATTCACACGGGAAACCCCCGAAAACCGTATCTAGTCCATCAAAGATGCTTCGTCTTCTCCAGCTCCCTTCTCTACCTCTGTAAAATCAGGGGCCCTTACCCACATTGATATTTCAATGCGAGATCTTTCAGAGTTAAATGCTTCCTGGTTTACAACAAGGCCTTAAGAACCAAGATATGGTTCTCACTAGGGCCACCTAACTTGCTGAGACTGATAGAATGATCTGTTTTGACAACTAATCTTACAGAGATTGTATTTATTTGTGAAAGGTTGGGCAGTTTTGTTTTATTATTATTATTATTTTTAACACTATGCTGTGGGGCACTTTTCCTCTTTTTGAACAGCTTGCAAGCATTTTGGCAGCATTTGGGAAAAATTCTCAATTATATACTTTCTGCAATAAAGTCTGATAGCAAGTTGTTTTTTTTCTTTGATCTGTAATTAAACCGTTGGATTCAGTTTTTGTTGTAGAGATGTTATCTCTTTCAAGATCTGAACTTTTCCTTGGGGGAGAATAATATAGATGTTTTCAATGAAACATATTTAATATTTCAGGGTTTAAAGAACTTTTAGAAATAACTGCTGTAGATAAATTGGTCCAAACAGAGAAGAGGTTCATGATCTCTCCATATTAAAGTTGGGGTACACTCCTTTTTTTAAGCCTAATGGGCATTAAAGGCAAATCATTTCTTAGACTGTCAGCTTTAGAAGAGTCCTTAGAGATTTTCTCATTTAAAACTCACATTTGAAAAAAATAGAAAAATACAGTCAGTTTCAAAATCAAGAAAAAAAGAATTCAAACTTTCAAGGAATAGTCACCGATTTGATTATTGTATCATTCTAGTGTTGTCTTACTATGTTTACTGAATAAAGTAGCAAAGATTTTGAACTCTTCTTCTTATCAAAATAGTAAAAATACTTCTAAAATAAGAAAAAAAAACCACTTATATTTGGCAGATGAGAAAACCATGGTCCAGAGGGGCAAATGACCTGGCTTATCATGGCTCTTCTGATCCAGAAGGGCTCTGGACATCACTGTTTGAATTATCCCAAAGAATTTTGATGTGAGCTGAGGGTGAAAGTATTTTTGTTCCCCCATGATTTTTAATTTTCCTTGAGTCTGCCAAGGAAGGTCTGGAATAAAGGAAGTAAAGCAGAGAGAGAGAGAAGAGAGAGAGAGGGCTTTGACCATTGTGTGATAAAGATGTTCTGGTGACTCAGTGCCCTGTGACCTGTAAGATGATGTGAAGGGGAAGGGGTGAGTAACTCTGTCCAGGAGAACAAGAAAGGTCACAAGAATCTCTGGAAGGTCATGTCCCAGCACAGAAGGCACACTCATCAGGCTTGTTCAGTGACCGTTTAGTGAGACCACTAGGTAGTAGATAGTGTGACATGTACTAGAAAATGCCATCTGACGTTGTATACATCCTTCACATTCTCCAGGCACTTTTACATGCATGCATCATTTCCTCATTTGACACCTCCTGTATCAGCCAAAGTTCCTGATGACTCTGGCTCACTTGAACATGGTGAGGACTATTTTGGAAAGAAGCAAGTGGGTCATGCTGTGATAGTTCCCAGAGGTGCTCTGGGGATGAGGGAGCCGAAACACAAGGGCAGTTTCTTCAGGGCTCTGTCTTTGCCTTGCCTTGTCTCTGAGTAATTTCAGTTTATGTTAGTCTCCTTAGGATACCCATTCCAGGGTGAGAGTGTCTGGTTAGCACAGCCTGGAACACATGGGCCCTCCTTGACCAAGGATATAACTGAGGCATCTTGATGTGTAAGTCCTTCTATGCTATGCTATGCTATGCTATGCTAAGTCACGTCAGTCGCGTCCGACTCTGTGCAGCCCCATAGACGGCAGCCCACCAGGATCCCCCAGCCCTCGGATTCTCCAGGCAAGAACACTGGAGTGGGTTGCCGTTTCCTTCTCCAGTGCATGAAAGTGAAAAGTGAAAGTGAAGTTGCTCAGTTGTGTCTGACTCTTCGCGACCCCAGGCTCCTCCATCCATGGGATTTTCCAGGCAAGAGTACTGGAGTGGGGTGCCATCGCCTTCTCTGTAAGTCCTTCTAGGCTGTATCCAAAGCTGGAATCTAGAAAAATGGTACTGATGGACTTATTTTCAGGGCAGAAACAGAGACACAGATGTGGAGAGTGGACTTGTGGACCCAGCAGGGTAAGGAGATGGGGGATAGATCGAGAGAAGACTGACACATATACACTGCCATATGTAAAGGAGAAAGCTAGTGGGAAGCTGCTGTTATAGCACAGGGAAGTCAGCTCGGTGCTCTGTGGTGACCTAGACGAGTGGGATGGGAGAGGGAAGGAGGGAGGTTCAAGAGGGAGGGGATATATGTATACTTACAGCTGATTCATGTTGTACAGCTGAAACCAACACAGCATTGTAAAGCAGTTTCCCTCCAATTAAAAAAAAAATTAAAAATAAAACCAAACCTCTACCAGATAGCTGAACATAACAATCCTAGAGTCAACCAAAAATGTCAAGGATTAGTGACCCAGCAAAACTCTCTGAGATGGTTCACAGGCTTGGATGCTTGTGGCTTCTCTCAGGTGCTCTCTGTATTTGTCCGTTTCACTGTTGAGTGAGGCCAAGTGATAAAAAAGAATGGATGCTGAATCGGACTCTAAACTGTGACTCTCTGAGTTAATTACTTAACCTGTCTCATTTTTCTATGTGTGAAAATAAAGACAACACTGACAGCAACAACAACAAAATAGGAAATTCTGAGGTTCTGGACAAATGTCTCCTATAAATCCTGTGAGGAGGGATGCTTGATGAAATGATTATTCCTCCTTAGTATAAATGGAGACTCAGAGAGGTGAAGTGACTTGCCCAAGGTCACACAGCTGTATATAGCAAAGTTACATCTCTAGATCCTGTTCTTCCCACCAAAAGGAGGAGGTGCAGTGTGTCTGCGCTCCCTTCTCCTTTCTTACTGCTTGCACCACTCTGCTTTTTCCCTTCCCAGGAGCCTCCTCACCACACCACCTGCCATCTCTTGCTCCCCTCCACTCTTGGATCCCCAGGTTTCCAAGGAGCACTGTAGTCAACTGAGGAACAGTTCATTAGCTGTGTGCTAATGGAAAGAATCTCTCCCAGGTCGGTCTTCTGGACACTATGAAAGTCCTCTCTCACTTCTTACTCCACTGATTCACTCATTGTTGGGGATCTGGACCTCATAGGAAGGAGGCTCAGGGAACTTGGAAAGGCATCTCTTCATGTTTCCTTGAAGTGAGGTCTTCCTGCGAGTGGAGCCTGGCCTTGGTTTCTCGGCCCCATCATAGTATCACTGTTTAGAAGTGAATGAACATTTAGGGACAGTGGTTCAAAAATACATGATTCTCCTATATCTTGTAGAAAAAAAGCCCATACTCCCTTGATTAACAATGGTGTGCCACTTCTGATATCTGGGGTACTGCCTACGGAAGGGTTCTGACTATCTGAGAACAGTGGAAAGAATTAGACTAGTGATGTCTGCTAGGAGCGCAGAATGGACAGGGGTTGGGTTGATGTTCCTGATGGAAGCTTTCCACTCTCTTGCTCCATCTTTCCTTCCTCCTAAATGCTTTCACTAGTGGCTCAGATGGTAAAGAATCTGCCTGCAATGCTGGAGACCCAGGTTAAATCCCTGGGTCGGGAAGATCCCTTTTAGAGGGGAATGGCAACCCACTCCAGTATTCTTGCCTGGAGAATTCCATGGACAGAGGAGACTGGCTGACTACAGTCCATGGGGTCGCAAAGAATCAGACACGACTGAGCGACAAACAGTTTCACCCATTTGGTGCTATGGTTTGACAAAGTGAGATCAACTAAAACTGTGTCTTTAGGGACTTCCCTGGTGGTCCAGTGGTTAAAACTCCACACTTCAGTGCAGGGGGAGCAGGTCTGATCCCTGGTCAGGGAGCTAAGATTCCACATGCTGGGGGGTGTGGCCAAAAAACCAAAACAAAACTATTTCTTCACATGAAATTGCATATGGAAGCCCAGTATGTAAAACAAATAAAAATGGAGTTACTCTAGAGATGTAGAGGGAGGGGCCTTAGAGTCTACTGTGACCCCGAACGTCTGCCTGGGGATTCTTGAAACACTCCTTTAACTACTCTTCCTTGGACACACTCCCCTTTCCCCTCCTCTTTTCCTCTCTCTGTTCCCTTAATCTGGAATGATGTCCTGCCAACCCTTCAAATTCTGAGGTCACCTCTTCCCTCAGAACTTCCCTAATGCCCTCAAGTTGAACATGTTCTTTGTGAAAACCAGAGTATTTTTCTTGAACTCTCTAATGGCCTCTATCGTTGCTCATTTGACTCAGTGTGCCCTGAAAGGCTGTCGATGTCCCTGGGTAAGTCCCTGATGATGGGTCTGAGGTCTCTGCAGTCATTTCTGGTAAAAATGCTCATATTTTCATGTATGAAAGTGAAAGTTGCTCAGTTGTGTCTGACTCTTTGTGATCCTATGGACTGTAGCCTGCCAGGCTCTTCTGTCCATGTAAATCTGCAGGCAGAAACACTGGAGTGGTTAGCCTTTCCCTTCTCCAGGGGATCTTCCTAACCCAGGGATCAAACCAGATCTCCTGCATTGCGGGCAGGTTCTTTACCATCTGAGCCACCAGAGAAGCCCAAGAACACTGGAATGGGTAGCCTATCTCTTCTCCAGCAGATCTTCCTGACCCAGCAATCCAACCGGGGTCTCCTGCATTGCAGGCAGATTCTTTACCAGCTGAGCAACCAGGGAAGCAACATTTTCATGCAAAGATATAGTTTATTTTGTCTTACAGCTTATCCAAGCTCTTTGCAGGTTCCCACCTTCTACGTCCACCTATACTTAACCTTTCTGGATATCTTTTTGTTTTAGTAAAATTGGAGTAGTGGTGGTGTTGGCTCCAAAGAGTTTCTGAGATGGGTTAATTTATGCTTATAACAGGGCCTGGCACAGAGTATGTGCTCAGTGAGTTTCATCACTATTGTAACTATTCTTACCTCAACACCATTAGTATCACAACCCTCCACCTTGACTTCAATCCCAAGCTCCTGGCTCGGGGAGGGGGAAGCCTGCATTTACTTTTCCCTGGGACTCAGGAAAAAGTGAAACTTTTGACTCTTGGCTTGGCTTCTGGGTGTACAAAGTGAGAATTAGTCACGGCCTCGTTCACGATCTGAGAACATTCACACTGTCGCACCCGCCTTGAGAAGCTTGGATTCAACCAGCAAATTTCTCAGCCCCAACCTGTGCCCTGGGGGAAGGGCTTGACTTCCAGAGTCTTGCAAAGGTCTCCTTGCAATGGACTGCATTTGGAACCGCCCCCCTGGGGAGAGAGGGGAAGAAGGTCTGTGAGAGGCCAGGGAAAGCTGTGTCAGCTGCTGTCCTGTTTTCTCAGGCAGCATTCTCCCAGGACACCCATCCTCTCCTGTTCCCAGCCTGTGCCTTTACATCCAAGCAGTATGAGAGTCCTTTTCCTCAAGAGACTGAGAACCTCTCAGAACACTGCAACACCCTCCACCCCCCACCCCTGCCCCTCGGCCGGGAGCTTGTTGGGATGCCTGGCCCTTGGCTGGAGTCATTCAGTGGATTTACAGCCTCATCTGCTGTGATTGCAGCGTCCATCCTGCAAGGAACGGCTTTAGCTGGGTCCTTGATGTTCATTTTGGGGGAATCTACTTGCTCGCCTTTACAATTGCTGGGCAACTTGCGTATACCATGTACTTTCTCTCTTCTGGGCTTCCACTTAGACAAATTTCCCCCGCCTTTCTCCCATTCATCTCTAGGCTTCAGATTTATACACTCTTTCCCCAGAACTCCCTTTTAAGTCTGGTGACTTTTGGACACTCTTTTTCTTCAGCACCATGTCTATCTCTCTGCTTGAAAGTGACCTTCATCTTCCCCGGGGACTGTGTGGTTTGTTCATGGTTGTCAGTCTGGGACCAGGCCAAAAAAAAAACACAAATGAAAGAATGAAAAAGCTGAATAAATAAATGAATAAAGGAATCAAGAAAAAAAATGATTATTTCTGTTATTCTAATTTCTAATGATCTGACCCAAGCCTGAGAAGGTGATTAGTGATACAGAAAAACACATTTTCACATATTCTTTTGCAGTAGCACCCTTCTGGTAATGAAATTGTGTGCTGCATCTCGATTTCTGGAACAGATGAAAGGAGGGCTTTTCTGCTTACAGGAAAAGTGAAGCGCTATGGACTCACTTTCCCCTTCCTCCTTTGGGGGGATCTTGGCTCCTTGGGCAGAGTTTGAAAGCCATTGCCTCTAAAAGGACAGTACTGTTATGAAAAGAACTGAACAGAAGGACCACAGTCCAGCTGCGTCCCAATTTCCTTATTGTTGTTCAGTTGCTCAGTCATGTCTGACTCTTTGCCACCTCGTGAATTGTGGCAGGCCAGGCTTCCGTGTCCTTCATCATCTCCTGGAGTTTGCTCAAACTCATGTCCATTGAATGAGTGATGCTATCCAACCATCCTCCGTTGTCTCCTTCTCCTCCTGCCTTCAGTCTATTCCAGCATCAGGGTCTTTTCAAATGAGTCAGCTCTTCACATCAGGTGGCCAAAGTATTGGATCTTCAGCTTCAGCATCAGTCCTTCCAATGAATATTCAGGGTTGATTTCCTTTAGGGTTGGCTGGTTTGATCTCTTTGCTGTCCAAGGAAGCAGTGTACTCTGAAGAGTATTCTCCAGCGCCACAATTAAAGCATGTAGGCTGGGCCAGTTACTCTGCTAAGGGCTTTGTTTATAGCAATCTTTCATCCTCACAATAATCTTATGTGGTATTTGCTTATTTCTCATTTGGAAAGGAGGAAACTGAAGAGTTTTCTGGAGAGATGGTTAAGTAACATGCCTGGGGTCCCATGACCATGGAGTAGCTGAGTCAGGAGTTTATCTGCCTCTGGGGGCTCAGCCCTGAGCACGCAGCCACCTTCTGCAAAGGAGTAGAACTGCCCAAAGGAACATCTGCCCTCTGCTGAGTGTGGTGGTGGCCAGCACTGTGCAGAGCTCTTCACAAGCATTAGCTCATTCAACCCTCACTAGTGTAGCCAATTAATGGTGTTGTAATAGTTTTAGGTGGATAACAGAGGGACTCAGCCATACATATACATGTATCTATTCTTCCCCAAACTCTCCTCCTATCCAGGCTGCTACAAACATTGAGCAGAGTTCCCTGTGCTATATAGTAGGTCCTTGTTTATCCATCTTAAATATGGCATTGTATACATATCAATCCCAAACTCCCTAACTATCCCTTCCCTGGATTCTTCCACTCTGCACCTGTAAGTTTGGTTGTCTAAGTCCGTGAGTCTGCTTCTGTTTGTAAATAAGTTCATTTGTATCCTTTTTTTGGTTAAATTCTGCATATAAGGAATGCCATATGATATTTCTCCTTCTCTGTCTTACTTTACTCAGCATAATAATCAAAGTAGAGACTTTGTTGCCATGTTATTACTTGGGGACCAGACCAGCTCTATCTACCCTCTCCATGGGTAATCAGGACACATATTGCCAATACAGGGGTCAAGGAAAAAAAATGATCCATCCAACATTTGCATGGCTTTTGTAACAAACCTACTTTTTTCTTTTTTTTTCTTAAAGAGAAGCATTGCTTACTTGAGACCAAGGATGCTAATTAGGTTTGGCGGCCTCAGCAGGAGAAAATAAATGGACCAATCTACTTTTTGGAAGCAGTTGGTGGGAAGGAGGCTACTTCTGAACTGACTGCACTGAGAGACAGATCCTTGTTTCATATAAATTTTCTGTGAAAATTCCTGTAGAGCAACAGGGAAGGGAAATCTGGTCCATAGCCAGGGTAAAGATGTTTGAAAATCCTTTCAGATATTGTTAACTTAGATGCCTCTTCCATCTGCCCCATTTCTGTCTATTTCTGTAAAGAAATAGGAGCCTGTGCTTCTTAGAATTCTCAATGCAGAGGGAGACTCCAGGATGATATACAGAGTGGGGAGTGTCACTGCTTCTCTCAGTGGGCAGTTCAAAAGCTCATGCAGCCTTTTCTGAACAGACTTTCCAGCACCAGGGACCCTGTGATAAGAGGTCCAAAGGGAGGTGCTTGTGTGTGTGTGTGTGTGTGTGTGTATACACATATGGCAGGAGGAGAAGGGGACAACAGAGGATGAAATGGTTGGATGGCATCACCGACTCGATGCACATGAGTTTGAGGTGATGGACAGGGAAGCCTGGTGTGCTGCAATCCATGGGGTTGCAAAGAGTTGGACATGACTGAGCGACTGAACTGACTGATACATATATATATATATATTTTTTTTTTTTCCCCATGTTTTGACTCAGACAGTAAAGAATTGACTTGCAATGCAGGGACTCGGGTTCCATCCCTGGGTCAGGAAGATCCTCTGGAGAAGGAAATGCAACCCGCTCCAGTATTCTTTCTTGCCTGGTATCCTATGGAGAGAGGAGCCTGGTGGGCTACAGTCCATGGGGTTGCAAAGAGTCAAACACAATGGAGCAACTAACACTTTCACTTTCATATATATATATATTCCATGTTTGTCTATAGATTATCTTTTCATTTTTTTAAAAAATTGAAGTATAATTGATTTACAATATTGTGTGTCAGGTATCCAGTAAAGTGATTCAGTAATCCACATATATATATGCATATATCTTGATTCTTTTCCATTATAGTTTATTACAAGGTATTGACTATAGTTCCCTGTATGCTACATTAAGTCCTTGTTGTTTATTTATTCTGTATATAGTAGTGTACATCTGTTAACCCCTTACTCCCAGTGTATCCCACCTCCTCCCGCTCCCCTCTGATAACCATAAGTTTGTTTTCTGTCTGTGAGTCTGTTTCTGTTTTTGTGAATAAGTCCATTTGTACTGTTTTTTAGGTTCCACATGCATTGAAATCATATGATATTTGTCTTTCTCTGTCTGACTTACTTCATTTAGTGTAATAATCTCTAGGTCCATCTGTGTTGCTGCAAATGGCGTTAGTTCGTGCTCTGTTTAGTTTATTCTTTTTTATGGCATATTCCGTCATGCGTATGTGCCACATCTCCTTCATCCCCCCCTCTGATAGGTTGCTCCCAAGTCTTGTCTATTGTCGATAGTGCTACGGTGAACATTTGGTTGCATGTATCTTTTTGAATTAGTGCTTTTGTCTTTTCTGGATGTATACCCAGATCATATGTCAGTTCTATTTTTAATTTTTAAAGGGAACTCCATATTGCTTTCCATAGTGGTTGCACCAATTTACATTCATACCGACAGTTGTCGGAGGGTTCCCTTTTCTCCAAACCCTCTCCAGAACTTATCTGTAGACTTTTGATGACAGGTGCTTATATTATTGGCAGTCCCTGTCCAGTTTCCTGCCAGGGACATCTTTGGATACCATGAAAGCAGGAAGCCTCATCTGGTATAGTCAGGAAGAAAAGGACTAAAGACAATGGAATTCTTTTGAAAATCAAGAGGATGAGATTATGAAGCTGTGGTATGCATTAAAATTAGTCATAACTTCCCAACCCAGGGACCGAACCCAGGTCTTTCACATTGCAGGTGGATTCTTTACCATCTGAGCCACCAGGGAAGCCTTTAAATACTGGAGTGGGTAGCCTATCCCTTCTCCAGGGGATCTTCCTGAAACAAGAATCGAACTGGGGTCTCCTGCATTGCAGATGGATTCTTTACCAGCTGAGCTGCCAGGGAAGCAGTCATAATTATATTGGTTCTGTTCTGGCCCATGATAGGCTTGTGCTTCCCCACCCCATTACAAGTAGACACGATCCTGTGACTTGCAATAGGCACTGAAATGTGAATGAAAGTGATCTGTACCAGTTCAGGGAGAAAATGTTAAAAACCAGTGTGAGTCATCATGTTTGCCTTCCCTTTACCACAGTGACAAGTGATGATTGAGACAGTTGAGATGATCACTGATTCTTTAGCCTGACATTTACGGTTAATCTTGTGTGTCAGCTTGGCTAGGCTACGGGCCCATTGAACAAAAACAGTTTAGATGTTTTTGAGAAGGTGCTTTTTTCTTGCCGGGGAAATGCTATGGACAGAAGAGCCTGGTAGGCTATAGTCCATGAGGTTGCAAAAGAGTCTAACTTGACTTAGTGAGTAAAGAACAAACAATTTTTTAGATGTGATTAATATTTGAATCAGTAGACTTTTTAAAGTGACATTTAAATCAGTAGAGAAAAGCAGATTATCCTCCTTAATATGTGTGGGCCTCATCCAGTCAGTTGAAGGCCTTATTAAGAGCACATTTAGGTTTCCCATAGAAGAAGGAATTCTCTAGACTGCAACATAGAGACCCAGCCTGAGCCTGCTACTCTGTGGAATTCAGACCTAAGACTCTTAACAGCAATACTTATTTGAGTTTCCAGTCTGTGGGCCTGCCTTACAGATTTGGTATTTGTGGCCCCAGTATCATGTGAGCCAATTTCTTAAAATAACTCTCTTTTCCTCTATGTATATATCCTGTTAGTTCTGCCTTTTTAGTCCTTTCTGACTAATACACTGGATAAGAATGAACTAAGGCTGAAACCATAACCAACTCGTAACACAAATGTAGGATGAACAAGAAATCAATTTTTGTTGTTAAAAGCCACTGAAATTGTGGGGTTGTTTGTCACTGCAGCATAACCTAGACTGTCCTTTCTGATAGGAAACTTACACATAATCTGTTCCATTTGTCTGTTTTCTTTTTTTCTTATACTCTTTGAGGAGCACAACTAAATCTCAGTTGGAGTTCAAGATCCAGCTTGGCTTAAACAAACTTAAAGTGAAGTTGCTCAGTTGTGTCCAACTCTTTGCGACCCCATGGACTATAGCCCATCAGGCTCCTCCATCCATGAAATTTTCCAGGCAAGAGTACTGGAGTGGGTTGCCTGACCCAGGGATTGAACCCAGGTCTCTTACATGGCGGGCAGACGCTTTTACCGTTTGAGCCACCAGGGAATCCCAAATTTAAAGTCATTCTAATAATTACCCCGTCTCTAAATACTGATGTGAAATATCAAAGCCAAATCTACAGAGTATTAGCTGACAGAAGGAAAGTTTGGAAACAAATTAACATTAATTGATGGCTTACTTCTGAACTGAAACAGGTACTGAGCCAGTGGCTTGGCATACAGTATCTCATTTATTTCTACAACTAATTTATAAGGTATGTATTATATTATTTTTATAGGTGAGAAAACAAAAACCAAAGACAGAGTAAGTGAGTCCCAGATGTGGGATTTCGTGTGAGAATTTTGTGTTCTAAAGCTTACGGTAATTATATCAATTAGGATTTTTAGCAGCAGAAAAGGAGTTTACTGTAGCGGTGTCAGGTAGCTCACAGAATGGATGGGAAGGACTGGAGAACAGGTTCATCAAAACAGGTATGATGAGGGCACCAGGGGTCTCGGAGGCAGGCATGCTTCAGTGGGCTCACTGGGAGATGATGCTGGAATGAAGGGGTGATTTCTGGTGTTCCATGTTTTGTGCCATTTCTGGTCAAGTTCAAAGTCCTCAGTTCAGCTGGTTTAGCTTGCATCCTGGGCTCACTTCCGGGTGCTTGCGCTGACAATCCCAGTAGGGCTAACTACTGTTGAAGGATAGATGATTCCTCAGAAGGACATCCCGGACTGTTGTTACCAAAATCTGTGTATGTGTGTGTGTGTGTGTGTGCATGTGCACTTGTGCACACGTGTGTGCATGGGCATGTGTGTGCGTGTGCATGCGCGTGTGCGCGTGTGTGTGGGGAACAGAAGGAGGTTGATGTTAGGCAGCCAAACAGAAGGACGACAGTGTTACTTGGTTTTCCTGGGAAACTCCCAGTTTTCTCTTGTCCTGATGTAATATTAACAGAGGGCACTTTTATTCTTCAAAGTGTCCTAGTTTGGAGGATAAATTATGGGGTCACCAAATAGCACACCATATACCCAGTGATCACTCATGTGAAGCCTTGAAATGGGGCATTTCATGAGACATGGCTATTACAGAGTTGTTTTTCTCTGGATTTAATTTGGCTCAGCTCACAGCAGAGTATTTATAAACTCCTGGGTCCTTTTTATCTGACTGGCTATTGTCTAGCTCTACCAGCTAGAAATCGTATGTGCCCTTCACTGGTGAAGAATTGTGCTGTTTCTGGATGATACTCTGTCTCCTTTCTGATGAGACGGGGTAGTGGTGATGGATAATAAAACAATTTCCAAGCTTTATGTAGGCTTTTGATTCTTCAAGAGATTGTAACAAGGGCATGTGTCAAGTTGGATATAACTGTAAGAAGGTCCTTTAGATCCCATTCCTAGTTAGCTTTTGAATCCATCCATTCTACCTTCATTGCCAACACTTCGATTCAAGCTGCCACAGTCTGTCAGTGGGATTAGCACCTGATTGGCACCCAGCCTTCAGTGTTGCCTCAGGTCAATCTGTCACCATGTGGCAGTCGGTGTGGTCTTTCTAAGGTGACATCTGATTACACTGGTCTCCTTGCTCAGATGGCTCCTTATTGCTCTTAATTGAAGACCAGATGCCTTTACTTGGCCTCCCAGGCCTGCCTGATCCACCCAGCTTACCTCCTCAGCCTCCTGTCTCAGCTCATCCCCTCTGGTGCCCGCTCCTTCTGATGCTCTGAGACTCAGCCTTGAAGATGTTATTTCTTCTGTCTGGGTATCTTTCTGCTTTCCCTTTCCCCGTTTGGCACTAGTAATGGTTTCTTATTAATAGCTCATCTATACAGAGCACTTATTTAATGCTAGAGGCATGCCAAGTGCTTCACCGGGAATATCTCCTTTGATTCTTTAAGCAGTCCTAGCAGGTAGGTGCTGTGATTATCATTGTCATTCCTGTTTTATGGATCAGAAGGTTGGGGTTCAGAGAAGAGACCAGGATATAGAGCCAGTAAGAGGTGAAAGTGTTAGTTGCTCAGTCGTGTCTGACTCTTGGTGACCCCATGGACTGTAGCCAGCCAGGCTCCTCTGTCATTGGGATTCTCTAGGCAAGAATACTAGAGTCGGTAGCCATTCCCTTCACCAGGGAATCTTTCCGATCCAGGGACTGAACCTGCATCTCCCGTATTGGCAGGCAGTTGCTTTAGCACCAAGCCATCTGGGAAGCCAGTGAGTGGTGGAGCCAGGTCTTGAACCTGGGGAGGCTGTCACAGAGCCTGTGCCCTGAGCTCTGTGCTGTGTGGCTGGAGCATTTCCTCCAGGCAGCCTTTGCCTTCCTTGACCTTCTAAGTCCACACAGGAGCCCTTCTCAGTGCTTCAGTAGCATAGAACTTTCTCTAGTCCACAATGTTCTGTACTGAAATGGCCTGCTTGCTTGTTTTTCTTTCCTTCTGGAGGGTAAGACATAGTGTCTGTTTCATTCTTTTTTAGTTCAGGTAGGCATAGTTCTTGTCACGTGGCAGGTACTCAGTGAAAAGTTGGCTGAATGGATGATTAAAGATAAGATGCTGTTATTTCAGTCTTGATAAGCCATCAGATGCCTCTTCTACCCTGCCTCTCTGCCTTGTTCCTCAGGTTACACTCCATTGGTCCAAGAACTGTTGCACCTACCCATGTTAGCTTTTGAATCTCTTATTCTAGGCCTTTGCTTGTCAGATTTCTTCCATGTGGAAGTTCCTCCTTTCTCTTCTCTGCTAATTCATGTTCTTTTGACTTCAGGTGCCATTAGGGCATGAGCCTTCTTTGGCTTAACTCACCTGGCTTCTCTTGCCCATTTTCTTTAACAGGACTGGAGACTTAAGGACCACCCTTGTGTATGACCTGGACCCATATCTACCTTGCCTTCATCATTAGGGAGATGGCATCTTACCGATGATTAAATGGCCACCTCCTCTAGCCTCCTTTGCAGCTGGAAGGAGCCTTTGGTTGACCTAGGTTTTGACCAATGATGTAGCTGTTGTCAGTGAATTTAGGAAGCATCCTTATCAGGAAGAGACACACTGTTTTTCTCATTTGTCCTCCACCCTATGGTCAAAGGTATAAGCTGCAGCTCAAGCAAACAGCTTGCACCATGAGATCAAGAGCTGCACATCAGAGATAGTGGTGTGCTGAGCTGTGGGATGGCTGAGACCCAGACAACTTTGCACAACTTTCCTTCCATCCCAAGACTGTGTTCTGGTGACTTGTTCTACATCAGTGAGCAATATACTTTCTTATTTTTAGCTTCTCTGTTAAATGCCACCAGACCAAATCCTGTCTGATACACTGGTCGGTGGGAGTCTCCACATGTTGAGAAGTCTTGAGAAATTGAGTGGTGACTCTAGGTAACAGCTGTTGAGGGAAAGAGGTGGGTCCCTTACAAGTATTTGAAAGACAGGCTTCTACACATGAAACCTTAAATTCCGTTTGTTGCTCTTCCCTGAGTTGCCCATATACTCTGGGACAAGCCATAGCATCTTTCTAGACCTTATTTTCCCACTGGAGATAACAGGTTTGTGGATGAAGTTGGAACATGACTTTAAAAAGGTTTTTGGTGCCAAAAGTCATGTCTTCCAAGATAAGAATTGCTAAAGACAGAGACCTGGACCAATAAAAACTGATCTTGGCAGAAAGTCTTCTCCTCCCATTTTTTTTTCCTCCTGAGACCTCTTGTGTCCTCCCTTGATCTTGCCCAGATGTGTTTTCCAGGTCCTAGCTTCAGCCGGGGCTGGAGCAAATATTAGTGCTGTTTGTGAGTGATGGCTCTGATCCTGCAGTTCAGTCTTTAGTCTTTAGCCTCTTACATCTCAAAGTTTTGTTTGTTCTTTTGGACTATCTGGGATTTCATCTCTGTCAAGCCCAATAAAAATGTTTCCTTTCTAAAATTCTCTTCCTCTACAGTTCAGTTCAGTTGCTTAGTCATGTCTGACTCTTTGCGACCCCATGGACTGCAGCTTGCCAGGCTTCCCTGTCCCTCACCAGCTCCCAGAGCTTGCTCAAACTCTTGTCCATCGAGTCGGTGATGCCATCCAACCTTAAGAGTAAGCTATTAACAAAAGCAAAGCTGGTAGGGCCACCCTAATCCTGCATTTGTACACACTTCCATCTGCACAAAACTGGTGTGTGTTGTTTGCTCTTTAAAATTTTCCTGGCCTTCATTTGCTTGTTTAGATCTGACTTCATAGGAGTCAAGTGCATACGTATATGTGTGTGTATGCAAGTTCACGAGTGTTTGAGGGGTGTAGGGAGAGGGGAGAGGAGAGAGGACAGGGGGTGAGTATTTTGAGGTTGAAATCTAGTTGGCCCTGGTCCAGAACCTTCCTGGAGCTAGTTCTGAGTCTTGCGCTCTACTTCAGCTATCTCCGCATTAGAAACCATTCCATTCTTATGTACCTGGGTCATCACGTATGTACCTTACAATGCTTACTCCTTCCCAGCCCCTATTATCAGGGTCCTCATGGTAGACAGTGATGATCCTCTGCCCTCTTTTCCTCTGAACTGGATGGTTTCTCCCAAGTTGGCTTTGACATGTCCTCCCTGCAGCCTTTACTGGTGAATTTAAGTTGGCTCCATCTGCATTGACTGGCTGTGGTCTCTCCTGGTAGAACATGTTGCCGCCTAGAAGTCAGAGAAAATTTGGATCCAAAGTCCAGATTCTGCCATTTTCCTTGGGCACATGCATGGAGTTATCTATTTTTCTAATGTTCCTGATTTAAAAAATGGGGATGAGAATAACAATTAACTCCTAATGTAAACAACACAGCTTGGTACCTAGAAGCCCTGGATTTAAGCATTGCTTTTTCTCTTCTAGATGAACAAATCTTAGCACAATCATCTATCTCTCTGAATCTCCCTTTCCTAACTATTAAATTGTACCAATAAGAGCTTCCACTTCAGAGCAGGTTGTAAGTGTTAAATAGAAAACATAGATGAATGGTCTCTGATACTTATGCATTTATTACTATCATCACTAAGAATGGCAATAATGACTTTGTTCAAAGTCCCACCTTGAAACTGTCCATGTATGTCTCTGTCTAGTTTGTGGGGAAAGGGTGATGTGAGTTAGGTTTTATAGATGTATAAAGTTAGGTTTTTTTGATGTATAGTAGCATGGGGAGAGAAAGCTGTATAATTAGTGATAGTTTCCTGGGTTTTTTGAATGTGGTATTATTAGCAGTAAAGAAATCAGAGTAGTAGGGAGATGATACCTTGCCCCATGGGCCAATGGGCTTAGCATTGGTAGCCCCGTTCTGACTTGTACCTGCTAAGCTTTGAGTACAGGGCTTGTTAGACAGCAGAGAGCATGTGTAGATGCATGATAGACTATGATGTGATGGAGGGTCTCCTGCAGTGAGGCAGTGCACAACATGTGCAACTGGATGTGGTGGCTTTTGTACCAACCCTTCCATCTATAGACCTCTAGATTTTCTACCTCTGGAGTGGTAAGTAGGCAAAATATCCATCTCTTCTGTTGGGGTTTTTATAGTGCTAGAGGCGATATTGCAGAGCTTTCCTCACCTGAGTCATCAGTTTAGTTCAGTTCAGTTCAGTCGCTCAGTCGTGTCTGACTCTTTGTGACCCCATGAATCGCAGCACGCCAGGCCTCCCTGTCCATCACCATCTCCCAGAGTTCACTCAGACTCACGTCCATCGAGTCAGTGATGCCATTCAGCCATCTCATCCTCTGTCGTCCCCTTCTCCTCCTGCCCCAATCCCTCCCAGCATCAGAGTCTTTTCCAATGAGTCAACTCTTCACATGAGGTGGCCAAAGTACTGGAGTTTCAGCTTCAGCATCATTCCCTCCAAAGAAATCCCAGGGCTGATTTCCTTCAGAATGGACTGGTTGGATCTCCTTGCAGTCCAAGGGACTCTCGAGAGTCTTCTCCAACACCACAGTTCAAAGGCATCAATTCTTCGGCACTCAGCTTGGACCCCCAAATCAAGGCAGCGTGCAGAGATAACAGCCAGGATGGAGGCTGAAATCTAGGAGCCAACAGGTGAAGCCATGTGCTTTCCTAAGTGAAGGCGCCTAAAGCAATTGTCAAAGTTGACAGTGGAAATAAGAAGTTCCAGAACAAGGGAAAGGAAAGAGTTAAATAGAGTGCATAAAGAAGGTTGAGCCAGCTCCCCAGAGAAGGCAGGATTGTTCTGAGATTTGCTTTAATGTACAGGCCAAGGTATAATGGACCGTGGATCTGCCAAGTTCAAGGGCTAAGGATTTGGTTTGGCTTTTTATAATGAAAATCATTGTGATAAATTATTTTAATGGTTTTACTTTCTCATGTAAAAGAAGAACAGAGGTAGGTGTGGTAGGGCTGGTCCGGTGGCCTTACAGAATCGTCTGAGAGCCAGGCTTCTTCTGTCTTTCCATGGCTTCCATCTCAAAGTCACCTCTTGGCCCAAGATGGCTGCTGGAGCACAAGCTATTTTTAAGAGAGAGGATGGAAGGAAGGGCAAAAAAGACAAACTTCCTGGCTGAGTTGCTGCTGCTGCTAAGTCATGTCAGTTGTGTCCAACTCTGTGCAACCCTGTAGACGGCAGCCCACCAGGCTCCCCCATCCCTGGGATTCTCCAGGCAAGAACCCTGGAGTGGGTTGCTGTTTCCTTCTCCAATGCATGAAAGTGAAAGTGAAGTCTTTCAGTTGTGTCTGACTCTTAGCGACCCCATGGACTTCAGCCTACCAGGCTCCTCCGCCCATGGGATTTTCCAGGCAAGAGTACTGGAGTGGGATTCTCCAGGCAAGAGTACTGGAGTGGGTCACCAGTGCCTTCTCCTGGCTGAGTTAGCTCCTTTTTAATCAATCCTCCTGGAAGGCCCCTTCACTTCTGCTAACCACTTTTGGCCAAAGTTAGTCTCATGGTTATATCTAGCTGAAAGCGTGTTAAGTCAGTTCAGTCCTATCCAACTCTTTGTGACCCCATGGACTGTAACCCGCCCGGCTACTCTGTCCATGGGATTCTTCAGGCAAGAATACTGGGGGTGGGTTGCCATGCCCTCCTCCAGGGGATCGTCCAGACTCAGGGATCGAACTTGCCTGTCTTTCATTTCCTGCATTGGCAGAGGGGTTCTTTACCAATAACACCAAATATGAAATTTTAACTGGGTGCATTTCTGCCCCCAAATAAAGTTGGGGTGTTATTTCTAATGAGGAAGAGGAAAATTGTTATAGACAAGTGACAGCCTCTGCCACAGAGACCATTTTACCTGTCTCTTTATACAATTATTTTTGATGGAATTATCCCTTAAAAAGCAAATACCAGGCACAGGTGATTGTGCTAGGCATACAGTTACTGCTCAGTAGATTCCAACTGGGTTATTGAATTAGAACATTTATTCAGTCATTACACTGATGAAGGGCAGAGGAAAATATGAACTCCTCTGTTTGAAGACTTGGTGGTGATGGCCAGAACAAACATTCTCTTAATGTCAACCTGGCTTGCAGAAAGCCCAACTGTTCCCAAAACTCAGCATGGGTTAGAACTTGATCTTTCCTTTGTTGCTGTTTCAAATGACAGCTCTTCGTTAGCACATTGTGCAAGGTGGCTACTGGTGCCATAAGAAAGTGGTTGGTGACTCATGAAATTTACTTCTTAGCCAGAAACGTATTAAGCTAAAGTAATGAGGCAATGACATTAAAAAAAGAAATCTATATTCCAAAGCATTACTTGCCAGTGATTGCTCGAGGAAACTTGGCCTTGACATGGCATACCCACATATATTGAATATTGCAAGCATTTTAGGGTCACCCGATCAATGGAAAAGCTAGACCATATGTGTTAGATCATTAGAAGTTCAGTTTGGTTGATTTATGCTCTGAAGTGTCAATCATTACAAGTAAAAAAATTATTGAGCATATTACTGTGGTATGGTTTTTGGGAGGGGCAGCTACAAAGATAAATGATGCTTGTATTTTGCTTTCAGAGACTTTATCATTTAGTGTAGATAATGGGATGTGGATGGCAAAATTAACAAAATTAGTAAGGTAGAATGTGAGGAAGGCTCTCATAGAGACGCAGAGGGACTCAGATTGGGTGTGGGGAGACGGCTCGGGGAAAGTCGCATTAGGGAAGGTGGGAACTGCGTTTTGAAAGATGGGGCAGCTTTGGCTCATGGAGACTGGTTAGAGGACAGCAGAGCAATGGTGATGGTGGGAGCAGCTGAGAAAAGCCTGGGAGAGAAGATAGCCTGGGGCATCTTCGAGGCTGCTGATGTAAATATTTATACTTTGGGAAAAGGGGCCCCTAAGCACATCAGCTTAGGGAAAATTCTGCCATTTAAATTAAATATTAGCATATTCTTCAATATGCTCTGAGAAGGCCCTTTCTTTAAAGATGCAAATTTACATCTATGTCAAAGCTGTGGTCTTTCCCGTGCGGGCATGCGTGTTTAAGTCCCTTCAGTTGTGTCTGACTCTGTGAGACCCTATGGACTGCAGCCCACCAGGCTCGTCTGTCCATGACATTCTCCAGGCAAGAATCCTGGAGTGGATTGCCATGCCCTCCACCAGGGGATCTTCCCGACCCAGGGATCAAATGTACAGATGTGAGAGTTGGACCGTAAAAGGCTGAGCACCGAAGAATTGATGCTTTTGAATTGTGGTGCTGGAGAAGACTCTTGAGAATCCCCTGGACAACAAGGAGATGGAACCAGTCAGTCCTAAGGGAACTCAACCCTGAATGCTCCCTGGAAGGACTGATGCTGAAGCTGAAGTTCCAATACTTTGGCCACATGATGTGAACATCCAAATCTTTGGAAAAGACCCCAGTGCTGCGAAAGATTGAAAGCAAAAGGAGAAGAAGGAGGCAGAGGCTGAGATGGCTGGATAACATCACTGATTCAGTGGACATGAACTTGGGCAAAACTGGTGAGATAGGGATAGGGAGGCCTGGCATGCTGCAGTCCATGGGGTCGCGAAGAGTTAGATCCGACTTATCGACTGAACAACAATAACAACTTTGTTAAACAAATTTATGGGAGCAGGAAAGCGCTTTTTTACCCAGGTGCAGAGTGTTGGATATGTGGTTTGGCAGTGTTTCCAGGAAGCAGTGGGTTTGCTGGGTATCTAGCCAGTCTCTGCTCACATATATACCACTCAGACTGGCATGCTGGCCCAAGAGCAGAACAGGGCTCTGAAGCCAGAGTTCTTTCTTCTTTACCACCTGTTCTACTGCTCATCCAAAAAGAAAGTAAAAAGCAATGGCCTTCAAAGTTCTTTTGCTCCTTTATACCCTAAAAGAATTTTTGAAAGTTATGTACCCCCTTACATATTTGTTACCTTGCAAGTTTTTAACTCATAAATTTAAATAATTACAAAGGATGAAATTTCTATTACATTACAAATATTGATATTTTAAAGAAAATAATGCGTCACTCTTTTATAGTAATTCAGTGGCATACATACAATATAGTCATTAAAATATTTTAAAATTTTATATTGGCATACAGCTGATTAACAATATTGTGTTAGTTTCAAGTGTACAGCCAAGTGTTTCAGTTATACATATACATGTATCTAGTCTTTTAAAATTCTTTTCCCATTTAGGATACCGTAGTCATTTGAGCACTATCATCTGATTTAAAAAAACACATGGAAAGCCTTGACTTAATAGCAGGAAATTCTATATATTTTCACCTTAAAAATCACATTTCTTTCTTCTTCCATTATAGAATTTTCTCTTATTATAACATAGTTTCATGTTTTGAAATCTTTTATTGATCAACCTATATTGCTTTTCTACCACAAAGATATGTTTAAACATTGAAACAAATCGCTTTCTGTGACTCTAAGTCTCTAAGTTTCAAAACAAAATTCTTTCGGATTGAGTTATCATCATCATTATTATTAGTTCACAGTTGATCAAAATAACATGTATATATACACTATACATTTTAATCCATATGAGTCATAAGAGTAAAATATTATTGGTGATATTTCTCTTACTGATAAATACGGGGTGAGAGTTATGTTTCCCTATTCATGGAGGCTCTGCAGACATAAACATTTTCAGTTACTCCTTTGTTGGGCATCTTGAGTTTGTTGTATCCTTTGTGTAGCTGAATAGTGCATCTTTGTCTTTTTTTGAGAATGTGTAAAGAATGGGGAAGGAGGCTGGGAAAAGAGAATTGGCTTGCTGCTTCAAGATGCTTTCAATACAGATCGATTTTATAAAAGAATACACACTTGAAAATTGCAAATCTGGAACATGTTACCTCTAAAACTATTTTATCTGTGCCCATAGAAGCCTTGGGAGGTCCTCAGGCATTTAGAGCCCAGTTTGAAGATCACTGCTGTATGGAAAAGAAAAATGACTCTGATGTCTCATTTTGCTTTAAAACTGGCCATCTTCCCCTAAATAAGTCATGTATCCTCAGTGGGGCTTCCCAGGTGGCACTAGTGGTAAGGAACCCACCTGCCAATGCAGGAGACATAAGAGACGCAGGTTTGATCCCTGGATCAGGAAGATCCCCTGGAGGTAGGCATGGCAACCCACTCCGGTTTTCTTGCCTGGAGAATCCCATGGACAGAGGGGCCTGGGGGGCTACAGTCCATGGGATTGCAGAGTCGGAAAGGACGACTGAAGCAACTTAGCATGTGCACCCCCCCCCCACGCGTGCACACACACACACACACACACACACACACACACACACACACACACCCTCAAGGGGCTCAGCCTCCTCCTATTTCTAAAAACTTTGAGGCCCTCCCAGCACCCATTTATTGATTCCCAGGCATCCTTCTGGGGGCAGATGTGGTTGTATAACTGAGGCTGCATTTGTTACTGAATATATCCATCAGATCATCTTTTCCAAGCACTGCAGTTCTGCAGCAGTCTCAACATACCAAACAGATTTGTGAAATTAACCTTTGACCTTTACAACTAGAAAGGAACATAGATGAAGGGAGCAGAGCTTTTGAGAATTTCTTTTCTGTTCTGTTTTTGGCTTGATTAGATGTTTGATTTCCACAGCTTGCATGACTAATACTCTGCTCCAGTGACTCCCTCATAACCTTAGCATGTAAAGATGGAAAATTCTCCTGACATTTTCAGGAAACATTTATTACAGACTATTTTATATGTCTAGTCAGAGTGGGCTAGCTGATTTTTCACAAGAACAGAATTTGGCAGAAAGCCTGGCCTCTTTAAGTTCCGCTCTTGCCAAAAATCACTCTGGAGTCAACCCATAGGGTTGGTGAGGTCCCATATAAGGTCCGATTGAGAAATGGCTTAGGTGGGAGTAAGCCTTTCACCTACAATGAGAAGCTCCATGGAAAGACAGAGGGCCTCTCCCCACCTGTGTTTCTGGGGATTTCATGGTAAAGCTCAGAGGCTTCATCTTCCTGGAAAGGGAGTGATGACAACTTACATATGGAAGACTAGGAATGGTTCAGGGAAGTCAGGTCACAGTCCATCCTCTTAACTATCAGGAAAGACAATGTGGAAGATGGTCACCCAGTCTCTTTCAGATCTCCCCAGCTTCTATGGTTTATCTGGCTCAGCCACATACCCTGCCTTTGCATCACCTCTTTCCCCCACTGGTATGGCCATTTGATCTCTTTCTGAAGATTCAGCTCTATCCTGGCTCCTGGGGCAAACTTTAATGAGATGCAGGAGGTCCTTAAGCCACCAGATGGGTTCAAATAGGGTGTGCCAGGATCAGATTTCACTTTTAGATTTACTGCTTTGGCCGCAGCTGTGTGGAGGATGTTTGGCTTAGGCTGTGGGGATAAAATGGTCATTCTGCTGGAGAAACCCGGTGAGTTTCACATGGGTACTGCCTGTTCTATGCAGTGGACAGTGACTGTACCTCAGGCGGTTTGCAGAAGACCGTTGTTATCATCTTTTTTGGAGATGAGCAAATCAGACTGAGTTCCGGAAAATGGAATTTTAAAGAGGATCTCCTCTAAATCAGCTTGGTGGGCCTCGAGCTTTGGACTCAGCCCAGGATCTGATGGCTCACTCTGCTGCTTACTGTGTAACCTTGGACACGTTCTTAAATGTCTCTTAGCTTGCTCTTTATCTGTAAACTGGGGAGGATAATTGTGTCTACTATACAGGAGTATCATGATGATTTTGTTCCTGGACCATATAAATATTAAATTATCTATTTTCTTTGTTGAACCAGTGCTGAGGAAAGGCAGGGAGAACTGTGGTTAGAAGGGGAGAAGGGGAGGGTGCTTGGAGGGAGGTGTGGGGGCAGGAGGATCTGACGTCTCCGAGTTGGATGAGCCGAGATATGCAGTTTTGCCCAAGAGTAGCACTGGCTCTGTCTATCTCAATGCTTGCTAGCTCAGACATTTTAATAGATGGCTCATAGGCTGGTCATGGTATCAACCTGTTTTTGTTTGCATTAACTGGATTTGAGTAATGGCTGCCTTTTCAAGGTGTGGGTATTAGCATTCTCCAGAGAAACAGAGCCAACAATGTGGGGTGTGTCTGTGTGTATTTATTTTAGGGAATTGGCCCACATCATTGTAGTGGTTTGGCAAGTTTGAATCTGCAGGGGAGGGCAGCAGGCTGAAGATGTAGGGAAGAACTGGGATCTGAGTCCCAAAAGGGACTCTGTTGGCAAAATCCCTTTTTGCTAGGGAAAGGTCAGCCTTTGTTCAACTGATTGGAAAAAGTTCATCATGTTATGGAGAGCAATCTGCTGTACTCAGAGTCCACTGATTTAAATCTAAATCTCATCCAAAAACAAAAAAACACCTTCACAAAAACATCTAGAATAATGTTTAACCAAGTATCTGGGTGCCATAGTCCAGCTTTGGGGCTTCCCTCTTAGCTCAGTTGGTAAAGAATCCGCCTGCAATGTGGGAGACCTGGGTTTGATCCCTGGGTTGGGAAGATCCCCTGGCGAAGGGAAAGGCTACCCACTCTGGTATTCTGGTCTGGAGAATTCCATGGACTGTATAGTCCATGGAGTTGACACATAGAGTCAGTCATCACAGTGGCCACCATGGCCAGCTGGCTCTGGCCTGGAACTCCCACCATTCATTCACTTCCCTTCCTGACTCTGGGAGGTATTTGATTTTCTGATCCTTACTCTAGCATCCGTCTTCCTGATTATGTAAAAGATTATATCACCAGACCCTGGACAATAGTTTGATTTGCTGGACTTGAACAGGTTTCTAGGCAAAAATGCCCATCCTCCTTTATAATCATGAACTGGCCAGAGGACAAATGTGAGATGTGTTGAGGTCTTTGAGTTGGATAGATGTGCTGTAGCTCATAGAGCTCCAGTGTGAGGTATGGTGGGATTGCACTATCTCGGCCCTAATGATAGAGGGAAAGTCTGACATGGCAGGTAAGTGCTAGGGAAACGCATTTGGTAGGGGCCTGGGGTCATGTATGGGTATGAGAGTTGGACTATAAAGAAGGCTGAGCGCTGAAGAATTGATGCTTTGGAACTGTGGTGTTGGAGAAGACTCTTGAGAGCCCCTTGGACTGCAAGGAGATCCAAGCAGTCCATCCTAAAGGAAATCAGTCCTGAATATTCTTTGGAAGGACTGATGCTAAAGCTGAAACTCCAATACTTCGGTCACCTAATGCGAAGAGCTGACTCATTTGAAAAGACCCTGATGCTGGGAAAGATTGAAGGCAGGAGGAGAAGGGGACAACAGAGGATGATATGGTTGGATGGCATCACTGACTCAATGGACATGAGTTTGAGTAAACTCTGAGAGTTGGTGATGGACAGGGAGGCCTGGAGTGCTGCAATCCATGGGGTCACAAAGAGTCAGACAAGATTGAGCGACTGACCTGAACTGAACTGGGGACCCCACCCCCAGTGCCCAATGGATGCAGCAAGTGCTTGTGTGTTAGAGCAGCTTTGTGTTTGGACAGGGAGGTCCAGTCTGAAAGTGAGGTCTTGTCTTCACAATAGAAGTTTCCAGGGGATTGGCAACACTGCCCTGGGCAGCAGGCAGGGCAGGGTGGAGACAGCATGAGCTGCATGAGTGTGGGCTTTCATTCAGAGAGCTCATGCTCAGGGAAGGGTGTAATGGAGACAGGTCTCAGGGTGGCCACCATGGACTGAGGCTGGCTGCAGGTAAGGCTTCTGTGGTTCAGAGGCCACGTGGTAAAGCCAGGTTCATCCCAGCACAGCCAAATCCACCACAGTAGCAAGGTTCATCTCAGACGTTGTCTGTTGCTGCCCTCAGCTAGACTGACAAGGGGTTGGGGATGAGGCTGTGATGGACACGGATGTCACTGTTGACTCTGACATGCAGGCAGCAGGGCCAACCATCTGTGTGTGTATGTGTGAAAGTGAGTTGATGATGGTGGTGCCCCTGCTCTCACAGTGATCTCTCTTATGTCCTTAGATGAGACCAGAGGGTGGAAGAGTATACACTCAAGAGGCAGTGGTTAACTTCTCCAAGACATGGTGCTCATAACTTACCTTTCTGTGTGCCTGTGGGTTTTGTTTCTTTATTTTTGGTTTATTCATTTATTTTTTCTTGTTGTTATTTTGCTTTGGTTAAAAAAAACACATCCTGTAAATTATACTCTGTTTTAAAATTCATAGATGTGTGACTTGTCTTTCCTGATCTAAAAAGCAGGTTCATGTACTTTCATGATTTCTAGGGGACTATGTTTCTGATGGGCTTCTCTGGTGGCTCAGATGGTCAAGAATCTGCCTGCAGCACAGGAGACCTGGGTTGGGAAGATACTCTGGAAAAGGAAATGGCTACCTACTCCAGTATTCCTGCCTGGAGAATTCCATGGACAGAGGAGCCCCTGTGGGCTATAGTCCTTCGGGTTGCAAAAAGCATGACTGAGCAACTAACACGCATGTTTCTGATAGTTAATTTCTTTTTCCTTCTGGGATGTGGTGACAGAGGGGGGTGTGATACATGTTATAATCTCCCTGCCCTAATATCCCCAAATTCCACCCCCTTCCCATGGAGCTCACAGTCTGGCTAGAACTGAAGATCCATCTACTCCTTTGATTCAAAGTAGACTGAAGTATGCTGTGTTAGAGATAAAAACAAGATGGTATCACTGGATGAAGGAGGAAGAGATTAATTCTCTCTAGAAGCTTCTTGAGGGAAGATTGGAACATCAATGGAGCCTGAAGGAAGGATGATATTTACTGTGAAAAAGACTTTTTCTGAAAACTGTGAAGTCAGGGTATCACAAACAACCCAGGTGTCACTGTGACAATGTTGCCCAGGGCAGACCTTTATTGAAGAGCTGTTTGAGACAGAGACTTTGTTTATGAGTCTGAATTTAAATGGAAGAAAGTGAGAAGAAGGGACAGAAATTGAAAACAACCAAGAAGTGCCCCCAACCTTCTGGAGAGAGGAAGGATCAGGTTAAGTACTAAAGCAGGGCTTTGGCCATTAGGAGCAAACATTCTCTTTTAATATTTTTAAATTTTATTTTTAATTTTTAAAATTAATTTTTATTGGAGTACAGTTGCTTTACAATGTTATGTTAGTTTCTGCATGCCTGCGTGCTCAGGATCTGAGTTGTGTCCGACTCTTTGTGACTCTCTCGACTGTAGCCCACCAGGCTCCTCTGTCCTTGGGATTTCCCAGGCAACAGTAATGGAGTGGGTTGCCATTTCCTCCTCCAGGGGATCTTCCCGAGCCAGGGATTGAACCTGCATCTCCTGAATCTCCTGCACTGGCAGGCAGATTCTTTACCACTGAGCCACCTGGGAAGCCCTGTTTGCTGTACAGCAAAATGAGTCAGCCACACATACCCATTTCTCTCTCCCTTTTGGGCACCATTCAGGGCACCACAATACCTTAAGTAGAGTTGCCTTGCTGCACAGGGAAGGGTCTCTATTTTATATGTAGAATCAATAATATATATGTATCAATTCTCTTTTGAAGTTATTTTAGGCAAGAGTTAGCAAGAGGTGACATGAAAATGCACAGCTTGGGAACAAATAAATAATTAAGAGCATATTGGTTTCATACTTTATAATTTAGAAAGCAGAATCGCAATATAGGAATTTTTGATATTTCTGTTTAACAGATGAGGAAGCAGAGGCTTGGCAAAGTTCAAGTGAATTACTTACGATCATATAAAGTTGTAAATTGGCCACATCCTAATGAGAGAATGGGTTCTGGAACAATTCTTGATCTATTTTTAGCAACTTATAAAATGCTAATCTTTCTTCAGTAAACATTTATTGAACATCTACTAGGTACACATACTAGGAATCTGGTTTTTGAAACCTGTTTTTTCTTTTTCTATTGGGAAGCTCAGGCTTAGTGACTGATTCTCAGCTGGAGTGATTTTGCCCTCCCCCTACTGCATGGACACATGGCAATGTCTGGAGACACTATGGTTGTTGTGACTAGGGGAGGGGGTGCCGCTGACATCTGCTACTCGTCTTATAATGCATTGACCAGCCCTTCACAACAAAGAGCCTTCTGGCCTCAACTGTTGAGGTGGAGAGATGTTGGCCTAGTGCGTCATTCATTCATTCATTCATTCTATCACTTATTCTATTAACTTTTGAGTACCTACAGTGGACCAGATACTGTCCCAAGCATGTGACTGGGGAGCAAGACAGGAAAAGCCCCTGCACTCATGTCACTTACATTCTGAGTGTGTAGTAGAAGGAAAAGAGAAGGAAGAGCTGGACATGAGCAAGTTAATGAATTCATAACAAGAAAGATACCAAGTGGTGATGAGTGCTATGTGGAAAGTTCAGATGTTGGTATGATTATGTGTGACTTGGGGGTGGCTTTTCATTGGCTGGTCACAGCAACTTTTTTTTTTTAATGATTAATATGATTTATTCGTCTTCAATAGTTTACAGTTGGCAAAGTGCTTTTATATTCATTACCTTGTTTGGTCTTGCTCTTACAAGAAGGTTGGTATTTTCATAACTATTCTTGTTTTATTTATTCTTAAATTAATTTTTATTGGAATACAGTTGATTTACAATGTTGTGTTTAGTTTTAGGTATATAGCAAAGTGAACCAGTTATACATATACACATGTGTGTGCTGTGTGCTCATTCATGTCCGACTCTTTGTGACTCTGTGGACTGTAGCCCACCAAGTTCCTTTGTCCATGGGATTTTCCAGGCAAGAATACTGGAGAGCATTGCCATTTCCTACTCCAGAGGATCTTCCTGACCCAGGGATTGAACTTGTGTCTCTTGCACCTCCTGCCTTGGCAGGCAGATTCTTTACCACTAGCGCCACGTGGAAAGTCTATATACGCATAGCCACTCTTTTTTAGATTCTATTTCCATACAGGTCATTACCCAGTATTGAGTAGAGTTCCTTGTGCTATACAGTAGGTTCTTATTATCTATTTTTAAATACAGTAATGTGTATATGTCCATCCCAACTTTCCAATTTATCCCTGCCACCCCAAAAGTCTTTTAAAGAGGTTATATTAATAACTCAATCTGAATGGCAAGAAGTCATCTGAAGAAAGGGAATGTCAGGGTGTCAGGTCAAGGGAACAGCATGTGGAAAGGCCCTGAGATGGGAATGAGGTTGGAATGTTCTTTCAGGGAAAAGGAAGAAGGAAGGTCAGAGTGTTTGGAGTGTGGAGGGAGAGGGAGGGAGTGATGAAGATGCTGCTGGAGAGGTGATCGATGTTGTATCCTATTACGGCTTTGTTAGCCAAGATAAGGAATGTGGATTTTCTTCTAAAGCCTTACATGTGGCTGTTCTCATGGTGAAAAATGACAAATATTGTGAAGAAAAGGAAATACAGATCTTCCTCCTCTCATGATGGAATTACACCCTGATAAACCAGTTATAAATTGAAAATATCTTAAGTTGAAAGACATTTAATACACCCAACCTATGGACATTCAAGCTTAGCCTCGCCTACTTTAAGTGTACTCAGAATGCGTACATGAGCCTGCATTTGGGCCAAATCATCTCCCACAAAGCCCATGTTATAATAAAGTTTGACTATCTTGTGTAATTTGTTGGCACTGTACTGAAAGTGAAAAACGGAATGGTTATGTACATACAGAATGGCTGTCAGTGTTTTGTTTGGTCTTCGTCATGATCGCGTGGTTAACTGATGTGATTTGCTGCCGCTGCCCAGCATCATGAAACAGGATCAGACCATATGTTACTCGCCAGAATAAGTCAAAATTCAAAATTAAGTAAGCTTTCCCCCCCACTGAATGTGTATTGCTTTTATACCACTGTAAAGTCAAAAATTCGTTGAGTTGAACCATCGTAAGTCAGAGGCCATTTGAAGAGTCTTGGGGACAAAGTGACCTAGGGGTATAATATTGAATTCAGTGGCCATAGAAGGCTTCTGGGAGACCTAGATGTTGAGAAGGAGCTGTTTGGGGAAAGCCTGAGGCACCTTGGAGACCCCTGGGGCTATGGGTCAAAGTGTGCACCCCTGTACCCACCTCCACACCACCTGGTAAGTTCATGTGTTGAAGCCCTAGCCCCTGGTACTTCAGAACATGACTATATTTGGAAATAGAATCTCAGAGAGGTGATTAAGTTAAAATGAGGTCAGTGGAGTGAGTGCTCATCTATTCTGACTGGTGTCATTATAAGAAGAGGAAACTTAAACACACAGAGTAATATTGGGGATGAACTCACATAGAGAAAAGACCCACTGAGGACACAGGCAGAAGCCGGCCGGCCATCTGCAAGCCAAGGAGAGATGGGGCCTCAGAAGAAATCAGTCTTCCTGACACACCTAATCTTGGGCTTCCAACCTCCAGAACTATGGGAAAAGGAATTTCTGTGGTCAAAGCCCTCAGCCTGTAGTATTTTGTTGAGGCAGCCTGAGCAGACTATGCCATCCACCTAAGGTTTGGTTTTCTCATCTGTTGAATAAAGAGCTATAGTGGATCTTTAAGGTTCTTTCCACTTCTAAGAGTCTTCGAGTCTAAGAAAAAGACACGAGCTCCTCCTCAGGGCTGCCTGCACTCTGAAGCCTTTGCTTAGTTCCTTAATCAGAGAATGACAGAACAGTCCCCGAGGAGAGAGGGGAGCCCAGAGGAGGAATTGGGAGTTAGACACGGACTTCTCATCAATTTCAAAGAGCGCCTGGGCTGGGAGAGTGGTCCAGTTGCTCTTCTCACACAAGGAGATCTGAAACCCACATGGAGGTCCACAGGATCACAGTGGCACGTGTGTCTCTCTCGAGGACAGGCGGAATTCTGTGCCACAGTTTTGAGAGGGGAGATGGAACTTCAAGAATTCCCCCTTGGAAGGAGTTCACTGGAGCCGACAGGCTTCATGGAGGCATGTTAGCTCCCTTGGTGCTGGCCGCAGGCACTCTTCCAGGCATCACAGGATCCCTGCCTTCTGTGCGAAGGACCTCTCTGGCTCCTCTTGTTCTTTTTGGCTTTTGTCTTGTTTTGGAGGGGAAGTTTGGAGGATGTGATGACTCCAGGCATCAGGAACAAGATGGTTGAAGCTTCTGCAAAATTCACAGGGGCTCTGCTTGTCAAAAAAAAAAAAAAAAGGCAACAACACAAAACCTGAACTAGTAGGTAGCTCCATAGTCCTCTAAACAAGAGCCCTTGAAGGATGGTGGTTACCATTTGAGTAATACTTTTGTTTCTAACTTTTTCCTAACAAATTTAGATACATAAGAACATATTGAAGGGGACAGACTGTGCCTTGCTAGCCAGCCTTTCATAGTTAACCATCTGTCCAAATACTATGAATTCAACAAATATTTACTAAGCAATGGAAATTGCTTACAATTTTGGGGGGAAGATGGGGATGGGAAGAAGGCATTAAACTAGTATTTGATGTGTGTGTGTGTGTGTGTGTGTGTGTGTGTGAAGTGTTTGAATAGAGTGACTGGTATGAAATAGCTGCTCATTATTTGGCTGCTAATTGAATAATGAATGAATGATGAGGGAAGAAATGAATGCACTGGACATTTTATGCTTTAGATTCCATTTCTATCCTTGCCTTAAGTACTGGTGTGAAATCTTAATAGAATGTGGCTCCCTCTGCATCCACACCCAGAATGTAAGTTTTCTGATGGTAGAGATTAAAAAAAACCCCACAATTTTATTTATTTATTTATTTTTGTCTACACTGGGTCTTCAGTGCTGTGAGCAGTCTTTCTTTGGTTGTGGCGAGTGGGGCTACTCTGTAGTTGTAGTGTGAGGGCTTCTCATAGCCAAGGCTTCTCTTGTTGCAGAGCCTGGGATCTATAGTGCAGGCTCAGTAGTTGGAGCTCACAGGCTTTGTTGCTCCACAGCATGTGAAATCTTCCTGGAGCACGGATTGAACCTACGTTCCCTGCATTGTCAGGCCGATTCTTAACCACTGGACCACCAGTGAAGGCCAGCAGAGGTTTTTGTTTGTATTAATCAATGCTGCATCCCCAACATCCAGAACCATACCTACCACACAGTAGGCACCCAAGTAATATTTATGGAATGAATAAATGCACAACCTTAAGAGAATAGATGGATCTCTCTACGTCTCATGACTCTTCAGCACACATGTACTAGGTCTGTGTTGGGTTCTGAGGATGCAAAAGTAGGAAGTCAAGAAACACCTGGAGTAACAGGCAAATTTGGCCTTGGAATGCGGAATGAAGCAGGGCAAAGACTAATAAAGTTTTGCCAAGAAAATGCACTGGTCATAGCAAATACCCTCTTCCAACAACACAAGAGAAGACTCTACACATGGACATCACCAGATGGTCAACACTGAAATCAGATTGATTATATTCTTTGCAGCCAAAGATGGAGAAGCTCTATACAATCAACAAAAACGACCAGGAGCTGACTGTGGCTCAGATCATGAACTTCTTATTACCAAATTCAGACTGAAATTGAAGAAAGTAGGGAAAACCACTAGACCATTCAGGTATAACCTAAATCAACTCCCTTATGATTATACAGTGGAAGTGAGAAATAGATTTAAGGGCCTAGATCTGATAGATAGAGTGCCTGATGAACTATGGAATGAGGTTTGTGACATTGTACAGGAGACAAGGATCAAGACCATCCCCATGGAAAAGAAATGCAAAAAAGCAAAATGGCTGTCTGAGGAGGCCTTACAAATAGCTGTGAAAAGAAGAGAAGGGAAAAGCAAAGGAGAAAAGGAAAGATATAAGCATCTGAATGCAGAGTACCAAAGAATAGCAAGAAGAGATAAGAAAGCCTTCTTCAGCGATCAATGCAAAGAAATAGAGGAAAACAACAGAATGGGAAAGACTAGAGATCTCTTCAAGATAATTAGAGATACCAAGGGAACATTTCATGCAAAGATGGGCTCGATAAAGGACAGAAATGTTCTGGACTTAACAGAAGCAGAAGATATTAAGAAGAGGTGGCAAGAATACACGGAAGAACTGAACAAAAAAGATCTTCACGACCCAGATAATCATGATGATGTGATCACTAATCTAGAGCCAGACATCCTGGAATGTGAAGTCAAGTGGGCCTTAGAAAGCATCACTACGAACAAAGCTAGTGGAGGTGATGGAATTCCAGTTGAGCTGTTTCAAATCCTGAAAGATGATGCTGTTGAAAGTGCTGCACTCAATACGCCAGCAAATTTGGAAAACTCAGCAGTGGCCACAGGACTGGAAAAGGTCAGTTTTCATTCCAATTCCAAAGAAAGGCAATGCAAAAGAATGCTCAAACTACCGCACAATTGCACTCATCTCACATGCTAGTAAAGTCATGCTCAAATTTGTCCAAGCCAGGCTTCAGCAATACATGAACCATGAACTCCCTGATGTCCAAGCTGGTTTTAGAAAAGGCAGAGGAACCAAAGATCAAATTGCCAACATCCCCTGGATCATGGAAAAAGCAAGAGAGTTCCAGAAAAACATCTATTTCTGCTTTATTGATTATGCCAAAGCCTTTGACTGTGTGGGTCGCAATAAACTGTGGAAAATTCTGAAAGAGATGGGAATACCAGACCACCTAACCTGCCTCTTGAGAAATATGTATGCAGGTCAGGAAGCAACAGTTAGAACTGGACATGGAACAACAGACTGTTTCCAAATAGGAAAAGAAGTATGTCAAAGCTGTATATTGTCACCCTGCTTATTTAACTTCTATGCAGAGTACATCATGAGAAATGCTGGACTGGAAGAAACACAAGCTGGAATCAAGATTGCCGGGAGAAATATCAATAACCTCAGATATGCAGATGACACCACCCTTATGGCAGAAAGTGAAGAGAAATTCAAAAGCCTCTTGATGAAAGTGAAAGAGGAGAGTGATAAAGTTGGCTTAAAGCTCAACATTCAGAAAATGAAGATCATGGCATCTGGTCCCATCACTTCATGGGAAATAGATGGGGAAACAGTGGAAACAGTGTCAGAGTTTATTTTTCTGGCCTCCAAAATCACTGCAGATGGTGACTGCAGCCATGAAATTAAAAGACGCTTACTCCTTGGAAGAAAAATTATGACCAACCTAGATAGTATATTCAAAAGCAGAGACATTGCTTTGCCGACTAAGGTTTGTCTAGTCAAGGCTATGGTTTTTCCAGTAGTCATGTTTGGATGTGAGAGTTGGACTATAAAGAAAGCTGAGCACCGAAGAATTGATGCATTTGAACTGTGGTGTTGGAGAAGACTCTTGAGAGTCCCTTGGACTTCAAGGAGATCCAACCAGTCCATTCTGAAGGAGATCAACCCTGGGATTTCTTTGGAAGAAATGATGCTAAAGCTGAAACTCCAGTACTTTGGCCACCTCATGCGATGAGTTGACTCATTGGAAAAGACTCTGATGCTGGGAGGGATTGGGGGCAGGAGGAGAAGGGGACGACCGAGAATGAGATGGCTGGATGGCATCACGGACTCGTTGGACGTGAGTCTGAGTGAACTCTGGTAGATGGTGATGGACAGGGAGGCCTGGCGTGCTGTGATTCGTGGGGTCACAAAGAGTCGGACACGACTGAGCGACTGAACTGAACTGAGGATGCAAAGAGGATCAAGCTCAAGTCCCTGGCCTCCAGGAGTGGTAGATTGAGGGAAGCAGAAGAGAGAGTATGATTTGGTACATTCTGATGATTTCTGTGTTGGAAGAGAGCAAAGGGAACATTGAATCCCAGAGCAGCCAGAACCGCAGCTTAGGTTGCAGTGAGCCAGGCAGGAAAGAGGTGAGGAAGGAGCCTGAGGAAATAGCATGGAGCACAGAGGTGTGAGATGCTTGGGCTGCAGTGTGTGGGGCAAGGCCGGATTCTGGGCACTTTATGGGGGGAGTGATAAGAGATAGGGTTCAAGTGGTAAAGTAGGTGCAAGATCATGAAAGGCACTCAACACCATGCTCAGAGGTGAGGTCTGAACTTGAATGTAGTGAGGAGCCATGGAGCTGGGGGTTATCAAGATGAGACTTATTTTAGAAAAATCCCTCCGTTTGCAGAGTGGAAAATGGCTTGAAGGAGTTTGAGTCAGGAAGCAAGGAGACCATGGAGGAGGTTACAAGCAATCCAGGTAACAGATGATCAACCCCGGGGAAACAGAGGACACAGGGAGATATTTAAGAGACAGAAAAGAGAGCACATGGTAACTTATCAATGATAGGGTCAAGAGAAGAAAGTCTAGGGAGGAAATCTCTGAGAATCTGCATCTGAATGGTGAGGGTGCCAGTGACAAAGACAGGGAGTGGTGGGAAAGATCGCTGTGCATGCACGCCCAGTTGTGCCTGACTCTGTGACGCTATGGACTGCAACCTGCCAGGCTCCTCTCTCCGTGGGACTCTCCAGATGAGAATACTGGAGTGGGTTGCGATGCCCTCCTTCAGGGGATCTTCCCAAGCCAGGGATAGAACCCAGGTCTCCTGCATTGCAGGTGAATTCTTTACTGACCAAGCCACCAGGGAAGCCCGGAAAGATTGCTGGCCAGTTACAAATAGAGCTTAAGAGGGGAATTGGTGTCATTGACATAGATTTGGAATTGATACCACCAGCCAAAGCCTGAGGACAATGAGCAGAGCCCTGAAGATGGAACCCTGGGGAAATAGCAACATCTAAATGGGGAGGAACCTAGGAAGAACAGCAAGAGGTAATCAGAGAGGTGAGAGGGAAATGAGGAGAAAGAGATACTTCCTAAAATTCCTTCTTTGCAATTTAGATCCATGCTGTCTTCTATGTGAAATCTTTGGTTCCACCGGGAAAGGTTAGTTAATCCCATGACACTTCAGTTTTTCTCTTATTATGACCTTTATCACATTGCATTGTCCCTATTTACAAATGTGTCTCTCTATTCTGCCCAATAGGAGAGTAATATTTCAAATGCATTCCAGTAAGATGTTAGAGAAGAGCAAATATTTATTTTATGTGTTTCCCTTGGCTTGTGAGTGGGCTTCCCTAGTGGCTCAGATGGTAAAGAGTCTGCCTTCAACAAAGGAGACCTGGGTTCGATACCTGGGTCAGGAAGATCCCCTGGAGAAAGGAATGGCAACCCACTCCAGTATGGTTGCCTGGAGAATTCCATGGACAGAGGAGCCTGCTGGGCTACATTCAGTCCATGGGGTCACAGAGTTGGACAGGACTGAGTGAATAACACTTTCACTTTGGCTTGTGAGTAACTATGTAATAGATTAGACCACTTGGGGTCATGTGATATAGAAGCATCAGTCCTCCAGGCTTGAATGAAAAAAGAGGCAAATATTGAGAATATGAGACTATCTATTAATTTGACCAAGGCATTCCAGCAGGTCAACAGGCTCTGAGATTTGACAGCAACTCTGTATTCAGAGACTTAAAGAATTTGCCAACTTCCTGAGAACCATTTTTTCAAAAACTGCGAGAGGTCATCTTATCTGATACATTTGGCCACATACGGTCTGAGGAAGCTTACATTCAGTTCAGTTCAGTTGCTCAGTCATGTCTGACTCTTTGCGACCCCATGAATCACAGCACACCAGGCCTCCCTATCTATCACCAACTCCTGGAGTTCACTCAAACTCATATCCATCGAGTCAGTGATGCCATCCAGCCATCTCATCCTCTGCCATCCCCTTCTCCTCCTGCCCCCAATCCCTCCCAGCATCAGAGTCTTTTCCAATGAGTCAACTCTTTGCATGAGGTGGCCAAAGTACTGGAGTTTCAGCTTTAGCATCAGTCCTTCCAAAGAATACCCAGGACTGATCTCCTTTAGAATGGACTGGTTGGATCTCCTTGCAGTCCAAGGGACTCTCAAGAGTCTTCTCCAACACCACAGTTCAAAAGCATCCATTCTTTGGCACTCAGCCTCCTTCACAGTCCAACTCTCACATCCATACATGACCACAGGAAAAACCATAGCCTTGACTAAACGGACCTTTGTTAGCAAAGTAATGTCTCTGCTTTTGAATATGCTGTCTAGGTTTGTCATAACTTTCCTTCCAAGGAGTAAGCGTCTTTTAACTTTATGGCTGCAATCACCATCTGCAGTGATTTTGGAGCCCCCCAAAATAAAAGTCTGAGACTGTTTCCACTGTTTCCCTGTCTATTGCATGCCATATAGATCTGACTTTTGCCATCTGACTACACAGTATAAACTCATATTTATTGATCCCTACTAGTTCCAGAGGGCCTTCCCAGGCAGTGCAGTGGTAAAAAATCTGCCTGTCAGTGCAGGAGCCATGGGAGCTGCAGGTTTAGTCCCTGGGTCGGGAAGATCCCCTGTAGAAGGGAATGGCAACCCACTCCAGTATCGTTGTCTGGAGAATTCCACGGACAGAGGAGCCTGCGGTCTACAGTCCTTGGGGTCACAGAAGAGTCTGACACAACTGAGCGACTGAGCATGCATGTGTGTGCACACACACACACACATACCATGTTCCAGATGATGTGCTAGGTATTTCAAATAAAAATCTCGATAATGGTACCAGGTGCCCATTTTACAGATAAGAAAACTGAGACTAAGAGAGGTCAGATAATAACTTCAAGGTCCCAAAATGCATATGATACAGTTGGAATTTGACCTCAGAGTCTCTGACTCCAAGTCCAGTTTTTGTTTGTTTCTTGGTCTGTAAAGTAGAAATAATGACATTTGCTTCGATCACCTTCCAGGGTTGCAGTTCAAATTATAAGAGATTGTGTGAATAAAAGTTCTTATCTAGGTAGTATTAAAATCAGTGATACTTAACTGGAGTTTGTTTTTAATGCCTACCACCTGGTGTATTGAGGAATACGGCCTTTCTGGCATCCTAGGATGCTGATGGGGAAATATATTTTGTGGGGAATGTGGGGCCACCCAGTCGCTCTCACATTCATCACAGAGGAAGCTGTCTAAACTGCCAAGGTTCAGGTAATGCACTGACAGTATCCTCACTGTTAAAAATCTACTGGAAATAATGGCTACAATTTGGTTAAGGTACATGGCCATGCTGATCCTCCCATATTATTTTGAATCTTGCAGTCAGATAGATTTTTTTTTAACCAAAGAAGACAGCAAGGTTCAGAGAGGTGAAGTAATTTGCACAGTGTAACACAGGTGACAGCATGGAGTCTGCTTTTGAGCCCAGGTATGGTGATTCTAAAGAACAAGCTTATCCTACCTGGTCACCATTCTCTACTCTAACAGGTTTGTATGTGGTCCTGAGTAATTCCTTTCCCCTGACATATGATTATGGCTTAGGATGTTAAAAAAAATCAGTGTCCTTCTTTAGGTGAAAATTCTGTGGTTTGCCATTTTATATATATTTAAAAACATAGTTTTGGCTGGTATAGATTAAAAAACTGAATTTAATTCTATGTGTATTGGCTATTTGTCCTTATTATTTGAGCATGGGTTGAACAAAAGCATTTAATGATTTGGAAATTAAATGGGTGATAAATCATTGCATCTTATGCTTCTCTGCTTTGATCAAATAAGGCTCACTAATTTATGTGAATGTGGAAAAGACAGATAGACCTTTGGTGGAGTAGCTGAGGACAAAAGCCAGGGGGTGGTTTCCATGGCCTGTAGGCCAAGTATGGCCTGCTGCTTGTTCCTGTGTGGCCCTCAGGAGCTAAAATGGTTTTTATATTTTCAAGTGATTGAAAAAAATTATGGAAATTTGTTTTCCTTTTATTATGTACATGCCCCTAAAATATCTTGATTTTTCTTATGGTTGTTCAGTCACTAAGTTGTGTCCTCTTCTTTGAGACCCTATGAACAGCAGCACGCCTGGTTTCACTATCCTTCACTATCTCCCAGAATTTGCTCAAACTCATGTCCACCGAGTCAGTGATGCCATTCAACCATCTCATCCCCTGTCTCCCCCTTCTCCTCTTGCCCTCAATTCTTCTCAGCATCAGGATCTTTTCCAATGAGTCGGCTCTTCACATCAGGTGGCCAAAGTATTGGAACTTCAGCTTCAGCATCAGTTCTTCCAATGAATACTCAGGGTTGATTTCCTTTAGGATTGATAGGTTTGATTTCCTTGCAGTCCAAGGGACTCTCAAGAGTCTTCTCCAACACCACAGTTCGAAAGCACCAATTATGATTTTGCTTCAGTTCGGTTCAGTTGCTCAGTCGTGTCCAACTCTTTGTGACCCCATGAATCGCAGCACTCCAGGCCTCCCTGTGCATCACCAACTCCCAGAGTTCACTCAAATTCATGTCCACCGAGTCGGTGATGCTATCCAGCCATCTCATCCTCTGTCGTCCCCTTCTCCTCCTGCCCCCAATCCCTCCCAGCATCAGTCTTTTCCAATGAGTCAATTCTTCACATTAGGTGGCCAAAGTATTGGAGTTTCAGCCTCAGCATCAGTCCTTCCAATGAACACCCAGGACTGGTCTCCTTTAGGGTGGACTGGTTGGATCTCCTTGCGGTCCAAGGGACTCTCAAGAGTCTTCTCCAACACCACAGTTCAAACGCATCAATTCTTTGGCGCTCAGCTTTCTTCACAGTCCAACTCTCACAGCCATACATGACCACTGGAAAAACCATAGCTTTGACTAGACAGACCTTTGTTAGCAAAGTAATGTCTCTGCTTTTTAATATGCTGTCTAGGTTGTTCATAACTTATGGGCCCATAAGACTTAAACTATTCACTACCCATCCTCTTATAGTAAAAGTCGGCTGACTTCTGACATAGCCTTTACCAGTCTGAAGTGAAGAAGGCAGCGTGTGCATCTCTTTCATTTCTGGAGCTTTTCTATTCTTTTTCTTTCAGTTCATGTAACAGTCCTGAGTGGGCTCTGTGTAGACCCTGGACACTAGGGACATGGAAATAGATAAGACTGGTCTCTTGTGGGTCGTTGGACCCCATGACATTCCCTTTTTTAGAGAAAGAGGGTTTTGTTCTTGAAGGAAAAGAAAATGTTTCAGGAAAACCATCCTGTGGTGAGCAGAGTGGACTCATTTGTGAGTATCTGGCTTCTAATCACGGGCCCACCGTGAGCCGTGTCTGAGCTGGGCTCTGTGATTGCACAGATGCCTGAAGAATGTTTTGTGACTTTTTTGTTGTTGTTGTTGGGAAAAGAAAGACTTCCTCTTTCCTCCGGGGCAGAGAAATTAATAGGGGAAAGTCTGAGAGAAGCTCTTCTTTCTACATCAAGAATGAAAGGAAGATTTTGTTTGAACAGGCTTCAAGCAAGATTCGGTGTTAACTCGTCACTTGGCTGGATAGCTGGGCTTTGTGGCTTCCAAGCTCTATTAAAACTTCCCAGCTCGCTCCTCCTGGCAGTCTGTCTTCTTCTGAAAGCCCTGCTGTTTGACACTGGACAGTGGGAACAGAGCTCAAAGAGAAGATACCCAGAGCACGGGTTCCTCAGATCTGTGCCTCCAGCCAGAGCCTAATCACCATCCTGCAGGGTGATACCTGCTTCCTCTAGCTGTCAGGTGGGCAGGGAACTTTGTGCTACTGGTACCTATGTGCCCACAGGCTTTCTGCTTCCTTGTCATTGTTAGGGATGTAAGGTTGAATTTCTTCAGTGTGGTTTGGAAAACCAAATGCCTCTAGGCCACTGCCTTTCACTTCTTCGCTGGTGAAAAGATTCCAAATTCTCTTTCTGTGGGACCCCCAGCCCTGTGCCTGGGTTTCCTCCCTGATCCTGCCATGTCTTTATGCCCCAGTGGTCCTCAGTGTCCCTCCTCTGCCACTGTAATGGGCCCTGGCCACTTAGCCTCACTCGTTATGCATTCCAGGGAACATGGGAGCATGGGGAGGGGGTGGGTTCTTTTGTTTCTGTTTACTTTCTAGGTATGAATTGCACTTGACAACACATTTTCTCCCAGCAATGCACGTTTAACACATCTGAGAGTAAATAGCTACAAACTGGACATCCCTGGCTGCTCCAAACGAAGGGTACAAAAACCAAGTCACAGCAGCAGTGGGGAGAGTACTGCTCTCTGGCTCTGTTTCCCTTGGTTAAGTGGAGGCTCCAGGTCCCTTGAGAATTGCCTCTACTCTCTGGGGAGCTGGTGGTGGCTCCTGTGTGGTCAGAGGTTCGGACCCTTTGCCACGATGGCCATGTCACCAGCCCTCTTCCTGGTCTCCTGCTCTGGTCTGGGCTTTGGATTCCTGCAATGGTGTCCCTAGCTTCGGTTTCTCAGAGAATAAGTTGCTTCACCACCGAGGCACTGCTGGACCAGCGTAAGCCTCTCAGCCTGCAGAGGCTCTAAGGGCTTAGATGAAGTGCAGAAGCCTTGGCACAGTCCCAGAGGCGTGGGGAGACTTCCTCTTAATCCTTGCATCCCTCCCGATCTCTTCCGTCTCATGGAGGAGCAGCTTCGTGTTATGACTTGGTGAGATTAATTGTGGAAATAGCCTTCTGTGTCAGTTCCTGGGGGTCCAGTGGGAGCCCAACCCAGAGAAGGCTCCTGGGTAGCCTCAGAGTCTCCCCTGGCCCTGGGTGGGGCATTGATATCGGGCCATGTTGCCCACCTGGTTTTCTTGCTGCAGATGGTGAACCCCTTTCCAGGAGGTCTCTGTGGTCCTTCACAAAATAGACTCATGGCTGCTCTACACCCCACCCTCCACCCCCAGCCTCTATCCTGCAGGCATATCCAGACCTCATGAGAAGAGAACCTTGGCTCAACCTAAGGCTCCTGTCTCCTACCCAGCTCTTTTTTACTTCCTATGTGAAATGACCTCCAAGCTCCCCCACTCCCTTGCCCATTCCTGGAATGATAATGATCGATAATCCGGATGCTCATTTCACTCTCTTGCTGTGATGCCATACAACACGCCTGACAACCAGTGTGTCTCCAAAACCAGTGTATTAGATAAGGATTTGAAGACCCAGATAAATTAAACAATTTGCCTCCTATTATGTAGCCCATATGTAGCAGAGCTGGGATTTGGATGCTTCTTTTATTTAATCTGAAAGCCCAAGTCCTTGGGCCACACATACAGTTACTGAGTTAGGGAAAGCACATACAATTTAGGATTTGATGTGCGTGCATGCTCAGTCACTCATTCCTATCCAACTCTTTGTGACTCCATGGACTGTAGCCCTCCAGGCTCCTCTGTCCATGGAATTTTCCAGGCAAGAATACTGGAGTGAGTTGCCATTTCATCCTCCAAGGGATCTTCCCAACCCAGGGATCAAACCTGCCTCTCTTGTGTCACCTGCATTGAAGGTGGATGCTATACCACTGAGCCACTGGGGAAGGTCCTAGGCTTTGATAGATTTCATTAAGTTGCACTGTTACAATACACAAAATTTTAATTTTTCTTTTATTTGTCTTCTATGGATTATAGATAGGTACTGGGCCTTATGAATTTTTAAATCCTCAGAGAGAGGCAGAAGGCCTGGTATACAGTAGGTGCTCAGAAAACAAGTGCTGAATCAGTGTTACTAAGGGTCTTTTGTGAGCCAGATGCACTCTGAATTTAATTACGAGTGGGAAATCAGTCTGGGAGGGAAGCTTGGGAGTCCAGGTGGAAGCTGTCAGACTAAAGGCAGTACAGGGGATGAGGTGAGGAACGGGGTTGTGGGGCTTGGGGCTGCCCCGTGGGAAGCTTTGATATTCAATAATCCAGGCTTTGATTTCCATGTGTGAGGCTCAATTGCTGCCTTTGTGTACAGATTCACTAGAAGGAGGGGAAGCTTTTTCAAATGGGTTTTCTAGTGAAATCGGCACGGTGGGGATAGAAGTTAAGCCTATGGTTCCGGCTCCCTTTCCTGGACGAATTTCAGAGGAGATTCATGCAGGAGTTGGGGTTGCCGGAGCGGAAACCTGCCTGCGATTACTAGTGCCAGTCTGGAAAGGGGAAGCATTTGAGCTGGCAAGCACTGGGAGCCCCAGGGTGGGGGACAGGGAGGGCTCTTTGCTTTGATTTCCTGCCAGATCTTACCAGGGTCTTCTGTGGACATGAGCCTAGTAACAGCAGGACTGTGGGGTGGGGTGGGGAGGAAAATGTACCCACTTCCCTGCTTAGAAAAGCATCTGTGGCTGTTGGTAACCTGGCTGAACTTTCAAAAGGAAATTGGGAATGTTAAGCCATTGCTTCTACTGTTTGGTGACAAAGTAAAATTGTAAATTATCTTCAACACAGAAAATGAAAAGAAAGACAAACTATGAGTGTCACGGTATGGAGACAGATGCCACATATTTAAGCAACCCTGTTTCTTATACCCCTTATTTTGCCCGTTCTCTACCCGTTTGCTCTGGGCCTGCCCGCGGCATCTTAGCCATGCTATACCAGTAACTACAGGGCTTTGCAGGTGGTGCAGTGGTAAAGAATCTGTCTGCCAATGCAGGAGACATGGGTTCAATCCCAGGAAGATCCCCTGGTGAAGGAAATGGCAACCCACTCCTATATTCTTGCCTAAAGGATCCCATGCACAGAGGAGCCTGGTGGGCTACAGTCCATTGGGTTGCGAAGAGTCGGACACGATTTAGTGACTGAACTGCAACAGCCAATAACTGCAAGGATTTAAAGAGGGAGGTTGTTGCCTTATTATTTGCTGAACAAGTTGGTCTTCTGCACACTTATGACTCTTCAAGTACATTCTGTGAATCCATAAAACTGAGGCTCATCAGAGCTCTGGCCCTTCATATTTGGCTGCCATGAGGTTAATTTATCATTGCACATAACCAAAGTGAATCTCACTGGGGAGCTTAATTCATTCAGTATCACTTACCACACTGAACAACTACAGAGGATAATGGCAGGAACACTTGAAGGAGATTCAAGTCATACATGTGTTACTAATTAGCTGTGAGACTTTGAACAATAACTATATCACGCTGGATATTTCTCCATATTAAAAATCAGAGTGTTGAGGAAGCACACAGAGAGGAAAGGTGAAAGGGTGATGAACATCTGACTTTTTCTAAGTTATGCTCATCTCTTGAATCTTAGTTATATCCAGAAGTGGAGAATATGAGCCTACCCTTGAATTGGCTCTGATAAAGTTAAAGATGATCCAGAGAGGTGTTTATTGTCTCCAGAAATGAAGAGAAGCCTCAGCTCTGAAGATTTTAAGTTATGGGCACATCCTTTCATAAGGCAAGTGTCTGAGGAAGGTGTCTGCCTTGTGGATTGGATTATGATGAAATGCACAGTTATCTGAGTGGCTAAGATGTGGGCATTCAGCTTAAGGTCATTTCAAGGTTGAGATAGGATGTCATCATAGGATGTCATGAAATAGGATGTCATGTGAGTAGAAATTGGTACCCTCATACACCCTCATTGGCTGGTGGAAATTGGTACAATTCTTGTGGAGAGCAGTCTAGTTTCACATCTAGAGGTTATCAAAGTGCTCATAGCCACTGACTCACACTCACTTCTGGGAGTTTATCTCAAGATAATAATCAAAAAAGAAAAATTATTCATGAAGGTATCATGAGAGGATTGTTTTCAAATGGTGAAAAACTAGAACTGTATAAACCAGAAGTTGGTGAACTTAAAGGGTTGGATGGTAATTTTTTTAATTTTTATGAGCCATGTAGTATCTGCCTCTCATGCTCAACTTTTCCTTGAACAAAGTTATGAATATATGGGTGTGACTGGGTTCCAATAAATATTTGTGGAAACTTGAATTCAAATTTCATGTAATTTCTGCAAGTCATGAAATATTGTTCTTTTGATTCCCTTTTCAACATTTAAATACATAAAAAACATTTTAGCTTGTTGCTCTTGTTCAGTCACTAAGCTGTGTCTGACTCTGCGACCCCATGGACTGCAGCATGCCAGGCTCCTCAGTCCTCCACTGTCTCCTGAACTTTGCTGATTCATGTCCATTGAGTCAGTGATGCTATCTAACCATCTCATCCTTTGCCACCTCCATCTCCTTTTGCCTTCAGTGTTTCCCAGTGTCCGGGTCTTTTCCAATGAGTTGGCTCTTCGCATCAGGTGCCCAAAGTATTGGGCCCTCAGCTTCAGTAACATTCCTTCCAATGAATATTGAGGGTTGACTTCCTTTAAGATTGACTGGTTTGATCTCCTTGCAGTCCAAGGGACTCTCAAGAGTCTTTTCCAGCACCACATTCAAAAACATCAGTTCTTCAGTGCTCAGCCTTCTTTGTGATCCAACTTTCACATCCGTAGATAACTACTGGAAAAACCATAGCTTTGTACGAACATTTGTGGGCAAAGTGATATCTCTGCTTTTTCATATACCATCTAAGTTTGTCACAGCTTTCCTTCTAAGGAGCAAGTGTCTTTTAATTTCATGGCTGCAGTCACCATCTGCAGTGATTTTGGAACCCCCAAAATAAAATCTGTCACTGCTTCTACTTTTTCCTTTTCTGTTTGCCATGAAGTGATGGGACTGGATGCCATGAGCTTAGTCTTTTTAATGTTGAGTTTCAAGCCAACTTTTTCACTTTCCTTTTTCACCCCTATCAAGAGGCTCTCTAGTTCCTCTTCACTTTCTGCCATTAGAATGGTATCATCTGCATATCTGAAGTTATTGGTATTTCTCCTGGAAATCTTGATTCTTGCCTGTGGTTAACCCAGCTCCCATTTTGCATGATGTACTCTGCATAGAAGTTACATAAGCAAGGTGACAATATTCAGCCTCATTGTACTCCCTTTTCAATTTTGAACCAGTCAGTTGTTCCATGTCTAGTTCTAACTTTTGCTTCTTGACCTGCATACAGGTTTCTCAGGAGACAGGTAAGGTGGTCTGGTATTCTTGTCTCTTTAATAATTTTCCACAGTTTGTTGTGATCCACAGTCAAAGGCTCTAGCATAGTCACTAAAACAGAAGTAGATGTTTTTCTGGAATTCCCTTGCTTTCTCCATGAGCCAATGAATGTTGGCAGTTTGATCTCTTAGCTGGTGGGCCTTATAAAAAGAGAGATGGTTGCAATTTGACTCATGTGTTGCAGTTTACTGAGCTTTGGACTAGACAAGAGGAGACTAGTTTACTAAACTGCTGTATAGCCAAGTAGCTGATAAAATGACAATTGAGGGAACCATACAATTATGTTATATTTATAATATGTAAAAAATGCAGGGTGTGAAGTGATAAATGCACCCTAGGCTAGAAGAAATGAAAGCAGTGATAGTTAGGAAGAAAAGAACCTAAATCCATTTTTCTCTCTATCAAATTTTCTTTAAGATTTTTGTGTTGTCTTTATTTTCTACTTTAGGAATTCTGATTAGGTATTTGTTGGATGTTGTTCTTCTGTTCTCCATGTACACCTTTCCCAACTCTGTAGTTCATCTTCCCCAGTTCTGCTTCTTCTTGTTTTGCATTCTAAGTAATTTCCTTATGTATGTATTTTCACTTTATTCACCTTTCATTGCCATTTTTTAAATTGAGTGGCAATTCACATAGCATAAACATAATCATTTTAACATGAAAAATTCAGTAGTATTTAATACATTCTTAACACTGTGCATCCATCACCTCGGTCTAGTTCCACAATATTTTCACCTCCCAAGAAAAACCCTGTAACTGTTAAGCAATTATTCCCCATTTCCTGCCTCCTCTGGTCCCTGGCAACCACCATGCTGCAGTTTTCTTCTTAAATGTTAATCTTATGAATTTATCTATTCTGCATATTTCATATAAATGAAACATAGAACATAAGACCTTTTGTGTCTGACTTCTTTTAACATAATGTTTTCAGTCTTCATCCATGTTGTAGTATGTATCAGTACTTCCTTCCTTTTTTATGGCCAATTAATATTCCAGTGTGTGCATATATACCACATTTTGCTTGTCGTTCATCCACTACTGGCCTATCCACTGAATTCTTTAATTTCTGGAATTTTTATTTGTAGCCCATAAACCTGCCTGTTAATTTTGATATTTTCTTTTTCCTTTACCATTCATATATTAAGTATATAAGAACCAAGGGCTCATTATGGGCCAGTAATCTTCCAGTCACTAAAAGATTACAATATCTAAAGTATATACAACAATATAGAAAAACGTACAAAATTTTTTGACCTCAAGGAGTCCAACTTTTGTTTTCATACAGAATTGAGACATATTTATTTTATATTCTGTGAATAGTAATTCTATTTTCTGCAGCCTTTGAGGGTTCAGCTCAGTTCAGTTGCTCAGTCGTGTCTGACTCTTTGCGACCCCATGAATTGCAGCACACCAGGCCTCCCTGTCCATCACCAACTCCCAGAGTTGACTCAAGTGGGTAGGTCTAATTCTGGAACTTCCCAGGTGGCACTAGTGGTAAAGAACACATAAGAGAGCTGGGTTCGATCGTTCAATCCCTGGGTTGGGAAGATCCCCTGGAGGAGGGCATGGAGAATCCCATGGACAGAGGAGCCTGGTGGGCTGCAGTCCACAGGGTCACAAAGAGCTGGACAAGACTGAAGTGACTTAGCATACATGCACGCAGATCTAATTTTGCAGGTGATTAATACTGTCGATTCTGTCGCATGTGACTTTTACTCTCGTGGTTTTATTTTTATTTCTACCTTTTACTGTAAGCTCATATATCTTAGGGCTTGTTCTGTAGGAATTCTCTGAGAACTATGCTTATAGTAAATCTATCTTAAGCTATTGTAGGCAACAAGGGATGGGGAGATGCCCTCAGAAGAAATCCAAAATTTGGTGTTTATTTATCTCTTTAAACAATTTTAAATTGTATATTGTAGTCTAGTTGATTAACAATATTGTGATGTAACACAATTACAAAGTGTAACAAAATTATAAAATCACCCTTTTAAAAAAGGATGCTTTCAGATATTTTTCTAGAACTTTAAGATGTTTCGTTTTGAGAGGAATATTTCTATATGTTTAGTCTATAATATCTCTGAAAAACAAAAGTCACATTGTATTTATATTTTAAAATAAAGTTCATGGGGGGCATATTCCTTAACCTCAAGTATAGGAGAAAAAATACTTTGATTTAATGAGTTGACTTCCCACATCGGACTCAGCTCTTAGAGCCCCACAGAGGCCAGGATAAGTTTCTCTGGGTAGAGTCTGTCCTGGCTCCATCCAGTGTTGATGAATGGAAAGGTATAGACATTCTCTGTTCTGGCTTCATCCAGGGCTGCTGACCAAATGGGAAGGAGTAGACATTCATGGGTTTCCCAGGTAAAGCTAGTGGTAAAGAACCCACTTGTCAATGCAGGAGAGGTAAGAAATGTGAATTCAATCCCTGGGTCAGGAAGATCCCCCGGAGAAGGAAACGGCAATCCACTACAGTACTCTTGCCCGGAGAATCCCATGGTGAGAGGAGCCTGGTGGGCTACAGTCCATGGGGTCACAAAGAATTGGACATGACTGGGTAACTGAGCACACACAGACAGTCTTAGGCAATTAAGGAGCTCGGTTGACGCTGAAGAAGAAAATGGGTTTTGGCTTTCATTTTCTTTTTCAGTTCGAAATCCAGGGGCTTTTCATAGAATAGATTTATTCTGAAAATTGCTGCTTGATATTATAATAATAAAAACATCACCATCAAGGTTTAACATAATTGCAAGGCTTATGCTGTGAAAAGGGCTTTATATTCATGATCTCACCTAATTCTTGCAACAGTTTAATACATAAAATTCAGAGAGATTAAATTCTTTTCACAAGATCCATAACTTATAAGTAGTAGCTTATGGATTCACTGCTCGGGGATCAAGCTACTATACTGACCTCTCTTCATGAGTTGACATCACTGACAGATAAAGGAGGTTCTGAGTAAATGCAGCTCCAGCTCAAAGTCATGGGCCAACATAGTTCTTGGTGGCTCTTTCCAGCTCTCTAGTAATTTCATGCATTTAACATTCATCAATCATTTATTAAGTACCAGTGACACTACAAGACTTATGACCTAGTTTTTGCTTTACATGTAAAATTACATAAAAAGTTTTTGTTTATATAAAAATGCCACACTAAGAGTTAAATTTAATACTAGAGTTAGGCATTAATCATGCAGTGGCCACAAGCTGAGTGTTCAAGGCAAACCCACGAAGATGAAGAGACTCATGAGCTGGAAGGGCACGTGCAAAGGCAGGGAGATGCCCAACAGCCCTGCCCATTTGTTGAACTGAAAGTATTTGGGCATAGCTGGAGCACAGGTACATGTAAACAGTGTTGGGCAAGGAAGATGGACAGCCATGTAGACTTAGAATATGCAGATCTTGCATGCTTGGCTAAGGTGGTTGCTATTGTAAGGTCACTTGCTGTTGCCACATATCAGCTGCATGACAAGCACCACCCAACCTCAGCAGCATACAACATGAACTGCTTACATGTTTGGGGTTCTTGGCTAAGCGGCTCCTGTTGATACTGACTGGGTTCATTCTCGTGTCTCAGGATTGGCTGGGTGTCAGCCTATCCAGGAGTCCTCCACTGGGATGACTGGAGGGACTCAATCCTGTTCTGTGTCTTCCATTCCCTAGTGGGCTGGTCCAAGCGTGATCTCATGGGAATCGCGGGGCCCAGCAGGGAGAGAGCCCAATCACTCATGTACTGATTCAGCCTCTGTCTGTGCCACGTTTGTTAGTATACCATTGGCCACAGTTAGTTACAAGGCTCCCTGGGCTTCACGGAGTGGGAAAGTAAACTGTACTTCTTTGGTGGGAAAATATCACCAAGTGATATGGCGAAGGATGTGACTGTAGGGAGGGGCAAAGAATTGGAGTCTTGAATACAATTAGTTTATTGCAGAGCACCTGCCTTAGAGCTGTCAGGGGGTGATTGTCATAATACTGATGCCTGAGTCCTATAATGTCTGAGCCCAAGTAAAAAAAATGCAGGTGCTGAATCATAATGAGAGGGGTCTTGCTTGCATCCAGGCCAAATATATATATATATATATTACAAGCTTGCTGATCTACTGAGAAGTATGAGGACTGCTGCTGTAGACTTAAATGAAGGAGAGATATAACTGAATTTGCTTTTAGAACAGTCACTGTAGCTCCACTGTGAATAATACATTGAGTAGAGTTGTGGGGGTGGGATGGAAGGCAAGAAGGCCAGTTACAAGCTGTTACCATGGGTTAGTGGGCTTTCTAGGTGGCACGGTTGGTAAATCCACCTGCCCATACAGAAGATGCAAGAGATGTGGGTTCATTCCGTGGATCAGGAAGATCCCCTGGAGGAGGAGATGGCAACCCACTCCAGTATTCTTGCCTGGAAAATTTCATGGACAGAGGAGCCTGGTTGGTTACAGTCCATGGGGTTGCCCAGAGTCAGACATGACTGTGCAACTAAGTGCACAGGGCTTCCTCCATCAACAGCTGTGGGTCAGGGGATAAATGGTAACCCTGCCTGCAAAGTAGCCCCCCAGGCTCTTGACCTGCCCATAGGATGCAAGACACAAGAGAGGCCTAACACAGGCCTCTTTGCAATAGTTTATAATTAAAAATATACCTTAGATCTTCTTTTTAAAAAAATCTAAGAGAGTGGGAGGCAGCAGGGTAGGTTTTGAGTCTCTAGCCAAACACCTAATCACATCCAGGTCTTCTATTGAAATGTTCTCTGTTCTTCCTGTACCACTGATTTCCTGGTTACTAGGTTTTCTTGGAGGTTCTAGGCAGAGTCTAGTTTGGTGGAGGATGGGAGAGGGTGCTGGATAGAAAAACGAACTACTTGACCCAGCCCTCACATTATGTGACAAAGAGCCTTAGTTTAGACTTTTGAAAGCCTTTCCATATGAGCTCATGCAGGCTGTCATATTGACAGGCATGAAAGAAGAAGCATCCTTCTGTAACTTTAAATCCACCACCTCTCCAGCAATTCTTCATTTTTTAATATCCTGGGATCTTATAAATATGGCAATATCTGGGGACTGCTTTGATTTCCAGTAGGGCCTGGCTTTGGATGGTTATGCTTTGGCACCTTCTAGGTCCCATTCATCTAACTCAGCTCTACATGGTTAATGGGGCCTGGCCACTTTGGGCAGGCGGGGGAGGCAAATCTGTGCCTAATCCCAGGCCATAGATCTTTAAGTGAAATTTCCATCATCGTTGCTTGGCTAGGTCTTGAACCGAAGCATTCATTATGCAGCAGAACAAAGAAAAGCCCTGGGGAAGTGTGGGGGAGGGGTTCTCCCCTAGAGCCACAGAGCTGTGTTGGGAGGAGGCTTCTGGAAGTAACCGGCCGGGCACTGCTGACAGGAGAGGCGGTGGCTGCCGGAGGAGGGCAGGCGCCCCAGGCGGTCGCTGTGCCATCTGTTGGGAACAGTGCACTTCTTATGACCCAAGTCCTGGAAGTGTTGCAAGCAGGCAGGCTGATTAATTATTTCCCTAAGGTCTCCCTAAAACAGGGGAGAGACACTGATGCTTGGTGGGCGTGAAAGAAAGGCCCAAACTTTCAACTAGTAGGGAATTTGTTTCCCGGCCTAACTGCAGCCACATGTGAAGGTATAGAAAACATATGTGCCTCTGATAAAAGATCACATTTAAAAGGGAAGACTAGAATGAAACCAGCACAACAGCGTCCTGTTTCTCATCAAACACCAAGCTCCACGTTTGCAGGCTCTCTGTGTTCCTAGTTTAGAAGCGTTTCCAACAGGGCTGGGCTTGATTTTCACTTGTGACTTTGGTGTGTTTCTATTACCTACTGTCCCTTTCTCATGAAAGTGGTCATTTATCATGGTGGTTCCCAAGCCTGCTACCTTCTTTGGTCCACTGAGTCAGAAACCATGGAAGTAACCACCAGACGCTGGACTTTTTAATAAGCTCCTCTGGCCGATTCCCATGCGGTGGGCCTTGAACTTCTTTGTGAATTGAGACAAGGACAACGACAGGTTTAGAGTGAAGATGCATAAAAAAAGGACTGTGTTATGTTGCTGGTAACAGAAAATATCTCATGGAATTTTGTTTTTCTGACATATAAGCAAAGAATAGGATAGGGAAGAGAACAGGTGATGGTGGGCAGGGATAGAAGATAGGCCTTCATAAGTGCTGAGGGTTGTCATAGGAGCAATAAATACACCAAGAGCAGTAAGTCTTTGAAATAATAAACTAACAGTAGAGGCCCATCTCTTTTAATGGAATTATTGTCTATTTAGTCTCTTAAGCTAGAAACGTTGGAGATATTGCAACTCCTCCTTTGATCCTCTTTTCTGCTTCCATTTCAAGTGATCACCAACTCTTGTTAATGGATTGTATTAGTCACAACTGGTTCTTCCTCCTCCCTTGTTAATACCAGCAGTTTGCTTGGGAATAAAGAAGCAATGTGCTCCGCTGGACTATTGCAATAGATTCTTTGTTGGTCTTTGGCCAACACACTCTCTCCTTTCATTCATCTTCTACTATAACTTGGGAATGATTGTCCTCAAGAAAATTCTAATAAAATTATTTTTCTGCCTAGGAAAAAATTACTTTTTTTCCCCTTTTGCAAACAGGATAAAATGCAAACTCCTTAGAATTGTTCTCAGTTAGGCCCTGAATTTCTTCTCCAAAATCATCTCTGTGTTGAAATTAAAGATGGTGGCAAATTCTTCGAAGTTTCTCCTACAGACAGGCGGGATTGGTGTGCCTTGCCCTTGTGTGTGGGTGGCCCTTGTGACAGTTTTTACTGGTATAATATGGTGGAGGTAATGCTTTGCCTGTTTTTTGGCCCAGGCCTTAAGAAAACATCCGCTTCCATTTCCTGTCTCTTAGAATCTCTCCCCCGTACCTCCACCTCTGCACCAGGGAGGTCGGAGACACTATGTGAGAAGTCCAACTACCCTGGGAGGCTAGGTGTAGATGCTTGTTGATAGTCTCAGTTATGCCCAGCTTTTTAATCCACTCTTGCCAAAGTGCCAGACATATGAATGAAACCATTTTGACTCTACAGACCAGACCATCCACCAGCTGTGTATCGATGAGTGACCACAATTGATGGCATTTGAAGCATAGGAATTCCCCAGCTGAGCCCCTTTTCCCTGCCTGAAACACATTTTCCTATCAGACTCCTCTGTCCATGGGATATCCCAGGCAAGAACACTGGAGTGGTTTGCCATTTCCTTCTCCAGGGGATCTTTCTGACTCAGGGATTGAACCCATGTCTCCTGCACTGGCAGGCAGATTCTTTACTAATGAGCCATTGGGGAAGCCTGGGTGAGTACACAATAAATGTTTGTTGAATGAAAGGGCGACTCAATAAACAAAGACATGAAAACCATTTTTGTCTCTATATTTTTGAAGGTTCAATCATGCCTTACTAGCTTTATCCAGTGAGAACCAAGCATGAAATAGATCAATAAATGATTGGCTCTTCTTGTCTTTTTAAAAATATTTATTCATTTGGCTGTGTCGGGTCTTAGTTGTGGCGTGTGGGATTCAGTTCCCTGACCAGGGATTGAACATAGGCCTTTTGCATTGGGAGCCGCTGGACCACAGGGAAGTCTGTCTCTCATCTGTTGTGAAACCCTGAGGCTTTGACAGCATGGAGTAGACTGGCCTGTCAGTATGTTGGAATATGACAGCCCAGTGCTCCTGGTACAGGAGACTGGTGGATAGAAGCTGGTGTACTGACTTTCTCTGAGGTTTAAAGATGCCACAGTATATAATGGAAAGAGCTTTGGCTTGGGAGAAGGGATCGTTGCCAGGCACAGCCTCAGTCTGTCACTGAGGGATTTGGCCAAGTTCCTTTATCTCCCTGGGCCCTCATTTTCTGTTGTGAAATGGAGCCTTGGGCCAGGTCATGTGTCACTTATCTCCCAGTCCTGACATTCTGTAAATCAGGCACGAACCTGGACTGTTTCCCTGGTGTTATGTAGGCGCGATGGTTGAATCCCTCATCTCTGCCTCTTCATCCCCAGCTTCTGCTGACTCCCTATTCCTTTGTGCTTTGGTGGCAGTCGGGAATCATCTGCTTTAGAGGATCTTTCCAGGATAGATGCTTCTGTGTGGATGCAGGTCACCTCTGTAGACCAGGGCTGCCCCTATTCATGGACGGATTTGGACGGATTTCCCTGAGAGTTGATTTGAGGAGCTCTAGAAAGATCTTCCCTTGATTCCTCAGCCTCTTCCAAGAAGTACCTCCACACTGGCTTGCCAAGGGTCTCAAATGCTGGTTTGAATTTTCCCTTTAAGGCCGCAAAGGCCCTCAGTTCAAGTGCAAACATAATTAAACCATGAGGTAGCTATTACAACCTTATTTGAATGAGCTTATCACATCAAGTCCCTAAATCTGATTTCTCTAGAGCTTTTATATCTATTATCCCAGCTAAATCTGCACAATAATTCCCTTTAAAGATGTGTAAATTTAATGTGAGGGGTGGGGGTGGGGTGGGAAATCCAGTTTTCTGATCCCTAATCCTATCATGTGTGTGTTAGTTTCCCAGTCCTGTCCGACTCTTTGTGACCCCATGGACTGTAGCCCACCAGGCTCCTCTGTCCATGGGATTCTCCAGGCAAGAGTACTAGAGTGGGTTGCCAGTCCCTTTTCCTGGGGATCTTCCCAATGCAGGGATTGAACTTGGATCTCCTGCATTGCAGGCCAATTCTTTACCATCTGAGCCACCAGGGCCCTCAATCCTATTATATTCTTTCTAAAATATCACTGCTTTTAGAAGCAGGGTCTTAAGGAAATGATAGTAAGGAGAGGTACATTTTGAGGGAAAGAAAAAAAAAAGAAAGAGGAAGAATTATTCCCTCCTCAAATCAGCAGACTCCAAAGCTTGGGGAATTGCTCAGAATAACAGCAAGCAGAACTAGCATGAAGGCGCTGTCTGCCAACCAGGGAGTCATAAAGAGACTTTCAGTTCAGTTCAGTTCATTCGCTCAGTTGTGTTCAACTCTTTGCGACCCCGTGGACTGCATCATGCCAGGCTTCCCTGTCCATCAACTCCAACTCCCGGAGCTTGCTCAAACTCATATCTGTTGAGTCAGTGATGCCATCCAACCATCTCATCCTCTATCGCCCCCTTCTCCTCCTGCCTTCAATCTTTCCCAGCATCAGGTCTTTTCCGATGAGTCAGTTCTTCACATCAGGTGGCCAGAGTATTGGAGCTTCAGCTTAGCAACAGTCCTTCCAATGAATATTCAGGGTTAACTTCCTTTAAGATTGACTGTTTGGATCTCCTTGCAGTCCGGGAACTCGCAAGAATCTTCTCCAGCACAGTTCAAAAGCATCAGTTCTTTGGTGCTCAACTTTCTTTATGGTCCAGCTCTCACATCCGTACATGACTACTGGAAAAACCATAGCTATGACTAGATGAACCTTTGTTGGCAAAGTTATGTCTCTGCTTTTTAATATGCTGTCTAGGTTGGTCATAGCTCTTCTTCCAAGGAGCAAGCATCTTTTAATTTCAAGGCTGCAGTCACCATCTGAAGTGACTTTGGAGCCCAAGAAGTAAATCTCTCACTGTTTCCTTTGTTTCCCCATCTATTTGCCATGAAGTGATTAGACTGGGTGCCGTGATCTTTATTTTTTGAATGTTGACTTTTAAATTGGCTTTTTCACTCTCCTCTTTCACTTTCATCAAGAGGCTGTTTAGTTCCTCTTTGCTTTCTGCCATAAGGGTGGTGTCATCTGCATATCTGAAGTTATTGATATTTCTCCTGGAAATCTTGATTCCAGCTTGTGCTTCATCCAGCCTGGTATTTTGCTTGATATACTCTGCATATAAGTTAAATAAGCAGGGTGACAATATACAGCCTTGACATACTCCTTTCCCGATTTGGAACCAGTCTGTTGTTCCAATGTCCAGTTCTAACTGTTGCTTCTTGACCTGCATACAGATTTCTCAGGAGGCAGGTCAGGTGGTCTGTATTCCCATCTCTTGAAGAATTTAAGAAAAATTAATGGGGGAATCTAGAAGTCCAGCTTTACCAACTGGTATCATGGACTGGACATTAAATAAAACTATTTGGACTTGATCCCTCCTGGCAGGGTGACCTTAAGGAGATCATTTAGCTTCTCAGAGCCAAGTTTCCCCAAGTGGAAAAGAGGGATCATAACACTCACCTTGTAGAATTTAAAAAAAATTATCTTATCAATATATTGGAAGTATAGTTGATTAACAATGTTGTGTTAGTTTTAAGTATGCAACAAAGTGATTCAGTGATATGTATACAAGTATCTGTTCTTTTAAAAATTCTTTTCCCATTTAGGTTACAGAATAGTGAGCAGAGTTCCCTGTGCTATACAGTAGGTTCCTGTTGGTTGTGTGTGTGCTCATCATGTTTGACTCTTTGTGACCTCATGGACTATGGCCCACCAGGCTCCTCTGTCCATGGGATTTTCCTGGCAAGAATACTGGAGTGGGTTTCCATTTCCTTCTCCAGGAAATCTTCCCAACCCAGGGATCAAACCCACTTCTCTGGCATCTCCTGCATTGCCAGGAGGATTCTTTACCATTGAACCAGCGGGGAACCCTCCTTATTGGTATCCACTTTAAATTTAGCAGTGTGTACATGGTGATCCCAAACTCCCAATCTATCCCTCCCCCAACCTCTGAGAGTTATTGTAAAAATAGAGAAAGTGGTATGCAAGTACTTGGAAATCAGTGCCTTCTACTACTAATAGTATCAGTATTATTGCATCACAGGTAAAATTCCTGATAGACAAGAACTGCTAGGCTGAATCACAGTCAATGAGATGGTTTATTTCCTAAAGACAAGCTGCTTAATTTGTGGGATCATCTAATTTGTAGGGATACCTTATTTCACTAAAATTTGGTTCTCATCCTTGCAACGGTACATTCTTGGTATCCAGTAATGTCGTCTACTTCGTTTCATAGTGTATTGATAATGAGGGGTGTTATTCATTGAAGGCTCACATATTAATAAGTGATCACTGCCAACAACATGCTGGGAAATGCATGTGTCTCATTTCTCCAGGGAGGAATTAAGACTGAAGATTTATCTTGCCTATGTCAACACCTCGACTGTATAACTCTATATCTCTTTCCTCTCTCTCTTTGTGCTTTTCCCTGGCCTGGAACACTCCTTCCCCTGTCCCTTTCCACTTTGCTGGGCTGTCTCTGTTCATCCTTCAAGTTTCCAGGGAAGAGGCACTTTTTCTGGGATGTGGTCCTGGAGTAGGACTTTCTCAACTCTTCCCATGAACTTCTCTCATCTGGATGCTCATCATATCACATGGTCATTACCCTTTCCTTGTTTTCTCCATGAGACCGTGAGGCTTCCCATGTTTAGTAAACTATATTCCTTGCACTTAGATCTATTGTTGTTGTTTTTCAGTCATTCAGTTGTGTCTGATCCTTTGTGACCCCATGGACTTCAGCACTCCAGGCTTCCCTGTCCTTCATTGTCTTCCTGGGGTTTGCTCAAGTTTATGTCTATTGAGTCAGTGATGCTTAAGGCCTGGAAATATTTGTTGAATGAATGAGGATGTCAACTTGTCCCAAGAAAAATTAGAGTCAACGTATAAGAAATATGGGCATCCCTGATGGCTCTGCGGGTAGATCTGTCTGCAAAGAAGGAGACACAGGAGATGTGAGTTTGATCTCTGGGTTGGGAAGATCTCCTGGAGAAGGAAATGGCAACCCACTCCAGTATTCTTGCATGGAGAATCCTATGGACAGAGGAGCCTAGTGGGCTATAGTCCACAGAGTCACAAAGGGTCAGACAAGACTGAACGACTAAGCATGCATGCCCACATAAATAACACAATAGAGTGACAGGGAAGAATACACATTCAAATACAGCCAAGCTAGGAGAGCAAATGTTTAGGACTGAGCATGGGAAGATAGTCTCAGGGAGGAAGTTCCCAGGCAGATGCCTCAAGACAGAAACAAGTTTAGCCTTTCTAAGAAACAAGAAGCTGGCAAAGGTGGCTGGGTGGTGGTGGGCAAGTGGGAGAGACGGGGACCTGAGACCAGGGAGGACCACTGGGGTTAGATCAAGGAGGGCCTTGTAAGCAAGGAAAAGTAGATTGTCTTCTAGGTCTGATGAGGATCTCTTGGGTGTGGAGGGGATGGAGGGAGGAGGAAGGAACAGGATGAGTTAATGGTGGAAAAAAATGAGATTTTTATTTCCAACAATACAAATAAAATAGATAATGTCTAAAGTGGATAATTCCAGAAGTAGCAGCGTGTTCAATCCCTGGGTCAGGAAGATCCCCTGGAGAAGAGAATGGCAGCTCACTCCAGTCTTGGGGTATACCTGGGGGAAAATAACTCGGCATTGCGTCTGGCCCTGCTTCACTGGTGTATTTATGTAGCTTGAAGTCACTTCAGTGCATGGTTTTGTTTTCGCTGGCTCTCCTGTAGCTGAGAAGGCTTCCAGGAATATTCCTATCCGACTGGGTTGACTGACTTGCCAGGTGTCCTGACACAAAAGTCAGGGACTGAGGTAGTCTCATAATTAAACTTGTCCTAGGGACCTGGCACAGAAAGTGTGTAAGCAAACTTAAAAGCTTGAAATCTTATATCTCATACATAAAACACACTTCAGAGAGGTGTGCTCAGATTTCACCACAATACTAAAATTGACACAATATTACCAATATTAAATTGCAAGACTGAAAGGAGCTTTTTGAATCTATCAACTGAAATGTAATTTTCAATCAACATGCTCAGTTCAGTTCAGTTCAGTCGCTCAGTCATGTCTGACTCTTTGTGACCCCATGAATCACAGCATGCCAGGCCTCCCTGTCCATCACCAACTCCCGGAGTTCACTGAAACTCACGTCCATCGAGTCGGTGATGCTATCCACCCATCTCATACTCTGTTGTCCCCTTCTCCTCCTGCCCCCAATCCCTCCCAGCATCAGAGTCTTTTCCAATGAGTCAATTCTTTGCATGAGGTGGCCAAAGTACTGGAGTTTCAGCTTTAGCATCATTCCTTCCAAAGAAACTGCAGGGCTGATCTCCTTCAGAATGGACTGGTTGGATCAGCATGCTAGATGAATACTGAATGATCTTTGTTTTCACTGTATGCATGCATGCCTGCTCAGTCGCTTCAGTCGTGTCTTACTCTTTGTGAGCCCATGGACTGTAGCCTGCAGTCTCCTCTGTCCATGCGATTTCCCAGGCAAGAATATTGGAGTGGGCTGCCTTGCCCTCATCTAGGGAATCTTCCCAACTTAGGGATTGAAACTGCATCTCCTGTGTCTCCTTCGTGAGCAGGCGGATTCTTTACCCACAGAGCCACAGGGAAAACCCATGTATCCCCTGTATAGATAATATAAAATAGAAGCGATCAAAACTAAAAAAACTAGGAAAAAACTATTATAGTTCCATGCCAGGCAATTAATTGAGGACAGCATACTTTCTTTTTGATGGGTTTTGTGAAGTTTGTAGTATTAGTTTTTTTTAAAAAACTTGCTCTTTATTGTAATTTCATTTCTCACACAAATTAAAATTTTACTTCCCTACCTGATTTTGTATAATGAATTTGCATTCTCTTTCTTAAACGGTCTCCATAACTTCCATAAGCTTCAGGTCTACAAAACCTGATCTGCCCCTTATTGAGAACAACCGTTCATTTTTCCTGTGTAGGGATTAGGCAGATGCGTAGCTGCTGTGTAAGGACCTGACTGTTGAATGTTGAGGAGGAAGCGAGGTGTGTGTGGGGGAACCTAGGAATGCCTGTTCTAGGTCTTAAAAGCATAGGCTGGAGACGTTCGGTTTTCAGTTGAGGTGAAATTCATATAATAGAAAGTCAGTGATTTTCAAGTACAGCATAGTGGCATTTAGTATACATTTATAATGTTGTGCAGCTACCACCATCACTATCTATTTCCAAAACATTGTCATCACTCCAAAGGAGACCCATATCCATTAAGCAGGCACTCCTCATTCCCAAGCCCCATCCCAGTCCCTGGCAACCTCCAATCTGCATTTTATTTCTATGGGTTTACATATTCTGGGTATTTCATTAAATGTAATCATTCAATACGCGACCTTTTGTGTGTGGCTTCTTTCACTTAGCATAATGTTTTCAAGCTTTTATCCACACTGTAACATTATCAGTATCAAATTCCTTTTAAATGACATACATATTGGAGCATGTATACATGTTTATGTGTGTGTGTGTGTGTGTGTGTGCGTGCACATGTAAGTGTATTTCAGTAGATCTCATTTGGAAACCATTGTCCAATTCAGTTTAGTTTAAAACTTGTATTGAGTTCCTATCATGTGAGCTAGGCTCTGGTCTATTTTCTTGATAACCAAGATTTTTGGATGGGCAAGAATGAACCCATGGGCTCTTGCTTACTCTGCCAAACCCTGTGAACACCATGAGCTCAACCCACTCTAGCCCTCCATATGATTTTACCCCAGGAACTTCTGTCATTCTTTTCATCAGTATTTAAGGGGAGTGCAGGGGAAGGTGTAGGCTAGGAGAGGATGTAAAATGTACATCGGAATGACTACCCAGGGTTGAGCTGACATGTGAAAAGAAACATGAATTTCATGAATGCATCTGGAATTCCCTCTGACTGTCTGCTAGGATATCTCTCTGTGGGAGGGATGGAGGAGGGGTTCAGGTGGGCAGCCACACAGCAGGGCTCTTCTTGTGTTAACCTTTATGACCTTTGCATATGAGCTTGGGATTTAAGACAGTGAATGATACATGCATGTGTAGTACTCTGGACTGAATGTTTGTGTTCCCCTCAAATTCGTATGTTGAAGTCCTAATCCCCAGTGTGATGGTATCAGGAGGGGGGGCCTTTGGGAATTGATGAGAGTTGGATGAGTTCATAAGGATGGTGCCCTCGTGATGTGATTAATGTTCTTATTAAAAGAGAAAGAGACACCAGAGTTTCCTTTCTGCCACACGAGCATACAGCAAGAAGATGGCCATCTGTAAGCCAGGAAGAGGGTTTTTACCAAGGATTATTGGGTTGGCCCAAAAATTTGTTTAGGTTTTTCTGTACCTGAATGTCATGGAAAAACCCAGACGAACTTTTTGGCCAGCCCAATACATGCACCTTGATTGTGAATTTCCTGGCCTCCAGAATTGGGAGAAATAAATGTCTGTTTGAGCCACCCGGACTAAGGTATTTTGTTGTAGCAACTTGAGCTAGGACATATAGTGAGCAAGGAATTGTATCTATTGATTGGTAGCATTCTCATTTATTCTTGAACTTTCTGTCCATTTGCTTTTTCCTTGAGTGCCAGTGGGGTGGGAGACACCTCTGAAGATGGGTGAGCCCACAGGAATCAGAACCCAGTGTGAACTATGACCTTCCAGGGTCTTCTCGCCTCTGCCTTTGTCAGTTGGTTTTTCATGGCAGAGAAATGGCTAATCTTCTGACTGGCAAGCCCTGTGTGTTGAGCTGTCTTGGTGAGCCGAGTCCTCTGTTTGGCACCAACACTGCTTTGTTTGTTTAAGCCTCACAATTACTCCAAGATCATTATCACTTCTGTCAACCACAAATTGGCACTTGCCACGGGTGCTTGCCGTCTGCCCCTACAAGGGCTAAATCATGTGCTGCTGCAGTGCCTGACCTTCAACACCCCCTGAAGGAGTTCAGGGTGGAGAAGAGCAGTGAAGCGCTCTGTGCTCTGGGAAAACTGACAGGACAGGTCCTCAGATAGTTAGAAATTTTCAGGAGCTGATTTTATGAGCCCAGTTCTTATATCTCCTCCTATCTAGAAAGGCACAAAAATCCTTCATGGGGATGATTATTTCTTGTGACTAGCAGAAGCTTCATGAGACTAGCAGACTCATGCTTGCTTGCACGTGCTTGCTTGCACGTACTCCCCCTTTACCAAAATCACATATATACTGTCCGTCCCCTCTACCTCTTTGGAACAGTTTCTCAGAGCTATCTGAGGTACTGTCTCCCTGGCTGCAGTCTTCATATTGCTGCAAATAAAACTTAACCTACAATTCTTACATTGTGCATTTTTTAAAAGTCGACACCTCCATTAAAGACAAGGAGATCAAAATTCTGGAAAGTAAATGAGTTTCTAAGAGCACACAATTAGTAAGCAACAGAGCTGGAATTCAGGCCCAAAGGCAGCCTTCCTGCATGTGTGGTGTTCTGGTGTTCTTGATTTATACCCTATCTGGGGAATACAGCCTACCCCTAGAACTGCCAGAGGTTAAAAGAAAATATTCTTTTGACTTTGAAACTTCTCAGACCCCAAGCTGTCACTGCATTCTGTATGCGAAGGAATACGGAATACACGTTGCTTTTAAATGTGGGGTGGGGGTGGGGGTGGTGGATTTCTCTGTACTAGAAACAATAAAGTTTGGGTTTAAAAGTCAATTAATGCACCAAGACAAGAGACCCCAATGTACAGCTGGAGAGTGGGGATGCTTGCCAGGCCAGGCATTCGTCTTGGAAGTAAACGCGTATTTTACTTGGCTTTGGCTTTCTGGAATGAGATCTTTGAAAAAGAGCTTTTTAATTTTACATCACTTTCAATCCGGTGGTGTGGACCAGGCCTTTGTGTAAGCCGTGCTGGGGACATTTATCTCAATAGAGGATGGAGAGTTGATGAGCCATAAATTCTTCCACTCAGCACCCTGCGTTGAGTTTTTCTTCCTTGTAGTTCTTGTGGGAACTTCCTCTTGCTTAACAAGTCCCTCAGACAGGCTGTGCCAGCAGGGTCCTGGAGAGAGTCCGGGAGACCCAGGAGCCAGCCCCCAGAGGCAGCATGAGCTCGTCCTCCTGGGAAATGTTGTATTCTTCCTGCTGTCTTAGATTTTGCCCTTCTGCCCTGCAGTGGGCAAGTGATACAAAGGGAACACTTACTGGGTTCCCCACTCTCCTCAATGGCCTTAGTGGTAAAGTACCCACCTGCCAGTGTAGGAGACATAAGAGACATGGGTTCTATTCCTGGGTTGGGAAGCTCCCCTGGAGGAGGGCATGGCAACCCAGTCTAGTATTCTTGCCTGGAGAATCCCATGGACAGAGGAACCTGGCGAGAACTACTCCCCTAGGGCAACATTACCAGCAGATCTCTGAAGCCATGAAGGGCTTTCTGGCTCCTTTTAAATTTTACACACAATCTGCTTTTAAACAATATTTATTTATTTACTTTCGGGTGCGTTGGGTCTTATTGCGGCACGTGGGCTCTTCATTGTGGTGCTTGGGTTCAGTAGTTGCCGTGTGAGGGCTTAGTTGCTTCTTGACATGTGGAACCTTAGTTTCCCCACCAGGGATTGAACCTACATCCCCTGCGTTGCAAAGCAGATTCTTAGCCACTGAACCATGAGGGAAGTCCCTACACACAATCTGGATCTCATGTTTTCCTGCCAGACTTTGGGACCAGCCCTGTGTTAACTCATAAGGTCATCAAAACTGGTAGATGCTTCTCAGAGTTTTCAAATTCTCTCCTGGAATATTTTCTTCTTCCTCTGCCTTCAAGTGTCCAGCATCCTTTGTTTGTTCTCCTATTCACTCTTATACTTCTACTTGCTCTCCCTGTACCAAGTGATACTCTGCCAGAAAATTCTTCATGCAAATTGAAATGGATAAAGTTCAAACCAAGTATGCCAGAAATTCTGTAATCTGGAATCTGCTTAACCCTACAGTCTTGGCCTTGATATAACACCCATGTCATACTCTGGACAGCTTGAATTGAACACCGAGTGACTCATTCTCTTGGCCCTGTCACTGCAGGGCCTTTGCACATGTTGTTCCCTCTGCATAAAATGATTTTTCACTTTTGCCTGGCTGCCAATACTTAGTTACCAGTGTCAGCATGGATGTTCCTTAGGGAAAACTTATTCTGACATCTCTGCCCTCTGCTCCTTCTAGTTAACATTTCCTTTGTTCTTGAAGGTCTCTCTCACTAAACATGAACTCCTCAGGAAGAGGAATTGTATCCCCTGACCTAGTGTAGTCACCCATAAAGTAGTTTTGAATAAGTGAATAATGAATGATGTGCAGATGGCCACTATTTTGTTTCTTTCACAACTCTGCACTTCAATATGCTTAGCTCTTAGGTGACTTTGAGTTAAAATAAAGGAAGTCCAATCTTCAGTTGTTCTCTAGGTGTCTTATTTCTTTGGAGAGTTGGTGGCTTCAGATATGATATTCCAGTGAAGGACCACTTTAGGATCTATAGGTTCCAGAATGTGTTTTTCTGTTTTTCCTAAAAAAGGTCACGTTTGATATGATTGACCAAACCAAGAAAGTTAATGTGGACCTTTGTCTTGGAGAGTGATGGACAGTAAAGAAGATTCGAAAGGTGTACAGACTACCAATAAAACCCTCTCTGCACATGGATGAATAGAGGATGTTTGTACTGTGTTGGTGGTTAAAACTGAGCTCTGACATTAAGACAAAAGAAAAGAAGAAGGGTGTAAGTTACAAATAGAAATAGCAATGAATGAATATCGATGTTCTACCAGACCATGTCTAAATCTAAAGGCAAATGGGATGCCTCACTTATTTCAGTTGAGTTTTATGAACTGAGGGTGTGGAGGACAGGGCTGAAGAAGATGGTAGGACAGAAGATTGTTCTACCATGGCTAAAGGGAACAGGAAAGCTTGTAAGGCAGAGAGTAGGAGAAGATAGGCTGTAAATTGGTGATGCTAAATAGTAATTGGGTGATGTGAAAATGATTGTCAATCTAGTGATTATAGTGAAATGCTTTGTGAGACTGTTTGACAATAGTGATGTCATCCTGTTCTCTTGCCCTCACTGCAGACTCTTCCTCACGGATGTCCATCTTCCTTAACATGGACTGGTCACTCTGTCTCTGAATCTCTCTTTCTGTCTTGGTCTCTCTCTTTTTCTCTCTCATCTTTATCTCTCTCCCATCTCTATCTCTATTTTTAGTCCCTGGGTAAAATGCACAGAAAGATTAGATGGAATACACGCCAAAATCAGCATATGGGTCCTTGCTAGGCCATTGGGAGCCACCCCTTCTGAAGTAAGAGGATGAGCTCTGCTTTGCATCTGTTATTTTCCACTCAAATAAGCAACCCTTCCTGCCTTTCATCAACTCCTTCCTGTAATAGATGTGATTGACAAATTTGATGACTGATGGAATAAATCCATTTGATAGAACAATTGACACTTACGTGATTAATCCCCTTCCAAGGCCTTTCCTTCAGACCCTGCACAACCTCCCCACCTTGACACTGCTTGCTGAAACACATCTGAAAGCCATCTTCTGAAGTCATCTCAAATGCTCTGTTGGTTGGATTTGATGGTTTCTGGGGTGTCAGACGTCTTCCTTTCATGGTCCGTTACAACTTGAGGAGTAGCCAGAAGTCATGAGGTGACGATTTAGGTGAATTGTTGCAGTTGATCAAGAGTTGCAATATGCTGTGAACATTTTCATTTGTTAGAAATTGTAAGATGGTATGTTGACATAATCAAATTTTAATGCTGCTCAAAATTGTTGCTAACATGAATAAAGCTACTGATGGACTGTGAAGAAAGCTGAGCACCAAAGAATTGATGCTTTTGAACTGTGGTGTTGGAGAAGACTCTTGATAGTCCCTTGGACTGCAAGGAGATCCAATCAGTCCATTCTAAGGGAGATCAGCCCTGGGTGTTCTTTGGAAAGAATGATGCTAAAGCTGAAACTCCAGTATTTTGGCCACCTCATGCGAAAGAGTTGACTCATTGGAAAAGACTCTGATGCTGGGAGGGATTGGGGGCAGGAAGAAAAGGGGACGACAGAGGATGAGATGGCTGGATGGCATCACTGACTCGATGGACGTGAGTTTGAGTGAACTCTGGGAGTTGGTGATGGACAGGGAGGCCTGGCATGCTGTGATTCATGGGGTCGCAGAGAGTTGGACATGACTGAGCAATTGAACTGAACTGAACTGAACTGGACTGAAGTCAGTTAGTCTAGAGGTAACATTCTTGAGGGCATTTTCCTGGAATAAAACCCTTTCACTGAGGTCCTCACTTCACCCTGTGATCATTAATCACAGGCCCATTCACTGAAATTTTCAGTAGCAACAATTTGAAAAGTCATTAACCTAGGTCAACCTCAGCCAAGCTCTGCTGCTTCTTTCTTAAGATTTTTTTTTTAATGTGGACCACTTTTTTTTTAAAGTCTTTATTAAATTTTTTACTGTATTGCTTCTGTTTTGTTTTGTTTTTGGCCAAAGGCATATGGGATCTTAACTCCCCAACCAGGGTTTGAACCCACAAACTCTGGCTTAGAGGGTGAAGTCTTAAGTACTGGGCCACCAGGAAGGTTGCTATTTCTTATTTCTTAAGGACAGACTGCTGCATATCTACATGTTTCTAGAATTAACCTGGTTCTTGATCTTTATTCTCTTTCCTCTATTGAAGTTTTGCCGCATCAATCCCAGCTGTCATTTAGGACTCTGTTGCCTCTCTTTGGGTGCTTCCCCGGTGGCTCAGAGGGTAAAGCGCCTGCATGCAACGCAGGAGACCTGGGTTTGATCCCTGGGTTTGATCCCTGGGTTGGGAAGTTCCTCTCTTTGAGATTTAGTTGAAATAGATCCAAACTCTACTGTCAGTGGCCGTCTGGAATTTTCATTATGTGTGACTTCCTTACTTCTCTTGTCTTCAATGTCCTGCTTTTTTTCTGCATTTTTTTCCCCTTTCTCTTGCTGTATGGTGGGATGTGTATGTGTGTGTGTGTGTGTGCACGTTTAGACAGTTGCTCAGTTATGTCTGACTGCGACTTCATGGACTGTAGCCCACCAAGCTCCTTTGTCCATGGGATTCTCCAGGCAAGAATATTAGAGTGGGTAGTCATACCTTTCTTCAGGAGATCTTTCTGACCCAGGGATCAAACCTGAATCTCCTGCTTTGCAGGCAAATTCTTTGCCGTCTGTGCCACCAGCCCCAACGCTCCCTATCAACATTTTTCACAATAAATTCACAAACATCAAGCACTTTATGTTTTTTTAAAGGGGGAGAGTAGATAGATTTTATATTAAATATTTGGAAAAGGGATGTATGTGGATTGTATGTGTTTATCATGGAGGGAGGTTCACTGCCCTCAGTTATGTGAATCTCCCTCTCTTAGTCTCTCCCAGTCTCTCTGTTTCTCTCTTTCACAAACTGCTGATCCTTCATCCTTATAACACTTTCTACCCATAACCTTCCGAGATATTAGAGAAGATTAATTAAACTAGCAGCAATAATCCCGAAGCTTATAATGGTTCAGAGATGATACAAGGTGACTTTCTGCTGATCTCAGTTCCAGTAGGGTGTTCCTGATCAAGAAGTGCCTTCTTCTGTTGTTCAGCTTCTGATTCAGCAGCTTATACTTCCATCTCTTGGTTCATCCATTTTCTACATGCTGTTTCCAAGGTCACGCTGCCTGTATGCATCCCGCTGGTTGAAGGAGAAAGGCCTCTGGAAATGGTAAATTTCATTCTGTTCGTGTTCTCTTGCTAGAACTCAGTCAGATGGCCACCCCTGGGGGACTGGGAAGTGCTGTCTGGCTGGCTTCCCTGGAAATAGAGTGTGGTAGGCAGGCTCTGAGATGGTGCCAAGTGACCCTTGTCTTTGAGTAGCCATGCCCTTGTGTAATCCCCTCCCTCAAGTCCCTCAAGTGCTGGTGGGACCTGGTGATTCATTTATAATGAACAAAATGCAGTTAAGGTGATGGAATGTTACCTCCATGATTAGGTTACAAAAGATGATGACTTCCATTTTGCCAGCAGCTGGCTCTTGCTGGTTTTAATGAAGCCAGCTGCCTGCCATGCTGGGGAGGTCCCCTCCGCACCCCTGCAATAAGAGACTGAGAGCTGCCTCTGGCCTAAAGCCAGCAAGGAGCTGAGACCCTCAGTCCAACAGTCTCTGAGGAACTGAGTTCTGCCAGCAAAAACTGAAATGGGCTTGGAGACCAACCCTTCCCCGTTGAACCTTGGGATCCTTGAGGTGCCTGTACCAGGTGACACCTTCTGTGCAGCCTCAGGAGAAACCTTGAAGCAGATGGCCCAGCTAAGCTGTGCCCGGACACCTGACCCACAGAAACTGTCATAGTAAATGTGCATTGTTTTAAGCGGCTGTGTTTTGGGGCTATCTGTTATGCAGCAATAGATAACTAATACAGAGAGGAATCTGGATTATGAAGAGCTTGTCAGGCCCTCTCTAGAGGCTTTCTCACGAGGATAGACACCCACCCCCCCGACTGTCCTGCTCCCTCATACCCCTGGAATGGTGGTGAATGAAGACATGACATGGCCTGTCCTGTAGCACAGAGCTCTCATATACCAACTGTATTAGCTTCCTACTGTCGCTGTAACACATTACCACCCACTCAGTGCCTTAAAACAACACATATGTATTCCCTTACAGTCCTGGAGGTTGTGCGTGCTAAATTGCTTCAGTTGTGTCTGACTCTTTCCCAGACCAGGGATTGAATCTGAGTCTCCTGCATTGGATGGTGGATTCTTTACCACTATGCTACTTCGGAAGCCCTCTAGAGGTCAGAAGTCCAAAGTGAGTCGTACGGGGCTAAAGTCCAGATGCTGGCAAGGCTGGGCGCCTTCTAGAGGCCCTAAGGCAAAATCTATTTTCTTGTCTTTTATAAATTCTAGAGGCCACCTGTACTCCTTGGCTTGTTGGCTCTTCCTCCATCTCCAAAAGCAGCATCAGCGTGTCTTCAAACCTTTCTCTGGCTCTCCTGACTCCTTCAATCTCTTGTCAGGACCCTGGTGATTATCTTGTATCCACCAGCTAATCAGAGATAATCACCCTCTCTCAAGGTTTTTAATTTAATCACATCTGCAAATTGCCTTTGCCATGTGAGGTAACAGATTCACAGGTTCCAGGGATTAGGGTGTAGACATCTTTGGGGGGAAGGGGCATTATTGTGCCCACCACCCCAATCTATCTGTCCCTTCCTGGTTTCCTATTATTTAATAAACCACAGCTCAGCAGGTAAAGAAACTGCCTGCAACGCAGGAGACACAGGAGACTCAGGTTCAGTCTGTGGGTTGGGAAGATCCCTTGGAGAAGGAAATGGCAACTCACTCCAGTATTCTTGCTGAGAAAATCCCATGAACAGAGGATCCTGGCAGGCTGCAGTCCATAGAGTCAAAAAGAGTCAGATATGACAAGGCAACTAAACAACAACAACAGTAAACCAAGGCAGTGGTACCTGTGTATCCGTGCTCAGTTGTGTCCAGCTGTTTGCAATCCCACAGACTGTAGCCTACCAGACCCCTCTGTCCATGGGATTTTCTCAGCAAGAATACTGGACTAGGTTGCCATTTCCTTTTCCAGGGGATCTTCCTGGCTCAGGGATCAAATCCACATTTCCTGCACTGTAGGCAGATTCTTTACTGAGCCACTGGGGAAGTCCTGCGGTGGTTTCTAAGTGCCATCAACTCCAGGAGAGACCATATAAAGATGGGGAAATTTGACTTTTGTCTGCTGAGTCTATTGGGTCTGGGCTCTTTGCCTTTGCTTCAGACCTTTGATTTCATCTATTTTAAGGTTAAACTCCATCTCCTTTTGGGGAGCTCCATTTTTAAAGGTGTTAAGAAGATGAATAAATTCTCTGGCACTGGAAGCAAGGCAGAGGGTGGTGATGATTTGACATGTATAGCAACTGGGGTTTCCCAAGATTGAACAACTTGTCCAAACAGGGAGTGGCTGAACTGAGCCTGAATCTTCACTGGCTCTAAAAACTCCTGTTTTTTTCCTCCTACTAAGTTTACTTTAACTTATATGCAGAGTACATCATGAGAAACGCTGGGCTGGAAGAAGCACAAGCTGGAATCAAAATTGCCGAGAGAAATATCAATAACCTCAGATATGCAGATGACGCCACCCTTATGGCAGAAAGTGAAGAGGAACTAAAAAGCCTCTTGATGAAAGTGAAAGAGGAGAGTGAAAAAGTTGGCTTAATGCTCAACATTCAGAAAACGAAGATCATGGCATCCGGTCCCATCACTTCATGGGAAATGGGGAAACAGTGGAAACAGTGTCAGACTTTATTTTTTTGGGCTCCAAAATCACTGCAGATGGTGATTGCAGCCATGAAATTAAAAGACATTTACTCCTTGGAAGGAAAGTTATGACCAACCTAGACAGCATATTCAAAAGCAGAGATGTTACTTTGCCAACAAAGGTCCATCTAGTCAAGGTTATGGTTTTTCCAGTGGTCATGTATGGATGTGAGAGTTGGACTGTGAAGAAAGCTGAGTGGCAAAGAATTGATGCTTTTGAACTGTGGTGTTGGAGAAGACTCTTGAGAGTCCCTTGGACTGCAAGGAGATCCAACCAGTCCACTCTGAAGGAGATCAGTCGTGGGTGTTCATTGGAAGGACTGATGCTAAAGCTGAAACTCCAGTACTTCGGCCACCTCATGCGGAGTTGACTCATTGGAAAAGGCTGATGCTGGGAGGGATTGGGGGCAGGAGGAGAAGGGGATGACAGAGGATGAGATGTCTGGATGGCATCACGGACTCGATGGACGTGAGTTTGAGTGAACTCCGGGAGATGGTGATGGACGGGGAGGCCTGGCGTGCTGCAATTCATGGGGTTGCAAAGAGTTGGACACGACGGAGCGACTGAACTGAACTGAAGTTTACTTTTAAGGAAGGCAATAAGAATTTATATTTGAGCAGAGACTAAAGATCCAATCTATTAAAAGTAAAGATAGAAATCAGAAGGCCTTTTTTTAAAAAAAATTGCTTTTTATTGGAGTATAGTTGCTGTGCAATGTTGTTCGTTTCTGCTCTACAGCAAAATGAATAAGCTATATGTGTACGTCTATCTCCTCTTTTTGGATTTCCTCCCCATTCTGTCAGCATGGAGCACTGAATAGAGCTCCGTGATACAGTAGGTTACCATTAGTTATCTATTTTCTGTGGCTGTTGTCACTAAGCTGTGTCCAACTCTTTTGCCACCTCATGGACTGTACCTGCCAGGCTCCTCTGTCAATGGGATTTTCCAGGTAAGGATACTGGAGACGGTTGCCATTTCCTTTTTCAGGGGATCTTCCCAGCCCAGGGATCAGATCCACCTCTCTTGCATTGCAGGCAGATTCTTTACCACTGGGGAAACTCCTATTTTACACGTAGCATCACCAGTGTATATCTTCAACCCCAACCCCCCCATTCATCCCATCCCTCCTCCTTTTCCTCTTTCGTATTCATACATTTGTTCTCTATGTCTTTGTCTCTAGAATAGGACAACCTTTAAACTAATAAAGATCAGGACTTTTGAACAAGAATCCCCCACTTGGAAGTCAAACAGGTTTAACTGCAAAACTAAGAAGCAGGAAACAAGCGCATCAACATCAAACACATTTAAGATTGGTGGAGGAAGACACAAGGTAATATTTCTCTCCTGTATCAGTGTTTTGCAAATTTCAGCTCCTCTTTTGATGAACATAAACATGTTGCACTGCACAGGAACCCTGATGTATTTCCCCATCTGCTTGAGAATCAAGGCATCTTCTGTACATTTCTAAGCATCAAGAGGATGTTTCACATATTCTATTTTATGTTCTGTACTTTTTATTATGGAAACACACTTCTTTTTCCAACTTTAAAATTCCACTCTAATTATTATTTACATAGTTGTAAATATGTCTTTTATGCAACAACACTTTATCCCCAAAGGTGGGGATTTCACACAAAAAGAAAGATATAACTGGGCAGGTGGGTGCTCTATAATTATTAGATATGCTTTTTTCAAACAACTTAGTGGAGAATCCCTGCTCTTCCAAAGCTGACATGGATTTTTAAAGATATTTTTATTGGAGTGTAGTTGATTTACAATGTTGTGTTCATTTCAGATGTACAGAAAGTGAATCACTTATACATATATCTACTCTTTTTTAGATTCTTTTCCCATATAGGCCATTACAGAGTATTGAGTAAAGTTCTCTGTGCTATATAAGTAAGTCCTTATTTGTTACGTATTTTATATATAAAATGTATATATGTCAATCCCAGTCTCCCAATTTATCCCTCCCCACTCCCTACCCCCTGGTAACTATAAGGTTTGTTCTCTACATCTGTAACTCTATGTCTGTTTTATAGATAAGTTTCTGCACGATTTAACCATGGTACAGTGTGGAGATTCTGTGCTTGGCTCAAGGGTAAATATTTTGAGGGTTGAGATAGTTTGCTCTCAGGAAACTGTAATTTACTGCTTCTGGAGTAAAAAACAAACGATATAGCATGCAAACCCATCTTGGCCCTGCACTGCTTTGCAGTGTTTTAGTGCATTACATTCAACTGAATGAGAAACATATGGATGAAATGTCCCTTGTGGTTACTCCTGGACCCATAGAGATGGGAGGGGGATGTGCTTAACCAAATGCACCACATTTTTCGGAATACCATGCTTAGGAGCATCAGCTAGAAGGGAAACTGGCCTTTCTCTTCTGTACCTAAAAGCGCATCCTGGCTAGGCTGGTAGAAGCTCTCGTATGTTTGAATCTTTGGCAAGGAAGTGGGTGGGAAGAGTGGAGAAACTAGATTTGGACTGCAGTGAGATTCTCAGGCCTGATAGTAGTGAGTGTTGGGTTGGAATTGGGTTTTATTTCTTTCTTTGATGTAGAAAGCAAGCCACTGTTCTGGGAAAGTAGATTTCCAATAAACCAGCAAGACAGAGGGACCTTCTCAGAATTGAAAGACGATAAGGAGAGAATCTGTAAGTGAGGGGGTTCTCCTCAAGTGGAATGGTTGACCAGTTGACTCTGCCATGGACTGGGAATCAAGGTACAAAGCCCTCTAAATCCAGTCTTATTGCCTTAATGATAGAGGAAAGTCTTATTGCCAAGACTTTCCTTCAACTAAGGTAGTGTGCAGGCTACCTGTTGTACAGTTCTCTCTCCTTGACACCTCACAAGTTACTCCAGGCAGATGCTTCTACCTGACTCCAATAGATAAGGAAATGACAACTCAGAGGGGAAACACAATCCACCCAGGGTTGTCTAGCTACTCAGTTTCAGAGCTAGGCAGTGCCCCCCTCCCACAAAGTGTTTCTTCTGAGCCCCATTCCCACGATCTCTGGCCCACACCAGGCAAACAGTCACACAGGTGGTGGCCCTGCTTAACATTTGCGATGCTATGACTAAACCAACAGGAAGCATCCCTGTTTTCATCTCTGCTCTCCCTGGAGCTCAGGGAGCATGGCTTTCTTCTCCTTAGATGGTCTGTTTCTTCCTCTTCCCCCCTCTCCTGTGTGATGAGTCACCCAGTAATAACAGTGTCAGTGAATAGGTCAGTGTTCACAACAGCAGGACAGACTTCAGGGTGAAAAGTGCACGTGAGCAGGTGAACCATAGGTGCCGGCTTGGAATGATGGCAGCGTTCACATGGCGTCTCTGCTTCGTTCCTCCCTGTTTCCCTCCAGCTGATCACACTCACCTTCACAGACCCTGAAAGTGTCTTTTCTGTGGGGTGGGACTGTGACTCTTGAGTTTCACATTAAAACGGCTGTGTGCTTACTTGTTCTCTGACAGAGCTTCTGGCCAGAACCTGCAGACCCTTTCCCTGAATTCATGAAGCCTATTTGGAGCCAGGCCCCTTGGTCTCTTTTGATTCTGTGATGTTTATTCTACTTCTCATTGATTTCCTGTGACTCTTGCTGTTGCTTTGTTCTGGCTTCTCTGGGACCCTGTTAATAACCCCCCGTTCTTTCTGTTCTCGGTTTGCATCACACCCTGTGGCTTCCCTTCGCCTCTTCTGCAGTGAGGCAGGCTTGAGGGGCTCAGCATCTTCACCTGTACGCACTGACTGCAGTGTTGTGGGAATAAAGGGAGCCGATATTGAAAGTAATTTGTCATCATTCGAACAATAAATGGAATTTTCTCCTCTTGCCACTCAAGACAGCTGAAGTTAAGAACTAAAGTCATTGCTATTCTAAACAGAATTTAGAACAGAATTGGCATTGATGGCTTTACTATGATGGGTATTTGTGTGTCTATGGACACATATATACATGGGGATTTTACCCCCTGCTTCTTGCTAAAATGGTTTTGAAATACAACTTAAATGGAGGACAATAAAGCTGTTAAGAAAAGATAGATACAGACTATAATCTTGATTCTTGATTATTGCTTCAAGCAGACTGAATTAATATGAAGTAGATCTGGGCTAGCAGATCTGTGATCCAAGAATGGTGAGAAATTCTGTTTTCGGTCAGAGATGTTGCTTGTGCTCATGGAAACTTGCAGTTGGGGACCCTGCAAACTTGAAAACAACGAGCTTCAATCATGTGTGTGGTTGAATAGATCATCTTATGATATTATGAAAAATAAAAGAAAGAAATTGGATCAGTGGCCCAGGATGTGATAGATCCTGCGGTTCTCAGCCCGGGGCAATCTCGCCCCTCAAGAGACACCTGGCAACGTCTGCAGGCATTTTTGGTTGTCACCATTGGAGGGCAGGTGCTTCTGGAATCTAGTGGGTGAAGCCCAGGGGTGTTCTCCACATCCTACAGTGCAGAGGACGGCCCCTCCCAACAGAGTCACCCAGCCCCAAAGGTCAACAGTGCTGAGGTTGTGAACCTCTCATAGACGAGAAGCTGGATGTACGTCTTTGGGTTCAATGGTGTATATGAGCTCTGCTTTGACCTCTGAGATATTAATATCACTATATATCAATAATCTCAACTAACAACAGCAATAAAATCAATATTAATATCAATATTCATGCAAGAACAAAAACTTTACTAAGCACTTACTATACATCAGACAAGGGCTTCCCAGATGGCTCAGTGGGTAAAGAATCTGCCTGCAGTGCAGGAGATGCTGGCGATGAGGGTTCCATCCCCAGGTCAGGAAGATCCCCTGGAAGAGGGCAACCCACTCCAGCGTTCTTGCCTGGAGAATCCCATGGACAGGGGAGCCTGTGGGCTACAGTCCACGGGGTCGCAAAGAATCGGACACAAGTGAGTGAGCACCCACGCATGCACAGATCAGGCAAATGCATCAATGGGTTTAATCATCACAAGCCCCCTTTTTAAGAATTACCCTTTTTTTATTCTTAAAACAACACAAATTTGTTATTCTTCAGTTCGATAGGTTAGAAGTCAGACACAGGTCTCAGAGGACTGAAATCAATGTGTCAGCGGAGTGGCATTCCTGTCCTGAGGCTTTAAGGGAAAGTTCATGTCCTTATTTTTCCAGTTCTAGCAGCTGCCCTTTAAACATGGTTTCTTTTCCTCCATCTTTAAGGCCAGTGACACTGCTTCTCTGACGGTTTTTCCTCTGAGTCTATTCTCCTGCCTCCCTCACTCTAAGGAGTGATGGATGGCATTGGACCCACTCAGATAATCCTGGATAATATTGTGGTAGTTCCATCTGCAACCTTAATTCCCCCCTTTGCCATGTAACCTACCGAATTCCCAGGTTCCAGGGATTATTCTCCTAATCAATAAAGTGGTTTCGGTTTTAGAGTTCCTTTGATCATCTTTATTTTACCTGTGATGAAAACAAGGCTCAGAGAGGTTAGGTCCTGATCATGTTTATTTGGAATATGTACCCTGACCTTAAATATCAGTGGATCCCATCTTTTGTTTTATTATGCGTGTGTGTCTTGCTGAGTCAAGTCTGACTGTTTGTGACCCCATGGACTGTAGCCCAACAGGCTCCTCTGTCCATGGGATTCTCCAGGCAGGAATACTGGAGTGGGTTGCCATTTCCTTCTCCAGGAGATCTTTCTGACCCAAGAATTGAACTCCAGTCTCCTCCATTGCAGGCAGATTGCTTACCAGCTGAGCCACCAGGGAAGGCCAATTTGTTCTATAAAAATCAGCTCTAGCTCTCAATTCTGAGTGTGATTAGGAAGACATTTGGGACACAGTGGTTGGCAGCAGTCAGCTGAAGTTGTCCTAGGAGCCTGTTAGAAGTCCCAGTGGAGGCGCGGTTTGAAGCATCCGGGTGATCACACCCACGCTTACTCAGTGTGAATTCTGGCCTCTGTGCCTGGGATATCCCTCTCTGCCAAAGTCTGGGGGGTCCCCTTGTGGGGGTGAGTGGGAGATCCCCGCATTGCTGTATTAAATCTAACAAAAGGATGTTTCTACTGATAGCTCCTGTCAGGGATCAGAAAGAGTGAAGAAAGGATGGATACAACTTGAGATAAGAGCCTGTTCGCAGACTGTCTCTTTCTCTCTCTGGTTAGGGAACTGCATCTCCGAGGCCCCGGAGAGAGGAGCGGGGTTGGGGCGGGCAGGCAGACACAGCCCAGGGTGGGCATTTCGGCTCATGAATAAAAAGAAGATGGGAAGTGGTAGATGGACAGGTCCTGAGGCCCTCCAGCACTTTCCTCCCTGAAGTTGTAACTCCCCAACTGGCCATTCACTGGGAGGAAAATCTGGTTGAATGTAGTTCTGCATGGGAGGATTTACTGTGGCCAGAGGGGTCACGCGAGCATCAGCAGCCTCTGTTCATTGTGTGCAGGCCTCTGGCCATCTGGACCACCCATAGCCGTGTTTTCCTAAGGAGGGCAGGATGAAGGAGACGGGCTTGACACCGTAGCCCCAAGCTAATAACCAGATGGCAAGATGCTTTTTTTCATCCTAATGATTCAGAGCAACCGAGTCACCCCAGGAACGCTAATCTGCTTTTGTCTTTAGTGTCCAGCTTTTCCCTTTCCAAGACGTAATATTTTCTTTCCCTTGATGGGCAGCAGCAGAGGCTGCCTCTGAAAAGGCTGAAAGACTTTGTTTCCAAGCTGGAGTGGCTGATAGTGTGGGTGGGTCAACTCTGCTGACCCCCTCCTTTGCTGTGGCTGGCAAGTCTCAGGTCCAGAGGGCTTACGCCTCCGCCAGGTACAGGGGCTGGAGGGAGGCAGGTCCTGGGGGAAGCACAGCTTGGCCACCCTTCAACTGTGTGACAGGGGAAACATTTCTCAGAATTTTGCAAAATGGGGAAAGTTTGTGTATGCGAGCTCAGTCATGTCCCCTCTTTGCGACTGTAGCCCACCAGACTCCTCTGTCCATGGAATTTTCCAGGCATACTGGAGTGGGTTGCCATTTTCCTCCTCCAGGGGATCTTCCTGACCCAGAGATTGAACCCACGTCTTCTGCACCTCCTGTATTAGCAGACAGATTCTTTACCACTCTCCCACCTGGGAAGTCCCAGTTCCTACTTTTAGAGATGTGATGTGCTGAGGCCAACTCTCAATAGATGTTAACTCCTCTACCATTCTGATGCTCCGCTGGCCTTGTTCACAAACCATTTAACACTTTCTTGTTGTGAAATGTCAACCATAAAGGGTACTGGAATTTCTAAAAACGATTGAGCCCGTTTCTGAGCATGTCGGAGTAGGTGTGTGTGTACGCGCGCGTGTCCCCTGATACTGGCTCTCTCTGCTCTCCAGGAACCTCCAGCTCCTTTTCTGTTTCGAGGTCTGCTGCCCTTTTGCCCACCTTGCCGTCCCGCCAGAACTGGGCTAAATGAAGGAAATGGATGTGACAGAGCTCCAAATATCCTTTTGCTCCTAGGAACATCAGGATAAAGGTTTTACTTTCCTTTTTAAATATTCTTCCTTTAAAGCTTTTGTTTCACTCAGACATGGAGTCGCTGCCATTCCTGCTCCTCTGTGTAAAAAATTGCGAAATAGGGCACGAACCTAGATATTAGGAAGATTTTACATCAAAAAGCGGACTGGTTTTCTCCTGCCCGTCCTGAGGCAAAAGCTCATTCCCAGCAGTGGTGCCTTTGACCAGCAGAGGGCAGCAAAGCACAAGAGATCAGAGCCTTCAGGGCCCAGAGAGGTCCACTTAGTTCTGTCTATGGGGTTCAGGTGGACCCTGAAATCAGCTGCTGCTGCTAAGTCGCTTCAGTCGTGTCCGACCCTGTGCGACCCCATAGACGGCAGCCCACCAGGCTCCCCCGTCCCTGGCATTCTCCAGGCAAGAACACTGGAGTGGGTTGCCATTTCCTTTTCCAAGAAACCAGCTGACTTGGGTCCAAACCTTTTGCTTTGGCCACTGATTCCCTTCTTTCTCATAGTTACCTGATTGGTAAATCATTCAGGTGGCAGAATGGCAGAAAGAACATATGCAAGACAGAAACTTGAGTCCCCATTGCCTTAGTTTCTTGATCTGTGAATGAGATAACAAGAATAGTTTCTATTTGTAGAGCCCTCAGTATATGCTCGATTCTTTTAAGCTTTTCCTGAAGGAGAAGATAATATTTGAGCTGAACCTCAGATTGAGTGAGAATGAACTGTTTTCAGCCAATTATTCATGGGAATGGATGGAGAAATAAGGTTAGAATGATTGCCTGGAGTCCATCAAACTTCCCACTTATATTTAAAAATTACAACATTATTAAGGAATAAATGAAATTCCCATAATTTCACCCCTCTAATTTAAACCTGTGTTATTGTTTTTTGCATAGTATTGTTGGTGGTCATGCGTCTTCATACAGATTTCTATTTAATTGCTTGCAAGCACAGTGCTTACTACATTTTGCATTTTTTAAATTTAATCTTTCAACATGTTAAATGAAGCATGGGTGAGGAAAGTCATGAGCTCCAAATGAATGTGTCTTGATTGAATGTCTTGATTCTGCCCCTTACAAAACCAGTGAACTAGGACGTGTTACATAACTTTCTCTGTGCCTCAGTTTCCTCACCCGCAAAATACAGATAATAATAGTACCTGCCTTACAGAGTTGTTGTAAAAAGCAAATAACAATACACGTAAAGCAGCCCTCAACTGGTGACATTTAGTGACATCAGGAGTTGTTTTTGGTTGTCACTACAGGTGTAGGGGCAAAATACTGAAGCTTTAGTATTTTGGTCATCTGATGTGAATAGTCGACTTGTTGGAAAAGTCCCGACGCTGGGAAAGATTGAGGGCAGAAGGAGAAGAGGGCGTCAGAGGATGAGACGGCTGGATGGCATCACTGGTGCAATGGACATGAACTTGGGCAAACTTTGGGAGATGGTGAGGGACAGGGAGGCCTGGCGTGCTGCAGTCCATGGGGTCACAAAGAATGGGACAAGACTGGGCTACTGAACAACCACCATGGGGGTAGGTGGGTGGGAGGGTGTTACAGGCATTCAGTGGTAGAGTTGAGGGTGCTGCTAAGATATTTTTTACAGTGCACAGGACTGTCTCCTATACTCAAGCATCATTTGGCCCAAATGTCACTAGTGCCAAGGTAGAGAAATCCTGCTGTAAATTGTGAGGATGGTGTCTGGCATGTAGGAAGAAATCACTAGACTTCAGTCCTAATTTTTACTAAGCCTTCCAAAGTCTGTAATCTGACATTCAAGTATAAAAATGATTATAGACAACCTTTCTACACTTCTCTCCTGTTTCTCTCTTGTTGTTGTTGAGTCACTAAGTCATGTCCGACTCTTTGTGGTCCCATGGACTGCAGCACGCCAAGGCTCCCCTGTGCTCCACTATCTCCCAGAGTTTGCTCAAGTTCATGTCCCTTGAGTTGGTGATTCTATGTAACCATCTCATCGTCTGCTGCCCCCTTCTCCTCCTGCCTTCAATCTTTCCCAGCATCAGGGTGTTTTCTCAATGAGTCAGTTCTTCACATCAGGTGGCCAAAATATTGGCGCTTCAGTTTTAGCATCAGTCCTTCCAATGAAATTCAGGCTTGATTTCCTTTAAGATTGACTGGATATAAACCACAAACTCTAGCCAACTCTGGTCTACTCTGGTCCCCTGACTCTGCTGTGTCCACCCTGAGCCTGGGTCTCCGTGCCTCTACCTGGTCTCCTTCTCTCCTCACTATGGCAGTTCCTATACCTGTGCCCCCTTCCAGCTCTGTCTTCCTGTGAAAGCAGCCCAGAGAGAATTTTTTCCTGATTGCCCTCTGTGACAACCATTCCAGTGACAGCCACGTGCGTTTCCTTCTGCGTGTGAAGTCTTGGGGCACTTCAGATGGTGTTACTCCGGGCCAGGCACTGTGCAAAGTCCTGGGCCCACAACAGGTAGCAAAGTACAGTCCTAGCTGCAGGGAGTGTCCACGTGGTCTAGTATTCTGTAGGTGCTCAACGGGGTGTAAAGGAAGTAATTCTGGAGTCTGACCTACACTCAAGAGTAGTTAAATCTAGACTCAAATCTCCTTAGCTGTGTGACTTGGTTTAAATGACTGATCATTAAATTCTCACCTTGATAATGGGTGTGATAAGAGGTATTTTGGGGTTGAAAATTTTATCATGGTTAAAAAGGGTTCATTCTTTTCCATCTTTGTTGACGGACTTGATTTACAACTGCCCATCCATCTTCCTGTCTAAGGGCATTCGCTCGTCCGCCCCCGCCCTCCCCACCCCCATGAGAGCGCCTCTCCAGGGTCCAGCTTCCTTCTAGTAAACAGTCATCCCCTGACTCAGGTCGCTGCTCGGCTATTCCATTTAGGTTGCTTGTTTCTGGGTTTGAGCCAGGGCTACGGCTCTTAAGTAGAATTCCAGGAAGAATGCAGCCCTCGATGGAGCCGCGCTTGGCTGAGTCTGTGTGTTCCCGGCCCCTTCTCTTCTGTGGATCCAAAGTACACTCTGATTCTGAGGAGATTCCTTCTGGGTTGTTTCCACACAGTTGGGGGCAGAGAGAGTGGTCCCCCTGGGGAGAGTCCTAATGTATAGTACAGATGCCGCGTGTTTTGACTTACAGCATGTATCGTCTGCTTTGCTGAGGCAAAGAATATGCAGATGTTTTGGGTTAAGCAGCTCCTTAGGCTTTGCATTGCACGGTATAGGGCTCAGTGGGAGAGGGCTGCAAGGACAACATGGTGACAGCCAGAGGTGTGGCGCTAGTGGCAAAGAACCCGTTTGCTCGTGCAGGAGAAGTAAGAGACCACAAGTTCAATCCCTGGGTCAGGAAGATCCCCTGGAGGAGGGCATGGCAACCTACTCCAGTATTCTTGCCTGGAGAATCCCATGGACAGAGGAGCTTGGGGGCTATGGTCCATGGCATCACAAAGAGTCAGACACGACTGAAGTATCTAAGCAGTGGCAGTAGAGAGGTGAGCTTGCTTTTGTGTATGATTGTGGCACGGATGTTTATTGGTTTTGGGCAGGTCACTCACCCTCTCTGGGCTTTTCAGCGCAGTTTAGAAGTTGGGGTTGGGCCAGCCTGTGTCACGCTGTGTGGCCACGAAGGCAGTTACCCTCTCTGAGCCTCAGTTCCCGCCTTTGTAAAATGGAGATGGTGCTAACTGAGCAGAAACAGCAATGATAACAGCAGAGTTGTTCTGGGGATTCACTGAGATCAAGCTCAAAGAATTATTAGACTAGAACAGTAGACACTGTGGGGGGTCAAGTCCACCCATCCCATCCCACCCTGGAGATGCCTGCAGGGCGGGCATCTATGTATTTCTATACACAGGCTCCTGTGTATTTCTTCCTGAGGGTAGTCTCTGGTGTCGGAAGGGGGCTCAGTTCAAATGTGTGGCAAGCTGGGAGGGCCAAGGACTTAATGCCCCAGGAGTGACCTCAAGGAGAGTGAATAAGTGAATAAGTAATGGGTGAAGAAGTTCCCCCCACCTCACCCCTCAGAGTGTGTGTGCGTACTCTGTTGTCCCAGCATGCCTGACTCTTTGCAACCCCATGGACCGTAGCCCGCCAGGCTCCTCTGTCCATGGGATTTCCCAGCAAGAACACTGAAGTGGGGTGCTATTTCCTCCCCCAAGGGGTCTTCCCAACCCAGGGACCGATACTGAATCTCTTGCATCTCCTGCATTGGCAGGCGGTTTCTTTCCTGCTGAACTGCCTGTGAAGCCCTCCTCACCTGCTCAGTGGGACAATCCCAAGATGTCTCACTTTCTCATTCCCCTGTGGTGTTCCCAGGGGTCACGTCCCCAGTCAACCCTGCATCCAAATCCTTGTCTCAGCTTTTGGGGAAACCACAGGCCAGAGATGCCTTCGTCACTTGTCTGCTGTTGGCAGTAAAAAATGAAAGCACTTTGAGAATAATCTCCATGGGTTAAGTATTGCATTTCTATTGAGGGAATAGGCTGTGGTTATTATTCACTCAGTGACAATTACAGAGAAATTTCTATGGGGTATGAAACAGGCTGGTTGCTGCAGGTGAGGTAACTATAACATGGGTTCCTTTTTGAGGCTTTTCCATTAGAACTGATGGGCATTGCTGGTATGGAGGTAATGACTGAGCCCCAAGAGTGCTTGGGATACATGATTATTTTGACTTTTTTGATCAAAAATCTACCTCTGATAGTATATATAAAACTGGTTTTGTGGTATAGAAGGCGAAACAGTCAGCGACATGTTATTTTCAGAATTCAGGAAAGATGAGGAACAAGGGTTATTCATATGGAATGTGGCTGATTAACAACGGCCACAGTTCTTCTCCCATCGATGGATGGGGTCTGTTCCCCTCCCCTTGGACTTCTGTTGGCCATTCTGACTTGGAACCAACAGAATGTACAGAAGTGGTGCTATGTGAGGCTGCGTTAGAAGGAGGCGTGCAGCTTCTGAGTGGGTCATTGGAATGCTTGCTCTTGACCACTGCCTCTTGGGACCCTCAGAACCCTGCCTCCAGGATGAGAAAAACCTCAGGCTATGTGCAGAGGACACACGGGGATGCTCTGGTTGGCAGTCTTAGCTGACTTCTCAACCTGCTGCCAGCATTCACTGCCAGCCACGGGAGTGAGATATTTTGGACATCAGTCCAATTGAACTTTCAGAAGACCATAGCCATTGTCAAACTGTGACTGCAGTGTAAAGGAGGTCCGAGCTGTAATCCTCAGATGAGCTCCTCCTGAATTCTGGAGTCACAAAAGTCATGAATGAACATGGTAAGATGGTTGCTTTGAGCCACTGAGTATGGGGATAATTTGTCATGCTATATAAATAACCAGGTAGGGAAGAATTGATTAGAGTGGAATGACACCACAGGAATGTTTAATTTATTTAAATCAAAGCATATGTTTTGTGTTTGTGTGTGTGTGTGAAAGAGAGAGAGAGAGAGAAAGAGAAATTTAGAGTGTGGACAATTTCACTTTTCATTCTATCAGTGAGCATGTGACGTGGAGTGAGAGTGACATGAGTGCTATTATCTTGTTTTTGGTGGGTTGATCTCCCATCTTGGTGCAGTGGGTGTGATTCTGTCATTCAGAGTTGTATATCTGCATGCATCATGGTCCCTAAAAGTGAGTTGTCTTTCATCTGGTGCTCAAATAAGGACACGATAATATGTTCATGAATTAGAGGCAAATCTACTGGTGTCATATATGGATGTTAGAGTTGGACTAGAAAGAAAGCTGAGTACTGAAGAATTGATGCTTTTGAGCTATGGTGTTGGAGAAGACTCTTGAGAGTCCCTTGGACTGCAAGGAGATCAAACTAGTCAATCCTAAAGAAATCAGTCCTGAATATTTGTTGGGAGGACTGATGTTGAAGCTGAAACTCCAATCCTTTGGCCACCTGATGCGAAAAACTGACTCATTGGAAAAGACCCTGATGCTGGGAAAGATTGAAGGTGGGAGGAGAAGGGGATGACAGAGGATGAGATGGTTGGATGGCATCACTGACTCGATGGACATGAGTTTGAGTAAACTCCCGGAGTTGGTGATGGACAGGGAAGCCTGGCGTGCTGCAGTCCATGGGGTTGCAAAGAGTTGGACATGACTGAGTGACTTAACTGAATTGAACTGAGTGGTATCATATTTCCTGGGATCTGATATACTAGTTTGGAGGACTTGCTGTCCTCCAAAAGGAATCCAAATATGAAATTTCAGCCTCATGACCTGAGTTCAGAGGTAGCCCTTGGCTTAGATATGGACCAACTGGATCATATTTCTTTGTTCACCACAGTACTAAAATGGTGTCTTCATGGAGCAGATGTTTGATAAATATTGGCTGATAAAATGACTTTGGGATTCTGGGATGATCTCATTAAGCATATTCCTAATAACAGTATGGGTTCATTGCCCATATTGCCACTATTGTGATGAGGGATTTGACGTTTCTTCCATTCTAGTGACTGTCACTTGAACCAGGATTTTTCTACACTAGATAAAACTTTGACTACTGCCAGGAATATCTGCCAAAGATAGGGAAGTCATATGGAGCGGTAGGATTGTATAGAACTCAACTAGGATACTTATTGCCACCTTCTAAGTGAGGACCTAGGATTCAGGTGTCATCTTAATGCTCACAGTCAAGAGTGAACAGTTTAATTAGGAAGACCGACAGTAAACAAGTATTTTCAAATGTGGTGAGTCTCATCCAAAGTCGTGCTATAGTGGGAGCATAGAGCATGAGATTTAACTTCTAGGTGGTAAAGGAAAGCTGCTCTGAAGAAGTGACCTTGAAGGATGAGATGATCTTGGCTAGAAAAAGGGGGATGGAAAATGTGTTTCAGGTAGGGAATAGCACGTGTGCAGGCTACACCAAGGGATGACCAGCCTTGTCTGCAAAGATAATATTTTAGACCATATTATCTCCATTGTAACCATCCTGCCACTGTAGCATGAAAACAGCTATGGAAAACTTGGAAAAAAAATTGGTGTGGCTGTGTTCCAATAAAACTTTATTTACAAAAACAGGTGGTAGCCCAGATTTGGCCCAAGGGCCATAGTTAATGAACCCCTGATATAACCCTATGAAGCACTTCCATTTTATAGATGAGGCCTAATAGCACAAAACTGGTAACTGAAAAGACCCTGATGTTGGGAAAGATTGAAGGCAGGAGGAGAAGGGGACGACAGAGGATGAGATGGTTGGATGGCATCACTGACTCAATGGACATGAGTTTGGGTGGACTCCAGGAGTTGGTGATGGACAGGGAGGCCTGGCGTGCTGTGGTTCATGGAGTTGCAAAGAGTCAGACACGACTGAGCGACTGAACTGATCTGAATTGGTAAGTGGCAGACTTGAAATTTAAGTCCAGTTCACTATGAGTTCAAAACCTCTGCTGTTTAAATTGTAGTATTAGTATGTATCTCCTTTCTAAGATCTTCCCAGAGATTTCATCAGAGCAGCAGAGCTGTGTGACTGTTGATCACCAAAATGCCTGGTACACCATGCTTCCGTGGTGACCATGCTTGACTAGGAATGGCTGGATGATCCGTGTTATGTAGTCTTCAGACTCTATGCAGAGTATTCAGTGTGTGTTTATCTTGCAATACATATTATTTGCATTCTCTGATAGTGACTGATTTTAGCTCTGCTGTGGTTTGCTGCCTTATCAAGAAATCACACAATCCAGCCATTCTCCCAAGAGTTCTGAGAATCAAGGATTTCCTCTGGCACAGCTCTTTATCTGATGTTAGTACTGTTCTGAAAACACTTTCGGAAGCCTTGGTATTTACAGGCCTCTTGTTCCTCTGGTCGATGTCTGGGAAAGATCAGGATGTGAAGGGCTGGCATTGTTGGAGTCCTTTGTTCCGCATTAATAGTCTACTTTGATGATGCTCTCTAAGGAGCTGTAGGCCTGCTATCTCATATGGCCAAAGTTGCTTCGTTTATAGCGTTTTAAAATTGATTTTTGTTTATGTTTCAACAGTTCTTCATAGGAGCACGCAGCTCTTTGGATATTAAGTTATAAATGTTTCAGCATGCCTCTCTGGGGTTGAGTGAATGGGGAGCCTTCAGATAGTTGTTGATGCTTAGCTAGGGCTTTCTGCTTCAACTGGAGGGTGGACCCAGTAACCACCAAGTCACTTCTTCCCCAAATCCCTGGGGCCATGATGGTGGTCCAGTCAATTTTGAGGTGATCTAGGCACTTCTTCCTTGTCTCTCTGAAATCCTTCCTTCCTTCAACAAGGAAGGTCCAGTAACCTTGCCTGTCTGGCATTGGACAAAGTTATGGGGCAAAAAGAAGGTCCTTGTCCTTATGGAGCATACAGTCTAGTGTGGGAGACTGATGCCAAATAATCACATCAGTGAATGAATATTTGCAGACTGAGATCTTATTGTTCAGTGCCTAAGTCATGTCCAACTCTTTGTGAGCCCATGAACTTCAGTGTGCCAGGTTTTCCTGTCCTTCATCATCTCCTGGAGTTTGCTCGAACTCATGTCCATTGAGTCAGTGATGCCATCCAACCATCTCATCTTCTGCCACTCTCTTCTCCTTTTGCCTTTCACTCTTCCCAGCATCAGGGTCTTTTCCAGTGAGTTGGCTCTTCACATCAGGTGACCAAAGTGTTGGAGCTTCAGCTTCAGCATCAGTCCTTCCAGTGAATACTCAGGGTTGATTTCCTTTAGGATTGACAGGTTTGATCTTTTTGCTGTCCAAGGGACTCTCAAGAGTCTTCTCCAACACTGCAATTAGAAAGCATCAGTTCTTTGGCACTCAGCCTTCTTTGTGGTCCAGCTCTCACATCTGTGGGCTTCCCTGATAGCTCAGTTGGTAAGGAATCTGCCTGCAATGCAGGAGACCCCAGTTTGATTCCTGGATTGGGAAGATCCACTGGAGAAGCGATAGGCTACCCTCTTCAATATTCTTGGGCTTCCCTTGTGGCTCAGCTGGTAAAGAATCCGTCTGTCATGTGGGAGACCTGGGTTCGATCACTGGGTTGGGACTATCCCCTGGAGAAGGGAAAGGCAGAATATTCTATTATAGTCCATGGGGTCACAAAGAGTCAGACACGAATGAACAACTTTCACTTTCACTTTCTTACATCTGCACACGACTATTGGGAAAACCATAGCTTTGACGGTACAGACTGTTTTTGGCAAAAACGAAACGAGTCCTTTCAAATAAAGGAACATGGTACTGGAAAGCAGCCTGTCTCACACTGAGTGGCCAGGAAAGATTCCCTGGGGAGGAGATGCTTAGGCTGGGATCTAATGGATGAATGAGAGGTAAAAGCTAGATGAAAGTGGGACTCTACATTCCAGAAAGAAGCAAGAGCATGAACAAAGACTTCATGCATGCATGCTAAGTCGCTTAAGTTGTGTCTGAGTCTTTGAGACTCTACGGACTGTAGCCCACTAGGCTTGTCTGTCCATGGAATTCTCTAGGCAAGAATACTAGAGTGGGTTGCCATGCCCTCCTCCAGGGGATCTTCCTGATCAGGAATAAAACCCATGTCTCTTATGTCCCTTGCATTGGCAGGCAGGTTGTTTACCACTGGCACCACCTGGGAAGCCCCAAAGACTCCAGGCAACAAGCCACAAGGAGGCCAGTGGGCTCAACACACATCTTCCTGCTGGCAGAGAATTACCCCTCTCTGAGTGACCACTGGAAGGCCTGCCTCCTCGCTCCTGCTGTTGGGTCCTGGACAAGGATGCTGTAAAGCCAGATGAGGCTGTCCTGGCCCCATTCATCCACTCGTTATTTTATTGCTCACACTCCTAGACTGGATAACATTATTCTTGAGAAGTCTGTGGACCCCGCTTCTGCCTGGTAGGGCCTGAGGCCCAGAGCCCCTGCTGATAAAGGGTTTCCTAGGAATTGGGGCTGGACATAGGGATTGGCTGGGGATATGGTGCCCACAGGTGGTTTCAAGGTGGCCTCTAAAGGACTGTTCAAGTTCACCTTCAGTTTGAAGGGGCTGGGGAAGGAGGAAGACTGACAGGAACGCAGCTTTAAGGCAAAAGGTGGGAGGCCAGGACAGCTAAAATTCACCAAGCCAGAGAGGTTGTCTGCATCCATGTTTTAGAGGATGCTTTTGGTTCTTGGCAGAGGTTGGGGGATGTGGGGAATTATTAGTTGAGCATGAAGGCTAGACTTTGATTGAAATCAGACTTTTCTTGGAAGAAAACAGCTTCAACAGTCCATCTCATTGTTTCAACCCTTCTTGGCTCAGTCCACCAAAGCTTATCAGTAATCTCTTCCCATCAAGGGCTCTAGGGCCATGATTTAGCTGGCCAGGTCCCACCAGCAGCCCCTTTCCCAGTGGAGTCAATTACTGTGTCATGTGATTCCATGATGGTTTTACCTGCAGTAACCCCTTCATTCTCTCCTATATCTCTATGTCAGAGGGGTGTGAATTTGTACTTTCTATGTTTTTGTCCTTTCCCATGTGAGTAAAAGGTGTTGAGACATTGCCTGGGCTCTGTTTCTGTCCTCTTTCTCAGATGGGGGCTTTCTCAACCTTTTTTTTTTTTTTAATACAATGAAAGTATCTAGCTTAGTGTCTGGAACATCATCAATGCTTAGTGAATCAGTTCAGTCACTCAGTTGTGTCCGACTCTTTGTGACCCCATGGACTGCAGCACACCAGGCCTCCCTATACATCAAAAACTCCCAGGTTTACCCAAACTCATGTCCATTGAGTCGGTGCTGCCATCCAACCATCTCATCCTCTGTCATCCCCTTCTCTTCCTGCCCTCAATCTGTCCCAGAGCCAGGGTCTTTTCCAATGAGTCAGCTCTTCACATGAGGTGGCCAAAGTATTGGAGTTTCAGCTTTAACATCAGTCCTTCCAGTGAACACCCAGGACTGGTCTCCTTTAGGATGGACTGGTTGGATCTCCTTGCAGTCCAAGGGACTCTCAAGAGTCTTCTCCAATACCACAGTTCAAAAGAATCAATTCTTCACTGCTCAGCTTGTCCAACTCTCACATCCATACATGACTACTGGAAAAATCATAGCCTTGACTGGATGGACCTTTGTTGGCAAAGTAATATCTCTGGTTTTTAATATACTGTCTAGGTTGCTCATAACTTTCCTTCCACAGAGTAAGCGTCTTTTAATTGCATGGCTGCAGTCACCATCTGCAGTGATTTTGGAGCCCCCCTAAATAAAGTCAGCCACTGTTTCCACTGTTTCCCTATCTATTTGCCCTGAAGTGATGGGACCGGATGCCATGATCTTCTCCTCTTTGACTTTCATGAATATGTTTGCTTTATTCCTAGAGCTGGGTTTGCTGTCCCTGTTTCCCCTGTGGACCTTTCTCCTTCTTCCTGTGATGAGCATCACCTTCCAGCTCGTCTTCCATCCATATTGGCCTGTGCTGTCCAGTGGACCTCTGCTAGGCTTGTGACCCACATCATGAAGGCTACACAAATGATAAAGCCTAGACATGCTATAGATAGAAGGTATCACACTGCTCCGCCTCCTTTATCTAGAGATGGGAAGTCCAAGGCCTAAGGGAGACAAGGCACTTGGCCAAGTTTGCACATTTTGGGGGCAGATCCAGCTCAGCATTTCTGGTTGCTCCTGTCCCACTTGTAACTGTGTTTTGTCACTTAGGTTGCTTATTTGGTTTTTCCATCAGCATATTTAGATAACTTGACCAACCCTACTGCTGACCCAGTTGTGTATATGAGCTGGTTTCATGGACCATCTCCTCCCTTCTCTTTCTTTCCTTCCCCTACTTCCTACTCTCCTTCTCCCCTTTTCCTTCTCCTCTTCCTTGTCCCCCCCGCTTTTTTTAAAGAGTCCCTATGATGATAAAGATCTTCCCAGGTGACTCAGTGGTAAAGAATCTGCTTACCAATGTGGGAGAGTCTGCAAGAGACATGGGTTCAATCTCTAGGTCAGAAGATTCCCTGGAGGAGGAAATGGCAACCTGCTCTAGTATTCTTGCTTGGAAAATTCCATGGACAGAGGAGTCTGGTGGGCTATAGTCCATGGGGTTGCAGAGTTGGACACAACTGAGTGACTGTATGAGCATATATATGATGGTAACACAATTATTAGTTTTTGGAACTTTTTTTGTTATGGACCATTTTAGAAGTCTATACTAAATTTGTTACAATATTGCTTCTGTTGTATGTTTTGGTTTTTTGGCCTGGAGTCATGTGGGATCTTTGCTCCCCAGTCAGGGATGGAACTGGCATCCCTGGCATTGGAAGTTGAAGTCTTAACCAATGGACCACCAGGAAAGCTCACCCCTTTTCCTTTCTTTGTGTGTAGCAATTTTGGGCATAAATCCATAAGACACTTTGCATGTCACTATGGGTAAAGACAGAGAATAAAAAAATATAATCCCTGCCCTCAAGGAGCTTGAGGGTCCTGGGAGAAAAATAGCAACAACATCAACATGAATAAAAATAACCAAACAGGTCCTGGTTCTCTTGATTGAAAATTTCATGGTATCAATCATTGAGCTTAGAGCATTAGATGCATGAATTCATTTAATATTGACTACGAAGTGGGGACTATTATTTTTCTACTTTACAGATGAGGCATTTGAGATTTTATTTTATTTATTTATTATTTTACTTAAGGCATTCATTTTAATCCTGGACTTTATTTATTTTTAATATAAATTTATTTATTTTAATTGGAGGCTGATTACAATATTGTATTGGTTTTGCCATACATTGACATGAATCCACCACGGGTGTCCATGTGTTCCCCATCCTGAACCCCCCTCCCACCTCCCTCCCCTTACCATCCCTCTGGGTCATCCCAGTGTACCAGCTCTGACCATCCTGTATCATGCATCGAACCTGGACTGGTGATTCGATTCACATATGATAATATACATGTTTCAATGCTATTCTCCCAAATTGTCCCACCCTCGCCCTCTCCCATAGAGTCCAAAAGACTGTTCTATACATCTATGTCCCTTTTGCTGTCTTGCATACAGGGTTATTGTTACCATCTTTCTAAATTCCATATATATGCGTTATTATACTGTATTGGTGTTTTTCTTTCTGGCTTACTTCACTCTGTATAATCGGCTCCAGTTTCATCCACCTCATTAGAACTGATTCAAATGTATTCTTTTTAATGGCTGCGTAATACTCCATTGTGTATATGTACCACAGCTTTCTTATCCATTCCTCTGCTGATGGACATCTAGGTTGCTTCCATGTCCTGGCTATTATAAACAGTGCTGAGATGAACACTGGGGTACACATGTCTCTTTCAGTTCTGGTTTCCTTAGTGTGTATGCCCAGCAGTGGGATTGCTGGGTCATAAGACAGTTCTATTTTCAGTTTTTTAAAGAATCTCCACACTGTTCTCCATAGTGGCTGTACTAGTTTGCATTCCTACCAACAGTGTAAGAGGGTTCCCTTTTCTCCACACCCTCTCCAGGGTTTATTGCTTGTAGACTTTTGGATAGCAGCCATTCTGACTGGCATGAAATGGTACCTCACTGTGGTTTTGATTTGCATTTCTCTGATAATGAGTGATGTTGAGCATGTTTTCATGTGTTTGTTAGCCATCTGTATGTCTTCTTTGGAGAAATGTCTATTTAGTTCTTTGGCCCATTTTTTGATTGGGTCGTTTATTTTTCTGGAATTGAGCTGCAGGAGTTGCTTGTATATTTTTGAGATTAGTTGTTTGTCAGCTGCTTCATTTGCTATTATTTTCTCCCATTCTGAAGGCTGTCTTTTCACCTTGCTTATAGTTTCCTTTGTTGTGCAGAACTTTTAATTTTAATTAGGTCCCATCTGTTTATTTTTGCTTGTATTTCCAATATTCTGTGAGGTGGGTCATAGAGGATCCTGCTGTGATTTATGTCAGAGAGTGTTTTGCCTATGTTCTCCTCTAGGAGTTTTATAGTTTTTGGTCTTACATTTAGATCTTTAATCCATTTTGAGTTTATGGTGTTAGAAAGTATTCTAGTTTCATTCTTTTACAAGTGGTTGACCAGTTTTCCCAGCACCACTTGTTAAATAGATTGTCTTTTCTCCATTGTATATTCTTGCCTCCTTTGTCAAAGATAAGGTGTCCATAGGTGCATGGATTTATCTCTGGGCTTTCTATTTTGTTCCATTGATCTATATTTCTGTCTTTGTGCCAGTACCATATGGTCTTGATGACTGTGGTTTTGTAATAGAGCCTGAAGTCAGCCAGGTTGATTCCTCCAGTTCCATTCCTCTTTCTCAAGATTGTTTTGGCTATTCAAGGTTTTTTGTATTTCCATACAAATTGTGAAGTTATTTGTTCTAGCTCTGTGAAAAATACCGTTGGTAGCTTGATAGGGATTGCATTGAATCTGTAGATTGCTTTGGGAAGTATACTCATTTTCACTATATTGATTCTTCCAATCCATGAACACAGTATATTTCTCCATCTATTAGTGTCCTCTTTGATTTCTTTCACCAGTGTTTTATAGTTTTCTATATATAGGTCTTTAGTTTCTTTAGGTAGATATAAATATTTTATTCTTTTTGTTGCAATGGTGAATGGAATTATTTCCTTAATTTCTCTTTCTATTTTCTCATTATTAGTGTATAGGAATGCAAGGGATTTCTGCGTGTTGATTTTATATCCTGCAACTTTACTATATTCATTGATTAGCTCTAGTAGTTTTCTGGTGGAGTCTTTAGGGTTTTCTATGTAGAGGATCATGTCATCTGCAAACAGTGAGAGTTTTACTTCTTTTCCAATTTGGATTCTTTTTATTTCTTTTTCTGCTCTGATTGCTGTGGCCAAAACTTCCAAAACTATGTTGAATAGTAGTGGTAACAGTAGGCACCCTTGTCTTGTTCCTGACTTTAGGGGAAATGCTTTCAATTTTTCACCATTGAGGAGAATGTTTGCTGTGGGTTTGTCATATATAGCTTTTATTATATTGAGGTATGTTCCTTCTATTCTTGCTTTCTGGAGAGTTTTTATCATAAATAGATGTTGAAATTTGTCAAAGGCTTTCTCTGCATCTATTGAGATAATCATATGGCTTTTATTTTTCAATTTGTTAATGTGGTGAATTACATTGATTGATTTGTGGATATTGAAGAATCCTTGCATCCCTGGGATAAAGCCCATTTGGTCATGGTGTATTATCTTTTTAATGTGTTGCTGGATTCTGATTGCTAGAATTTTGTTGAGGATTTTTGCATCTATGTTCATCAGTGATATTGGCCTGTAGTTTTCTTTTTTGTGGCATCTTTGTCAGGTTTTGGTATTAGGGTGATGTTGGCCTCATAGAATGAGTTGGGAAATTTGTCTTCCTCTGCAATTTTCTGGAAGAGTTTGAGTAGGATAGGTGTTAACTCTTCTCTAAATTTTTGGTAGAATTCAGCTGTGAAGCCATCTGGACCTGGGCTTTTGTTTGCTGGAAGATTTCTGACTACAGTTTTAATTTCCTTGCTTGTGATGGGTCTGTTAAGATTTTCTATTTCTTCCTGGTTCAGTTTTGGAAAGTTGTACTTTTCTAAGAAATTTTCCATTTCTTCCAAGTTGTCCATTTTATTGGCATATAATTGCCGATAGTTGTCTCTTATGATCCTTTGTATTTCTGTGTTGTCTGTTGTGGTCTCTCCATTTTCATTTCAATTTTGTTGATTTGGTTTTTCTCTCTTTGTTTCTTGATGAGTCTGGCTAATGGTTTGTCAATTTTATTTATCCTCTCCAAGGGCCAGCTTTTGGCTTTGTTGATTTTTGCTATGGTCTCTTTTGTTTCTTTTGCATTTATTTCTGCCCTAATTTTTAAGATTTCTTTCCTTCTACTAACCCTGGGGTTCTCCATTTCTTCCTTTTCTAGTTGCTTTAGGTGTAGAGTTAGGTTATTTATTTGACTTTTTTCTTGTTTCTTGAGGTATGCCTGTATTGCTATGAACTTTCCCCTTAGCACTGCTTTTATAGTGTCCCACTAGTTTTGCATTGTTGTGTTTTCATTTTCATTTGATTCTATGCATATTTTGATTTCTTTTTTGATTTCTTCTGTGATTTGTTGGTTATTCAGCAGTGTGTTGTTCAGCCTCCATATGTTGGAATATTTAATAGTTTTTCTTCTGTAATTGAGATCTAATCTTACTGCATTGTGGTCAGAAAAGGTGCTTGGAATGATTTCAGTTTTTTTGAATTTACCAAGGCTAGATTTATGGCTCAGGATGTGATATATCCTGGAGAAGGTTCTGTGTGCACTTGAGAAAAAGGTGAAATTCATTGTTTTAGGGTGAAATGTCCTATAGATATCAATTAGGTCTAACTGGTCTATTGTATCATTTAAAGTTTGTGTTTCCATGTTAATTTTCTGTTTGGTTGATCTATCCATAGGTGTGAGTGGGGTATTAAAGTCTCCCACTATGATTGTGTTATTGTTAATTTCCCCTTCCATACTTGTTAGTGTTTGTCTTACATATTGCGGTGCTCCAATGTTGGGTGCGTATATATTTATAATTGTTATATCTTCTTCTTGGCTTGATCCTTTGATCATTATGTAGTGGCCTTCCTTGTCTCTTTTCACAGCCTTTGTTTTAAAGTCTATTTTATCTGATATGAGTATTGCTACTCCTGCTTTCTTTTGGTCTCTATTTGCATGGAATATTTTTTTCCAGCCCTTCACTTTCAGTCTGTATGTGTTCCTTGTTTTGAGGTGTGTCCTGTAGACAACAAATATAGGGGTCCTGTTTTTGTATCCATTCAGCCAGTCTTTGTCTTTTGGTTGGGGCATTCAACCCATTTACATTTAAGGTAATTATTAACAAGTATGATCCCATTGTCATTTACTTTGTTGTTTTGGGTTTGAGTTTATACACCCTTTTTGTGTTTCCTGTCTAGAGAATATCCTTTAGCATTTGTTGGAGAGCTGGTTTTGTGGTGCTGAATTCTCTCAGCTTTTGCTTGTCTGTAAAGCTTTTGATTTCTCCTTCATATTTGAATGAGATCCTTGCTGGGTACAGTAATCTGGGCTGTAGGTTATTTTCTTTCTTCACTGTAAGTATGTCTTGCCATTCCCTCCTGGCCTGAAGAGTTTCTATTGAAAGATCAGCTGTTATCCTTATGGGAATCCCCTTGTGTGTTATTTGTTGTTTTTCCCTTGCTGCTTTTAATATTTGTTCTTTGTGTTTGATCTTTGTATAATTTGATTAATATGTGTCTTGGGGTGTTTTGCCTTGGGTTTATCCTGTTTGGGACTCTCTGGGTTTCTTGGACTTGGGTGATTATTTCCTTCCCCATTTTAGGGAAATTTTCAACTATTATCTCCTCAAGTATTTTCTCATGGTCTTTCTTTTCGTCTTCTTCTTCTGGGACTCCTATGATTCGAATGTTGGAGCATTTAATATTGTCCTGGAGGTCTCTGAGATTGTCCTCATTTCTTTTAATTCGTTTTTCTTTTTTCCTCTCTGTTTCATTTATTTCTACCATTCTATCTTCTACCTCACTAATCCTATATTATGTCTCCGTTATTCTACTGTTGGTTCCCTCCAGAGTATTTTTGATCTCATTTATTGCATTATTCATTATATATTGACTCTTTTTTATTTCTTCTAGGTCCTTGTTAAACCTTTCTTGCATCTTCTCAATCCTTGTCTCCAGGCTATTTATCTGTAACTCCATTTTGTTTTCAAGATTTTGGATCATTTTCATTATCATTATTCAGAATTCTTTATCAGGTAGATTCCGTATCTCTTCCTCTTTTGTTTTGTTTGGTGGGCATTTATTCTGCCTGTTCCTTTACCTGCTGGGTATTCCTCTGTCTCTTCATCTTGTTTATATTGCTGAGTTTGGGGTGGCCTTTCCGTATTCTGGCAGTTTGTGGATTTCTCTTTATTGTGGAGTTTCCTCACTGTGGGTGGGGTTGGATGAGTGGCTTGTCAAGGTTTCTTGGTTAGGGAAGCTTGTGTCGGTGTTCTGGTGGGTGGAGCTGGATTTCTTCTCTCTTTGGAGTGCAGCGAAGTGTCCAGTAATGTGTTATGAGATGTCAGTGGTTTTGGAGTGACTTTGGGCCGCCTGTATATTGAAGCTCAGGACTATGTTCCTGTGTTGCTGGAGAATTTGCGTGGTATGTCTTGCTCTGGAACTTGTTGGCTCTTGGGTGGTGCTTGGTTTCAGTGTAGGTATGGAGGCGTTTGATGAGCTCCTATAGATTAATGTTCCCTGGAGTTAGGAGTTCTCTGGTGTTCTCAGGATTTGGACTTAAGCCTACTCCCTCTGGTTTTCAGTCTTATTCTTACATTAGGCTCAAGACTTCTCCGTCTATACTTCACTTTCAGATAGTTCCTTGATCTGGGTTATACTACTTGAGATCTATAGGCCCCTTCTTATGTAGTTGGTGCTGACTACAGGGTTTTAATCTGTTGCAACTGTCACTTCCAAGGCGGTTCCCTCTGTTTTCACTTCTTCTGTTTGCTGGTCTCTGCAGTGTCTAATTTCCACCCTGACACACGTGGGTGGTGGTGGACACTTTTTTAGGCTCCCTTGTTCAGTCTTACTGTGGGGAGGGAGGAGCACTGCAAACAAATATCACTGACATCTGTGGGGAGTGCTCACAGCGATTCAGCCACACTGGGTTTGCCCCCACTCACAGTGTGTGTACTTTCCCTGTCTACACTGCTTAGGCTCTAGGTTGCTCTGCTGGGAACTGTGTGAGGCCGGCCCTGGGTTGTATGCACTTCCCAGGTCTAAGCCGCTCAGGTTCAGGTATTCAGGTAGTCCTCAAAGGCACAGACTCGATTGGGCCTGCGTTTTGTGCCCTTCCCAGATCCGAGCAGCTCAGGTGACCATGTGTTTGGCAATTGTGGTCGCTGCAACTTATTGCCTCCCCTGTCCCTGCCCCTCGGTTTTCTGGGTGTACAACCAGTGCACCTTCTCAGGCGGATGTCGACTGTCCAGAATGCCAAGAAGTCTTGGTTAGCAACGAAGCCTGCTTGCAGTTTGGTAGAGGATGCCTCTCTGGGGCCGCGATTGCCCCCTTCTGACTCTGGCTGCCCTCGCCTGCCTGTCTCTGTCGGGGGATGGGCCGGTCTGCAGCCGGCTAGCTCTGCTCAGTCCTTTGTTCTCTGTGGGCCTGGTGGTGTCTTAGGTTAAGGCTTTTTGTGTGGTAGCTATCCCACAGTCTGGTTTGCTATCTCAAGTTAGTTCCCTCAGATTGGCCTTGGGGCATTCAGGCCTGGTCCTTACTCTAAGCAATGCAGCCCGCGCCTCCCTGCCCAGCCCCCACTTGCTAGTGGAGGGTGCAGGCATCTGTGCTGCTTCTCTGCTGGGGGAGTTACCATTGGGCATGTAATCTGTGGGTTTTAATTAATTATTTATTTTTCCTCCTGGTTATGTTGCCCTGTGAGGTTCCAAGGCTCGCCACAGACTCGGCAGTGAGAGTGTATCCTGGTGTTTGGAAACTTCTCTCTTTTTTAAGACTCCCTTCCTGGGACGGATCTCCATCCCTACCTCTTTTGTCTCTCTTTTTATCTTTTATATTTTTTCCTACCTCCTTTCGAAGACAATGGGCTGCTTTTCTTGGTGCCTAATGTCTTTTGCCGGCATTCAGAAGTTGTTTTGTGGAATTTACTCAGCGTTCAAATGTTCTTTTGATGAATTTGTGGGGGAGAAAGTGGTCTCTCCGTCATATTCCTCCACCATCTTAGGACTGCCTGGGCATTTGAGATTTTAAAAGAAGTTACAGAACTCTCCCCAGATCAAGGTCACACAGAAAGGAAGTGCTGGCAAAAACACATGTACGTGAGGGACTTCCCTGGTGGTCCAGTGGTTAAGAATCCAACTTGCAATGCAGAGGACATGGGTTCGATCCCTGGTCAGGGATCTAAAATCTCACATGCTGCAGGGCAGCTAAGCCCACATGCTGCAACTAGAGTCTGTGTGCTGCAATGGAAGATCTCACATGACACAATGAGGATCATGCAGCTTCAACTAAGACCAATGAAGTGAAAAATAAAATAAAATAAAAGATAAGTACATGAGAAGGTGAGGGAAGAAAGGGGAGAGTCTGCATACATGTTGCAACCTGGACTCACCATGCATGTCAGCAAGTGGACCCTTCAGGCTACGAACAGCTTATAAAAAAAGAGAGAGAGAAGAAAAATGAAGCTCCAGATAGACTCAGCAGAGCTTGAGGAGCTCTCTCCTCTTCACCAGCCTTGTAGATAGGTCTTCAGTGATCCTCTGCAGGGCAGAATTAAGAAATTGTGCCATTTATAAGAACTGGAGAAGGCAATGGCACCCCACTCCAGTACTCTTTCCTGGAAAATCCCATGGATGGAGTAGCCTGGTGGGCTACAGTCCATAGGGTCGCTAAGAGTTGGACATGACTGAGCGACTTCACTTTCACTTTTCACTTTCATGCATTGGAGAAGGAAACGGCAACCCACTCCAGTGTTCTTGCCTGGAGAATCCCAGGGATGGGGGAGCCTGGTGGGCTGCCGTCTATGGGGTCGCACAGAGTCGGACATGACTGAAGTGACTTAGCAGCAGCGGCAGCAGCAACATAAGAACTGTGGTGTTGGAGAAGACTCTGGAGAGGCCTTTGGACAGCAAGGAGATTAAACCAGCAAATCCTAAAGGAAATCAGTCCTGAATATTCATTGGAAGGACTGACACTGAAGCTGAAGCTTCAATACTCTGGCTACTTGATGTGAAGCACTGACTCATTGGAAAAGACCCTGATGCTGGGAAAGATTGAGGGCAGGAGGAGCAGGGGGTGGCAGAGGATGAGATGGTTGGATGGCATCACTGACTGAATGGACATGAGTTTGAGCAAACTCTGGGAGATGGTGAAGGACAGGGAAGCCTGGAATGCTACAGTCTATGGAGTTGCAAAGAGTCGGACAGGACTTTGTGAGTAAACAAAGCAAAACATAATTCTGGAGACTGATTAGGGTGAATCTGAACAGGATTCATTAATCAGCCTATAGAATTGGCTCCTGTGGATTGGTGGCAGGTCCATGGGAGGTGGGTGGGGGCCTTCCAGGTCAGGTACCACCATCCCTGTGACTCAGATCACCTCTAGGATGTAGAAACCCTCCAAGAGCTCCAGTGGCCTTGGGCAGATCCAGTGGCCCCATGCTGGAAGGTGGCCACAGTCATGGCCACCTTCCAGGCTTCCCTTTGGCTTCTCATGGTGCTCCCCCAAGCCTTGAGTGGTGGAGGATCCCTGACCCTCCTCTGGGGTTTCCCTCCAGCCCTGCACAGCCAGGCCGTTCTGAGAGCTTGCTTTGTAAATGGAAGACACACAGCCTCTTTTACCAATACAGTAAGGCTGTCTATACGTGAGCCAAAAGATGTACATCTCGGGGCTTTATCGGATTAAGTATGTTTCTGGCAAACACTCTAAATACAAAGAGAGATTGGAATAAATGCAGCCTAGCAAGTTTTAGGTTCTATCGTGTTTACTTCCTGCAGAACGAGTGATCATTTCAAGATGCGTCATTTTGTTCAGTTCATCTTTAAGGAAACAAAGATCACTGTGATAAATAAACAAGCAGGATAAGACACCACTATTACAATCAAGGCCCACTCATGCATACCAGGAAGTGCCCTTTTCCTCTTTCTTCTTTCCCTTTGCTCTGCATGCTCAGAGGCCATAATGATGGCTGTTCTAGGTCTTCATTCATTATATACAAATAAGGTCAACACAATTGGACCTCTATACCTTGTTTACAATCAAACGCTTGTATCCAGCCCTTTAATGCTGCTGTGTGGTTTCTGCTGGGCAGCCTTTGGGTGATGGAATCAGGAGGTATCATCCAGAGAGGGCTGGTTGGAGGGAGGAAATGGTTTTGTTGCCCTGGGTAGTGCTTCGCTTCGGGTAATTTGTCTAAAAGCCATTCTCTTCCAGTCTTAAGGCTTTAAAGCCCTTCCCTTCATGCAGAATGAGAAGGATGTGGCTCGTGGCTCAGTGCAGTGAGTGGCCAGTGGCTGTGGTGGGGTTGTCGTGCTGGGTGGTCATGGAATGCCTGGGTTAGTGTGTGCTCACCCTGCCCAGGGGACCTCACGGCAAGATCAGGCAAAGTGCCCGAGACTGGAGGAGACTAAGCCCACAAGAGGGGCCTGGGAGGAAGTAAATCTTGGATAATTATCCTTTGGTAAAAATTTAAACTGATAATCTCTCTTCTGCGTGTTACACTTTTCTTCCTGGATCTTTAACACTTAAAAAACATTTAAATAACATTTAGATTTGTGAGCCTCCTTTCATCCTCCATTCTCCTCGTCATTCTGCATCTCTCTCCCATCACAGATTTGGCATTGTTCTCTACCGGGCTTTTGACATTTTTCAACTCTCATTCCTTTTGCCATTACTCCAGTCTGCCTCTGCTTCTATCTGTCCACCCTAGTTGGTCTGTCCAAGGTCATGAACCCAAGGGTTTTTCTCTGAGTCCTAAGCTTACAAGACCCATCAGCCCTATTACATGTGGCTGCCCTTACAGTCTTTTGGAAGGTTTTCTTCCACTGCCATTCCCATTACCAGCTCCCCCTGCATTTGCACCACCTTTGTGACTAAGGCACAGTCTCCTTTGATAGCTCCTCTTGGTCTTGCTAATGCACACCTGAAGGATGGGTATTGTTTCAGGCTTTGTTTTGGTCTTCTCTTCATACACACTCACCTTGGTGGTTGCCAGCTCTTTGTCATAGATCCACGCAGCCCATATTTCTCTGCTAAGACTCAGACCTATATGTCTAAGTTTCTTCCCCCAAACTCCATTGTCTCATGGGAAATTCCAGTTCAAAACATCCAAACTGATGCTCATCTTCCTACCCCAATAATTCTACTTTTCCCACGTTATCTTTAGCAACAAATGCCATTTCTGTTTTTAGTTTCTCCAACTGGAAATTTGAATCAGTCTTTTGATTGTCTCTAATCTGTTGAGTGTCTACACACTCTCATCAGATCCTGTTAATTGTACTTTTTGTGCATGCGTGTTAAGTCACTTCAGTTGTGTCTGACTCTGTGATCCTGTGGACTGTAGCCCGCCAGGCTCCTCTGTCCATGAGATTCTCCAGGCAAGAATAGTGGAGTGGGTTACCATGCCCTTCTCCAGGGGATCTTCCCAACCCAGGGGTCAACTTGCATCTCTTACATCTCCTGCATTGGCTGGCAGGTTCTTTACCACTAGCGCCACCTGGGAAACCCCCTTTTACTTTTTAGTATACCTAAAATCTAAACATTTCCCCCATCTTACTGCTCCGATGCCAGGTGAGGCCTGAATTAAGATACCCCCTAATGAGTTTCCCTGCTTCTTCATATAGAAACAATGGAGACTTTTCCAGAATGTATGTCTGATGTTACCTGTGGAATAAAGCTCAAGCTCCTTGTCATGACTTGCAAAGCCCTTTGTAATGTGACCCCTTTCTGACTCTCCAGTTTTGCTTCTCACCACTTCTGTCTCCCCCTGTCCTATGGAGTAGTACTGAGCATCTTTAATTTCCTTATACAGGTTTCTGACTTCAATTCTAAAACTTTGAACATGCTGGTCCCAGGAATATTTTGTCCTCTTCTCCCCTGGCAAATTCCTATCCACACTTTAGTGTTGCTCTTAGATGTCTGTTTATGTATTATTTCCTCAGGGCCTGGCTTGTACCCACAGGTTGGACCATGTGCCTCTCTTCTGGTCTCATAGGGCACATTGCTACCGGGGTCTGGTCACATCTTCTTGTATCCATGCCCTGAAGTGGTGTCCTCTCACATTGGCTCTGCCCTTTATCATGCAAAAAGGACAGTTTGGCCAATGAGACGATATAGGAAATGCCATGCAAGTATAGACACATGAAAACAGCTTGTATTTTGGAGTTTGTCCTCTTGCTCCATGACAGGGTTTACCACTTTGTTGCATGAGGTGAGAAGCACAGCCCAGTCATCCCTGTTCCCCGGGATAGCAGTTACTTAACCATCAGAACTGTGAGATGCTACTTGGAACCAGGTTCTTTCCATCTGGGACGCTCTTGTTCCCATATTCCTTGTGTTATTCATCCCTCTGGGGTCAGCCTAAATGTTACTTTCCCGAAGATTCTGCCTGATACTCCTCCTGAACCAGGTCCCCTTGGCATAAGCTCTCATCAGACCCTTTACTTTTCTTTCATTGCAATGCTTCAGCTTGTATTTAATGTATTTAATTGTGCGATTATTGGTTTAACCAGTAGTAAACTCCCCAAGGGCACTGAACAGATCTATAGCCCATGGCTCATTGCAGACCCTTAGGTACTTGTTGAAAGAAGAATGAATGAGTAGTTAATGCTCAGGGTGAGAGGCCTTGTGGTTGGAAGGGAGACCATTGGAGAGATAGCGAACAATTTTGCATTTCATGCTGGCTTGGTTTCTGCCATCACCCTGTCGTGTATCTTGTCACTTGCCTGTATGTTTCTTGACTTTTATAACCAGAAGTCACACCTGAGGTAGATGGTTAGCAATTCTTGCTTTCACAGTTTTCAAGGGTCAAGGTCTCCCAACGCATTTTGATAGCCTATTTTCTGATGCTTTACTGCAGTTGGAGAACTAGCATTTAAACCTTTCCCATCTAAGGTGTAGGAAGGGAGCCTACTGTGGCAGATAAGAGTGGGGGCAAAGGACTCATAAGACTAGAGTTGGAGTCCCATCTCTGACCATCACTAGCTGTGTGACCTGGAACAAAGGCTCAACATCTCTGAATCTCAGTTTCTTCATTTATGAGATTATTGTTGTAGGGACTGAATATCTTGTAATGTATTAAAATGTGAAACATAGCTCAGTCAGTCATGCCTGCATCTGGTCCATGATTCTTTTTCTCATTTTGCTGTTGTTAGCTTATTTTTTCTTTGTTTTTGTCTATTTTTGGTACTGATAGACACATGATAAATATTAGTGCGGTGAATGGACGGGGAGTCTGGAGGACTAATAATTTCCTGCTCACCATCTTCTTCTCATTAATGGAAAGTTTAGTAGATAGTCTATAACCTGTGGAGAACGAATCTTGGTCTTTCTTTTTCTTTAATCTGTTTCTCAGTGGGAGTTCAGCCATTCACTTCTGACATAGGTTTTCTATAATCTACGCATTTGCTATGTGCTAGACCTATGGCATTATCCTATACAGCCCTGTTCTTGCTGGAGCTGACAAAGCCAAGGCGATTACTTTCTGTCTTTCCTGGCGGCACATCCTTCATTTCCAAAGGAGGATCAGAGGATGATACTTAAAATAAGAATTTTAGCTGGCTAAGTTTAAGAGTCTGAGAATAGAAGTCAAATGCAAGAAAATTATCTGGCTCTCAGCCCAAAGCTTTTATATTGGAATATAAATTGGATACTAAGTCTTTTGCTTTTAACTTTTCACCTCTCAGTGTCCTATTTTCCTGAAACAATCTCATACTTATCCAAACGACCACTTTGGTGGCCCCTGGATCCTGGGATTGGAATTTTTGAGCCAATTTCAGGGAGATGATGATGATGGGGGGTATCCACAGATGGAGGAGGGTGGGAGCCTTGAGACCCGAGGAGACAATGTGTCTTCTGATCTAGTGACTTAATGGTAAACATTCCACATGTAGAAAATTCTATCTGGAAGATTCTGGTTAGATTCCATGCACAGGAAGAGGACTATTTCTATGACCATTTTGACTTTGGTTTTCTTACCACTCATCACACCAGTTGTCCTCCTGTTAGTTGCTTCAGTTGTGTTGGACTCTTTGCGACACCATGGACTGTAGCTCACCAGGCTTCTCTGCCCATGGGATTCTCCAGGCAAGAATTGTGGAGTGGGTAGCCATTCCCTTCTCCAGGGCATCTTCCTGACCCAGAGATAGAACCCGTGTCTATTATGTCTCCTGCATTGGCAGGTGAATTCTTTATCACTATGGTCACACCAGTAATTGCTCATATAGTCTTTCTAATGGATTTGAAAATTCTCTGTGGGAGTGGAGACCATACCTATTTTGTTTGTAGCTGTACGCCCAGCCGCAGAACATTGGTTTTCAACCTTAGAACATCAGAATTAGGGAGCTGTTTAAAAATGTACGTGCCCTGGGTCCCCTTTCCAGTTGAATCTCATTAGGGAAATTTGGGGAGAACCTCCCTGCATGTGTATGTTTCAAGTGGAACCCAGATGAGACTTCTAGAGGAACAATCAAAGAAAACGGAGAACTACTTTTCTGAACTGAAGGTCAAGATGGAAGAGACTGGTCACTGGCCAGGCAAAAAGTTAATAAAAAGGAAAGAGAAATCTAAACCACTTCCAGTGTTCTGGAAGCTATATAGGTTTTTACTTTGTGGCTACTAGAAACAATTGAGACAGTCTTAGGAACTACTAGTGCCTAAACTACTAGTGCCTAAGCTGGGCTTCCCTGGTAGCTCAGCTGGTAAAGAATCCATCTGCAATGCAGGAGACCCCAGTTTGATCCTGTGTTGGGAAGATCCCTGGAAGAGGGCATGGCAACCCACTCCAGTACTCTTGCCTGGAAAATCCCCATGGACAGAGGTGCCTGGTGGGCTACAGTCCATGGGGTCACAAAGAGTTGGACACGACTGAATGACTAAGTACAGCATAGTCCAGTACCTAAGCCTTCCTCATAGAATGGACTTCAGGACTGACCATTTTAAAAACACTTCTCAGGCAATTCTGATACTCTAGGGCAGTGAACCAGTGGTCAGAAGGGCAGGAAAAAACATCCCTTTCCATTTCTAATGTTCCATATTGCTAAGAATCTTGCTTATGAATTACGTTATGCTGTAAAGTCAGAATTCAGTTGGAGCTCCTGTAGTCAACTCTCCATTATATTGAAATAGATTTATCCATTTACATTTTAATCCTGATTAAATTTCAGTAGAGATCTGGGATAAATCCTGTCTTTGTGAGTCAAAGTTTGAATGTTGACCATAGAGTGTGTGAATCCTATAGTTGACTTTTCCATCACTGAATTACTTAAAAACTTATCCCTAGCCTGGTCCACACTAAGTGTTTTGATTTCTTCCCATGTCCTCAGCTTTGGTCTTTACTTACTTTGCTCTCTCTACCTTGGATTTCCTTCCATTGCTGAACTGGCTGAGCTTTTTCCCCCCTTTTTTTTAACCTTCTTGGGTTGTTTATACATCCTGCTCTCTGTCTCTCCATTCTTCACCTGTCTTGTTTTAGAACCTGATTCATTTGAATCATCAAGTTTGAGACTCACTGGTGTATCTTGCTTGATTCTTAGAATAACCCTGAAAGGTAGATATTATGGTCCCCACTTTAAAGATGAAAAAAGCTGAGGCCAGGAGAAATAATTAATGTGAATATGTCTTACCAAACAAAATGCAGCAGAGACTGTGTTTCTAGTAATACATCATCACATTGCCTGTGAGCACAGAGCCTGAGTCTCATCTTTACTCTGCTGCTTCTTAGCTGAATCTCTTTGAATCTTAATTTCTTCATCTATATAATCAATTCGTTGAGCCAGATGATCTGTAAGATTCTAAAATCTGTAGTTTTAATGCAAGTCTGTTTTACATATGTTCATTTTTGAAGAGTGGGAATCTGAACTAGGGCAAAGAATTTAAAGGTTTGGAATTAGTATACAGGGAATCACACCTCAAGTGAACAGCATTTCCTTTGCTTTGCATTACCAATTATGGTATTTCTTTCTGACTAATGGCCAGCATCTGCCTATTGAATGGAATTATGATTTCCTTCCTCCTTTCTCCAAAGTAACAACAGCAGATAAAGTCATCCCATGGGGAGGAGAGGAGAGATATAATTTTGGAACCATGAGAGAATTCCAACTAACAGTAAGAAGTTGTTGGCAAAACATAAAGGAAGATGAATTAAGATGTGTCCTTGTTTGAGCTTTCTCATTTTGAGATGATCTCTTCGGGAGGAGAGAAATGTATTCACAGTGTAAATAGGAGCCTTCCTGTAGATCAGCTAAATTTTCTTTTTCCTATTAGGGTTGTTAATGATTTCACACATATGAATTGTTCTGAGCCACAGTAGTGGAGAGGAGGAACAGAATGGGCAACTTAGAACAGCAGATAATGTAATGTTACTGTTGAACAGGACCTTAGAGTATCAGTTCTTTTTATGGTCAATACAATGAAGTTCAGAGGAAGTTGTCCTAGATTACACACCGTGTGGCAGCCTAGACTACAATCTAGGACCCTGAGCCCTTATGCCCACCACTGCAGCAGTGTTTCCCAAAGTGCACAAGATTTGCCATGAGTATTATGTAATTATCAACATGATACATAGTTGAATTCTTGTTTTATTTTTTAATTGGAGGATAATTTAATAGTTAGGCCTTTTCTCCCCAACTTTAAGATAAGTGATAATAGTTTTTCATTTATTGTAGTGGTACAATTTTTTTTTTAATTGACAGACTAAGTCAAAGGAATAAGTTTAAAAATTAAAATTGTATAGATGTTTAAAATTTAAAAATTAAATAGTATATGGTATAGTTGTTTAAAAATTTAAAAATTAAATAGTATACAGTACAGTTGGTTCACAGATATGCAACAGTTATTAAGGTGGTAAAAGATGAAGTGAAGTGTGAAGTTCAGGAAATGCTACACCATTTGCTGAGTGATCCACAAGCCTTTGATGTTTAACCAGTCTGTATTTCATGATTGAAGAGGGAGCCACACAATTAATAGTAAAATTATATATGGGGTTTTCCATTAGATCTTATGGAAAATCTGAATGAACTTTTTATTTGGCTCAGGTAAGATGTATGGTTTCTGGTTTCTCTTTCTTTCTTAGTATGCTCAGGCAGGAATCAGTCTGGCCTATGATTATACCTCAAGCAATTTAGGCTACATGGTGCTGAAATAACAATCTAAAAATGTCAATGACTTACAATCACCATTTTGGTTTTGGCTTATTTTGTATCTCCATCATTGATCTGGCTTTGGTGTTTCACTCAGAGACCCAGACTAAAGATCAGTCCCTATCAGAGGCATTGCTGGTATCTCGACTGAAGTGAGAGAGACAGGAGAACTGGAAGATTCTGTTCGGAAGTGGCACAGATCACATCACGTTCACTCAGACTTCAGTGGCCAAAATAAGTTCTGTCTCCATTGAAGATGCCACTGGGTGGGTATAATCCTCTGATAGATAGGCCCAATGGGGAAGAAGTGGGTATTGTGACAATCATATAATCTGCCACTATTTAATTATTACTAATATTAACAAACCATTCCATGAAGAATACATGCCAATAGCTGAGAGCTATTTGTAGCTGCCTTATATACTGAGACCCTTCAAAAGTAGGGAAAGGTCTGATGTTACTATTTCCTGCACATGTAATTCTTCATGGGATTACATCATCTCACAGGACATTGGTTACTTCTTTGCTGGTCTTTACAAAATTGCATGGAGAAGAACAAGGATGGCTTGACTATTAATAGTAAGTAGTTCTACCTGTCAGTTATTTTGATTCAGTAAAGTTTGGGGTTCTAGAATATGTAGTCTCTGGACTTTCTTAGTACTTTCTCTCTGAACCACCTATCAGATTCTGCCTTTAAGTTTTCTTTAATTGGCTGTTTTAGGCTCAGATGTTTTAGATTGTAATTTGGCTGGGAGGCAGAGCAACCGCCTATGATTGCTTAGGGTGGGAAAAGTGGGGGTAGGCATAGACAGTGAGACCCTTAGGTGCCCTGGAGTTCCCTTGAACTGGGCTGCCCCTGCCTGGAAGAAGGGGTGCATTCTAGGAATCTGTACAAAGGTGGGTGCATTCTAGGAATCTGTACAAAGGTGGGTTATGGGCTAGGAGAAAGTTCTAGCATGTAGTCCTTCAGTTCAGTTCGGTCCAGTTGCTTAGTTGTGTCCAACTCTTTGTGACCCCATGAATTGCAGCATGCCAGGCCTCCCTGTCCATCACCAACTCCCAGAGTTCACCCAAACTCATGTGCATTGAGTCAGTGATGCCATCTAGCCATCTCATCCTCTGTCGTCCCCTTCTCCTCCTTCCCCTAATCCCTCCCAGCATCAGAGTCTTTTCCAACGAGTCAACTCTTCACATGAGGTGGCCAAAGTATTGGAGTTTCAGCCTCAGCATCAGTCCTTCCAATGAACACCCAGGACTGGTCTCCTTTAGGATGGACTGGTTGGATCTCCTTGCAGTCCAAGGGACTCTCAAGAGTCTTCTCCAACACCACAGTTCAAAAGCATCAATTCTTCGGCGCTCAGCTTTCTTCACAGTCCAACTCTCACATCCATACGTGACTACTGGAAAAACCGTAACCTTGACTAGACGGACCTTTGTTGGCAAAGTAATGTCTCTGCTTTTCAATATGCTATCTAGGTTGGTCATAACTTTCCTTCCAAGGGGTAAGTGTCTTTTAATTTCATGGCTGCAATGACCATCTGCAGTGATTTTGGAGCCCAAAAAAATAAAGTCTGACACTGTTTCCACTGTTTCCCCATCTATTTCCCATGAAGTGATGGGACCAGATGCCATGATCTTCGTTTTCTGAATGTTGAGCTTTAAGCCAACTTTTTCACTCTCCTCTTTCACTTTCACCAAGAGGCTTTTTAGTTCCTCTTTACTTTCTGCCATAAGGGTGATGTCATCTGCATATCTGAGGTTATTGATATTTCTGCTGGCAATCTTGATTCCAGCTTGTGCTTCTTCCAGCCCAGCATTTCTCATGATGTACTCTGCATATAAGTTAGTGAATGTTTATAAGCAGAGTATATAAATGACAAAAAGTTTGTCCTGGCATCTGGTAAACTTCTGTGAGGACTCAGTGATATCTTAATTTTCCTGTTGGTTTAGATTTCAGATTTGAGTCATCTTCAAGGGATAATTTCTATCTTGATGCAAAAGAAGTGTCCTTTACCTTTGCCTGGGAGTGGATAGATGAGGCTGCCTCTGGGAGCTGTGTTTTATTAATTTGGTGTCATTCCTGCCACATTCTAGGATGTTCTGTGGGTTTTGAAGGTAGGCAGCTTCTCTAGCGGGGAGCCATCCAGACCTGGGTACAACAGAGGAGGACCTGGGCACAGGTCTGTGGAGGGATAGACAACCACTGAGCAGGCCCTTGGATAGAAAGATTGTTGTTGTTCAGTCACTTAAGTCATGTCTGACTCTTTGTGATCCCATGGACTGCAGCACACCAAACTTCCCTGTCTGTCACTATCTTCTGGAGTTTGCTCAAACTCGTGTCCACTGAGTCAATGATACTATCCAACCATCTCATCCTCTGTCGCTCCCTTCTCTTGCCCTCAATCTTTCCCAGCATCAGGGTCTTTTCCAATGAGTGGGTTCTAATCAGGTGGCCAAAGTGTTGGAGCTTCAGCTTCAGCATCAGTCCTTCCAATGAATATTCAGGGTTCATTTCCTTTAGGGTTGACTGGTTTGAACTCTTACAGTCCAAGAGACTCTCAAGCATCTTGTTCAGCATACTTCTGTAGAAGTGCACCCCCCAGAAATCAGTCTCCACCTCTCTGTCTCTCTCCCCTTCCTCTTCGGGTCAAGGGAGATGGCTGAAGGGAGCACTTAAGTGCGGGGTAGGGGACCTGGTTGGGAAGGAGACGGTGGGGATGAGAATCCAGTGTCTCCTACAACAGCACGTGAGACTTAATTGCTTGCAGGGCTGTTTCATTAATGAACAAGACATGCACTGGCTATGTGTCAAATCACCTCAGTCTTTATGTGGCTTCAAGCTGAGCCTTTTACAATATATGTGTCTCCGGGGGATTGAAGCTCTTAAACAATTGTGACTTTGGCGGTTTTAACTGAGCTGACATTGCAGTTCTTAAAACACCAGAGTCTGACTCTCCCTGGTAAGCAGATCCTGGCCAGGCAGAGGAGCTTAGAGTAACCATGGGGTGCAGGATGGGGGCGAGGAGGGAGCTGCTGTGCTCAAGGAGAGGAGGCTGTTAGTGCTTGGTCTAAGGGTGCCTCCTTCATTTACCTCCGGGAGGTCAAAATTACCTATTAGCAATTCACTCCTTTCATTCAAGCTCCTTCAGTAAGCATCCAAGTATGGATCTGCCTGCAATGAGGGAGACCTGCATTTGATTCCTGGGTTCGGAACATCCCCTGGAGAAGGGAATGGCTACCCACTCCAGTATTCTTGCCTGGAGAATCCCATGGACAAAAGAGCTGGGTGGGCTACAGTCCATGGGTTCACGGTGAGTCGGACATGACTGAGCGACTAACACTTTCACTTTTCATTGATAGAAGTGTCTGCAACACATTGGTTAAGAGCAGGTATTCTGGAGTCCGAGAGACCTAGCTTTATATTCTAGATCTGCTGCCTTTAAACTATGTGCCTTTAGGACATGTTTCTGAACTTCTCTAAGCCTGATTTTCCTTCCCTGTAAAATGGAGCTAATAACTGCCACCTCTGTGTTTATGGCCAGTTTGTGAGGGATGTTTGTGTTTATTGGGGTTTCTTATAAATTCTTTTCACATGTGGGTAGTTGGGTTATGCTTACTTCATGAAATGAGTTTGTGAGTGTTCCTTCCTCTTGTGTTTTCTGGAAAAGCTTGTGTACAATTGGTGTTTTTTCCCCTCCTTCCTAAAATGCTAGAATTTGGCAGCAGCTGGATAGTGCAACAATCCTGTCCTATTGGGCAGCTAAAAAATCAAGGAGACTTGGAAGGGGATTATATGGTTTCACTTGCTGCACAGGTCTGAAGTAGCAGTCTGGCAAGGGTGAATAGAGAGTGGAAGAAAGCAGTTCTGTGAAATTCCCTAAATGAGGACGAAACAGAGAAAGAGGGGCTACTGTTGGCAGCACCAGCCAAGGCCAGAGCAAATGGAAGTGGTTTCAGGGTGTTTGTGGCACAGTCGTTGGTGGGGTCAGTGCATCCATGCCCTGACACACACGGACTCAGCCCCAGAAGGAAATTTGCATCTCCTTGGGGAATGAATGCCGTATTTGTGTTAGAAATATTACAACCACATTCATTCCAACAAGGTGATAAATAATAGGGCATTATAAAGCTAGATTTCTAATCTACCAGTCAGATCTAAAAGCCACATGAGGTAGAGAAAACTGCAGGCTCATTCTGGCTCCCAGAGAGCCGATGATCCATGTGTGGGATTTGAATCTTCAGTTCTTGTCAAGTGGGGAGATAGGAGAGTAACCATAGTAATCAACAAGTGGGGAGATAGAAGAGTAACAACAGTGATCAGCAGCTGCTGGACATCAAGGGTTTCCTTTGTCCCAGACACTGTGCCAAGTGCTTTATGCGCCTTGTTAGTGTTTGTTGCTCAGTTGTGCCCAACTCTCTGTGACCCCATGGACTGTAGCCCATCAGGCTCCTCTGTTCCCGGGATTCTCCAGATAAGGATACTGGAGTGGATTGCCATTCCCTTCTGCAGGGGATCTTCCTGACCCAGGGACTGAACCCAGGTCTCCCACATTGCAGCAGATTCTTTACTGTCTGAGTCACCAGGGGAGCCCGATTTTATGTGCCTTAGGTGGTTTAATCTTTCACTGCTATCCCCTGACCCCAGCCACCATTGCTTTTCACCTGGATTATTCCAATAGCTTGCAAACTGGAGGCCCTTGCCCACTCCAATAGCTTATTTTCAGAGCTTCCAAAGTGATTATTTTGAAGATAACGTGAGATTATCCACTGACTCAAAGTCCTTCTGTGGCTTTCTAGCTCTCTCACTGCCAAATCCAAAATCTTTTCAATGGCTTCCTCACAGTGGCCTCAAATCACTTTTTGCTGAATTTCTGGGCCCTCTGCCCTCCTCCATGGTTCTCAAGCACGTCAGAGACACCCTTGCCTCTGGTCCTTTGTGTTTGCTGTTTCCACTGCTGGATTGACTTTCCTCTGGAAGTTGGCTTAGCTCACACTCTGATCTCCTTCAGTTTTCTGCCTACTTGTCACCTCGTTAGAAGGGTCTTCTTCTGAGGACCCCTTATTAAATTAGCCCCAGCCCTTAATTTGCAGTATTTGTCTTCCTAGCCCTTATTACCACCTTGCTGTATTGCACCTGGGTTTGTTTACTAGTTTGTTATCCCTCTTTGTCCACTCGGATGTAAGCATCACATGGACAGAGGACTTGACCATCTTATTTCCTGCTACAGCCCTAGCACACAGAAGAGTGCTCAGAATTATTTGTTGAAAGAAAAGAAAAAAAAAAAGAATGGTGCTTTTTTTTTTTTCACCTTTCTTTACTTGCTTTTGATTGTGAATTTTTCTCTGAAGAGCATGTTATTTATTTTTATAAAAAAGTAACGAGATAAGGAAGAAGACTGAACTTTGAATAATAACCAGATTTTAATCGGAGACGTTTTATTAACACCCAGAGTGATCAATTCTGATTCAAACTGGTGGGCGAGCAGTTCCACTTGGCCTGTGAGGACTAGTATGGCACCTGAACCAGTGGAGAGCAAGGCAAAAGCCTGGAAGTAAGGGGCATGCGTAGCCAAAAGAGACTCGGTGTTCATTATTCCTGGTTAGACTTTCACTAGCATTTTAAGCAGTCTACTGATGGCTTAGAGGTAGTCTTATTATAGCCGTAGCTGAATCATCTAGCCTATATGGTGGGCTCTTTGTATTTATTTTATAGCTATTCTTGATGCATTGGATTTAGTTAATTTCATAGGATGACTTTAATTGTTACCTAACTCTTGTGTGGAGAACTCCCAGATTGTTCATTAGTGCATTCTTTTATTGATATAGTTAAGATGTGCCTTTGATGTTTTAGGGTACTAATGGTAAAGAACACACCTCTCAATGCAGGAGACATAAAAGTTATGGGTTCGATCCCTGGGTTGGAAAGATCCTCTGGAGGAGGGCATGGCAGCCCATTCCAATAATCTTGCCTGGATAATCCCATGGACAGAGGAGGCTGGCAGGCTACAGTCCATGGGGTCACAAAGAGTTGGACATAACTGAAGTGACTTAGTGTGCACGTTTGATGTTTTAAGGATCATATAAGAAAATGATGGCAGAACAGAAAGCAAAATAGATAAAGACTCTCTTTTAAGGAAGTTACCTGGACAGAATAGAAATAAGTGACATTTGTTCATTGTTTCAAATCCTAGCGCCCAGATGAGAAGAGAGGTAAGAAGTTTATTTTATGATGTTCTCCATAGTGCATATATAGAACAAGTAAACCAGAGAGTGGCAAGCTCATGCTATGTGAAAAGGGAGCCGAAACTCCCAATATAGACTCTTGCCTCATTTGCAAGCTTTTATCTTGGATTTTCCTTCAATCTACCATGGCTCTTGTTATGCATCACCAAGAAACCCAAGTATGGATGATAAATGATAAAACCTTGGAACTGGGAGTATAAGAAGAAACAGGCCAGCTTCCATAGGCAATTATAAACAATGCTTCATAAAATAACTATAAATGATACTATACTGTTGACAGTTTTATAGTTGGGTGGATGGGAGCCCAATCCAGATTTTTGCAGCTTTTCTTTATGTGCAAAAAAAAAAAAACAACACTGCAACCTTCCACCCAAGGAATAAGCATGTCTCAGCTGCTTCTTTAGCTTCCCTGCTTGTTCTCTCCACACCAAAAATGCTATGTCTTAATTCTTTTAAAAGGAAATACTGAAGGTGGCTCTGTACTTAGATTCATACAAAGCTTTGTGGATTGATAAATTCCTTGAAATTAGTTATCTCATTTTATAAGCAGCAGAATAAGTTCAGTGGAAAACTATTGTTTTTCATATGTAGGATCCTCTCTTTTGAGAGAGACAGCATTCTACTTTTCCTGTGAGAGCATCCCTGGAGTCCAGGTGATGCTCAGTTACTGTGAGTCCTCTCCCATCCCCCATGGGTACCAGATTGGCCATGCTGCTCAAGCTGGGGTTTGACGCAGGTCATGTCCTTTGCACTCTGACCTTTTCAGTAGGTCTTTATTAGTTATCTATTATACACATTTAGTAGTGTATACATTTCAATCCCAATCTCCAAATTTATCCCTTCCCCTACCCCCTGGTAACCCTGTTTGTTTTGTACATCAGTACCTTGATTTCTGTTTTGTAGGTAAGTTCATTTGTACTCTTTTTTTTTAGATTCCACATATAGACAATATCATATGATATTTGCCCTTGTTTGTCTGAGGATCCATTTCTTAATGATCTTTATCTTAGTTGCTTTTATTCTCTTGGTGAGGGATTTATGTGAGAATTTGATAAAAGCTATGGGCTTGCTCCTTAAAGACAAGGCAAAACACATGCACACAAACCCAAAAACCTCACACACTTTTACATACAGTGCCAATAACACTTTAAAGTCCAACAGAGACTGTGCTAGAACTGTGCTTCTTGAATTATCTATGGTGAAAGACAAGTTTTATTTTATCTATTTTTCAAAATTTTAATTTGTCACAAATTACTACTAGTTCTTAGCTATTTCCCCACCCTCCCTCCCTTCCCCAACAAGGTTACCACCCCTGAACTAATCAATACCTTGATATAAGTCCACTGATCACTTGCATGGATGTCACCTTGGTGTCAAGTTTCTAAAGGCTCATTCTTTTGTAAAAATTAATTATTTTTGGCTGGGCTGGGTCTTTGTTGCAGCAGACAGGCTTTTTTTTTACTTGCAGTGAGCAAGGACTACTCTCTACTTGCAGTGTGTGGCCTTCTCATTGCAGTGGCTTCTTTAGGGAGCGTGGGCTCAGTGGTTTTGGCACACAGGCTTAGTTGCTCTATAGCATGTGAAATCTTACCGGATCAGAGATCAAACCTGTATCCCTTGCATTGGCAGGTGGATTATTAACCACTGGACAACCAGAGAAGTCCTGTAAGGGCTCATTCCTAATTTTGGTGCTCATCTCGATGGACTGGCATCTGTGGATGTGGTCCATAGACCATACTTTGAGTGGCACTGTTCCGTAAGTCCTAGGACTCCAAACTGAGACTGCTTGTGTTAAGGCTCCCTGATGCTTACAGACTGAAGTTCATATTCCTCCCCATGGTAAATGAAATCCTTGAGATATCATTCTAGTTTCAGGGCATTCTATTTCTGCTTCCTTTGCTTTTCCCTAACTGTTGCTACCTCACTGCTGATCAACCCGGGGGGGGGGGGGATTTATTGCTTCCTTGCCTGTATTCCCCTGACATTTAAAAGATACTCTTTATCATAATATACTGTGGTTATTTATTGCACATCTTTATCCCCCTCCAAACAGTAATCTTTTCAAGTGCAAAGATGGTAACTTAACACATTTATTTTTAAAATTTGTGTGTAAAGGGCTGCTCACAGACCCTGGAACATAAGACATGCTCAGTTAATGTACGTGGAATTGAAGTGAATTTAAGGTATTGGCTAGTAAGGGTGGGAGAACACCAATGTTCAACTCCCAAGGAGTCCTGTGTGTTCCTTTGCTGGTTCCTTCACTGGGGAGAGAGCAAGGGTTCACCCACAGGTGCAGGTTGTAGTTGATGAGAAAAGCAGAGCTGAAGATTTAGCTCTAGCCAGTGAATAAGCTTGTCAACTCTTGGCAGAGATTTGGCTTTGGAGGAAGGAAGGTTGCTTTAGATTTATCCTGAGCCTCTGGGGGCTGAGCTCAATGGGAAGCGGAGAGGGGCTATTGGAAGCTGAAATACACCTGCTCTTAGCAAAAGACGCTGCTTCTTTTCTTAGTGCTTTACTCTCAGAGCAGGCACTCTTGACTTTCCTAATGAATGACTGATATCTCCTCCAGGTGGGAATGTGTATCTTTTACTCACATGGACACAGCTTATTGAAAATACCCTCTACTCAAATGTTAAAGGGGGCGTGGGGTCCCTTTGGCTAGAGCTAGGGACTGAATTTGAATTACAAATATGTGGGGAAATGGTTGCTTGTTGGGACTTGGAAGGTAGGAGCCCAATGCCAGTCTGAAGGTGGAGGTTGGGAGTAAGTGAGAAGAGAAGGACTCCTAGCTTCCTCAAGCAAGTTGGTCATGCTGGTTGTTGGTATTATAAAAAGAAATTAAGCTTGTAGACATTCTGGGAAAAAAGGTGTGGACATTTTAAAAGAAAACTACATTTCTGAAAAGTAATGTGTGTGTGTTCAGTCACTGAGTCGTGTCCTGCTCTTTGACACCCCATGAGAAAGGAATGAGGACCCTAAATTAGGTGAATGTGAGATAAGAAGTTAAGGATAAACCGCTGGAAATACAGTTAAAGCAAAGAAAGGCATTAGGAGAGTGAGGAGTTTCCCATAATAGCCAACCATGACGGCGACAGTTCAGTTGTCTCTGCTTAGCCCTGGTCCTGCATGCTAATCCGCTCACAGACACTTTTCCACTGGAAATCCAACCAGACCTCAAACTCAGTTGCACCATTAAGGAGTCTTTTTACCTTTGACCTTGTCTTGCTGTGTTTTCTATCTTTGTGAATGGTGCCAGCATATTGTTGCTTAAACCACAGATTTGAGTGTGCCTTTTTGTTTCTCCATCTTCCTCATCTTCTACATCCCAATAACCACCAAGTCCTATTGACCCTAATATCGAAACATTTTAATAATTTTACCAGCTCTTACAGTCTTCACTAGCCCTCTCTAGGTCAGGTTGCCACTATTGCCTTGAGTAGTCTTGCTCCCTGTTATTCATTCTTGACTTGATAGCTGTCTTGGGATTTCTGGAACACGTATCTGATTTTGCTATTTCTCAGCTTAACACTCTTCAATGATTCCATACTGATTTTTCGTTAAAGTCCAAACTCCTTAAAGAGGATCACAAGACCTGGGTAATCTGCCTCCTCTTCTCTTCCCAGCTTCATCTCTTCCTGTTTTCTCTTATACAATCTTTGCTCCAGCTCTGATGAACACTGTTTCCTGGGCCACATTCTAAGTGTCTGTCCATGCTCTCTTCCACCTCCCTCTACCTTTCTCCTACTTCACACTTGCTTTTTCTTTTTAATTTTATTTTTAATCTAATTTTATTATTAAATTTTGCATTGGGGTATGGCCAATTAACAATGTTGTGACAATTTCAGATGGACAGCAAAGGGACTTAGCCCTACATATATGTGCATCCATTCTGCTCCAAACTCCCCTAGCTTTCAGGCTGCCACATAACATTAAGCAGAGTTCCATGTGCTATACAGCAGATCTTTGGTTATCCTTTTAAATATAGTGCTCACTTTCTTATCCTTCGTGTCTCACATTGGACACCACTTCTCTAGGCTCCCTGAGATTAAATTCATTGTTCCTCATACTGAGTCATACTGTTCTTCCTTTCTTCCCTTCCTCATTATTATTAATATTTTTCTGGTTTGTTTGATTGTTTGTTTGTTTTTTTTCCTTCACGGGATAGCAAGCTACTTGAAAGTAGGGACTGTGTCTTATTCATGATGTTTGATATCCTTAAGTCCTCAATGAATATTGCTTGATTAAACATATGAATACTTTCAGGGAAATTTGGGATGAAGCTGAGTGTCAAACCAAGGGGAATAAAGAATGTGGGTAGAACCTCAAAAACATTGGACTTAGTGTTTGCATATTCTGTGGGAACTGTTTAGAAGTGAGGCAAATGGAATTAGCCTTCGTCCAAAGGGAAAAGTAAACATTTATCCAGTGGCTGAAAGAACTGAAAATAGACCAGGTCTGGTGTATTAGTAGGATTCTGGAGAAAAACAGGATTCTATTGAGATAGCTTACCTAAAGAGAGTCTAATAAAGAAACTACCTACAGCAGTGTGGTCAGAGTTAAGAAAATCAACAAAGGATGTTCCTGCACCCAGAGACTAACAACAAGGGGAAGCTGTTACCACCATTATGGTGCAGGGGACAAAGGCAGGACTGTTGGGGAAGGTCATTGAGAGGCCATGACCCCTGCTTGACCTGTGAGCTGGACCTGGGAAATGAATATTCCTCTGGCTTCCCCAAGCTAGGAGTTGCCCCAAGTACACAGCCTTGAGAGAGCAATGTGTTCAGGCCATCTGGATTGTATCCATGACTGAACCCTGTTCAGGCCTCTAGGTAAAATTTTAAGATTCTACAGGTGAGGGCAGGAATAGAGACTCAGACATAGAGAACAGACTTATAGACACAAAGGAGGAAGGAGAAGGTGGGACGAATTAAGAGAGTAGCACTGAAATATATACATGAAAGTGAAAAGTGAAAGTGTTAATTGCTTAGTCATGCCTGACTCTTTGTGACCCCATGGACTGTCGCCCACCAGGCTTCTCTGTCCATGGGATTCTCCAGTCAAGAATACTGGAGTGGGTAGCCATTCCCTTCTCCAGGGTATTTCCCCAACTCAGGGATTGAACCTGGGTTTCCTGTATTGCAGGCAGATTCTTTACCATCTGAGCCACCAAGCCCTAATATATACGTTGCCATATGTAAAATAGATAGCTAATGGAAAGTTGCTATATAGTGCAGGGAGCTCAGCCTGGAGTTCTGTGACAACCTAGAGGGGTGGGATGGCGAGGGAGGTGAGAGGGGGGTTCACAAGGGAGGGGACATGTATATACATATGGCTGATTTATGTTTATGTATGGCAGAAACCAATACAACATTGTAAAGCAATTATACTCCAGTTAAAAATAAATAAATTATATAAAAAATGATTCTGCAGGTGGGTGCTGAGTTGTACTCATCTTATATAAGACAAGCCTCATATGTTAAGTTCCCTTGCTTATTAAACCTGTGGCCTACCAATCTGGGTGGTCTGCCTCATTCTTTGAAAGTTACCTTCCCTCTGTATTTGGGAGATGATTTCACATTTCACCTGGAAGCTCCTAAGGTTACAAACCAACAGGGACGTAGTATGAACAAAGCTAAGGAGGAGATGAAGGAGGGGACCATGCATCGAGTTGCAGTGTTGAGCAAGATGAGAAGAAGGACGAAACATCGACCTCTCTCTTCTGCTGGTTTAGCCAAACCCAGGGGAAAGCCAGAGGATGAGGGGCCTGCGTGATGCAGCTTTCCAGAGGTTGTTGGTCTCTTAGGGCTAAGTAGGACAGAAAAGGGTGGAGGATGGATCTGGAGTCACAAGTGAAGTCTAACCAGAACAGGGGTTGTGAAAAGGGAGAAAACTAATAAGAACAGACAATACCCCTAACTGTTGAATTTAGAGGAGGATTTTTAATTATTGGAGAACCAGTGAAAATTGGTGGTGACTTGGGAAAGACTCTGGAATGTTTTAAACCTATAACCAGGATAACATCCAATAGGACACCTATGAGCTAGCTCTTGAGTAGAGTGTACATCTGGAGAGTCATTCTGTCATTATGTTTGTGAAGATCAGATGCCCTTGAGCAATTGGGTTGTTGATCTGGAGCAGAGGTGGGGCTCCCAGGGAAACATGTGGGTGTCAGGTTGTGGGAGGAGCTGGAGGTTCAGAGGCTAGGGCCAGAGAGCCTCCACTTTGCGGACTGCTGTGTGGGGCACCAGAAGCGAGTTGTATGGGAGGCACTGAGCACCCAGGCTGACAGTCTGGCATTCGTCCTTGTTATTTGAATAGTCATGCATGTGTATATGCATGTGTACACAGGTGTGTCTTGGGGATCATCTGGGGGTGTATATTTGAAATGGACTGCTCTGTTCTTTTGTCACATGGGACCTGGCAAAATTTCTCTTGGCAACAGTTCTTCAGAGAGCAGATGGTATTTTGCAAAAACATCCCCTGGTTTATTGCCTACTCTTAGGACTTAACAAGAAGAAATGCTCCGAAATGACAGCAGGAAAAATTTAGTATAAACTTAAGGGATGGCTTTTCATAACATGTAGTATTAAATTCCTTCCTGGCCACAGGGAGAAATAATTTTTCTCTTCAATTCTGAATTATATCCCATATCCAAACAGCAAGAATTCTACATTTTAGGTTTCACTGGAATGATATTTTAAAAATATGTACCAATTTTCTTCAAAATTATGACTGATATTTCTGGAATTGAGCTGCAGGAGTTGCTCGTATATTTTTGAGATTAGTTGTTTGTCAGTTGCTTCATTTGCTATTATTTTCTCCCATTCCGAAGGCCGTCTTTTCACCTTGCTTATAGTTTCCTTTGTTGTACAGAAGCTTTTAGCAGCACTGTTTATAATAGCCAGGACGTGGAAACAACCTGGATGTCTATCAGCAGCTGAATGGATAAGAAAGCTGTGGTACATATACACAATGGAGTATTACGCAGCCATTAAAAAGAATACATTTGAACCAGTTCTAATGCGGTGGATGAAACTGGAGCCTATTATACAGAGTGAAGTAAGCCAGAAAGAAAAACACCAATACAGTATACTAATGCATATATATGGAATTTAGAAAGATGGTAACGATAACCCTATATGCAAGACAGCAAAAGAGACACAGATGTATAGAACAGTCTTTGGACTCTGTGGGAGAGGGAGAAGGTGGGGTGATTTGGGAGAATGGCATTGAAACATGTATACTATCATGTAAGAAATGAATCACCAGTCTAGGTTTGATGCAGGATAAAGGATGCTTGGGGCTGGTGCACTGGGATGACCCAGAGGGATGGTATGGGGAGGGAGGTGGGAGGGGGATTCAGGATTGGGAACACATGTACACCTGTGGCGGATTCATGTTGATGTATGGGAAAACCAATACAATATTGTAAATTAAAAAAAAATTATGACTGATATAACTGAATATGGGGGCTTCCCTGATGGTTCAGATAGTAAAGAATCTGCCTGCAATGCAGGAGACCCAGGTTCACTTCCTGGGTTGGGAAGATCCCCTGGAGAAGGGAATGACTACCCACTCCAGTATCCTTGCCTGGAGGATTCCATGGACAAAGGAGATTGGCTACAGTCCATGGGATTGCAAAGAGTTGGACAGGACTGAGTGGCTAACACACACACACGGCTGAATATCCAGGTTGTCTATATTTTGATTATCGATGCTCGTATGTGCAGTTGCCTCCTCTCTCTGGGTGCAGGGTCCAGAGAGCAGAGGTGGAAGTCATGCGCTCTGGGAAGTTCAGAAAGACTCACCTTGTCTGCTGTACGTGATCTGGCCTATTGTCACCTCTCTCACTTCTTTTCTCCCTTTCTTCGCTTTGCTCAGTGAGCTGCAGACACACTTGCCTCCTGGCTGTTTCCTAAGATGCCTGTCTCAGCCTCTGCATTGGGTCTTCCTTCTGCCTGGAAGGCTTTTCTGCCAGGTGTGTGTTGGACCCCAGCATCTCCTCAGTGAGGCCTCCTCTGACCAGACTTGCATTCAGAAGGCTTAAATTTTAATCTCAGGGTTGCTACTTATAAGCACGTGTTTCTTTCATCATTCTTTTTGAGGATTCATACACTCATATTTATACACTAAAGTAGAATGCCTTAGGGATTTTGCAGTTACTTGGTCTGATCAGTGTGAATATTGGAATCAGATGGCCTTGTTTACAAAATTCCTTCCATTATATACTGACCATGTAATTTTGAGATAAGAAGTAATGGTATTTTTACATGGCTACTTAAAAGTCAGCTTCCTGACCATATAAAGCAGATAATTTAAAGTGTTGTTGCAAGGTTTAAAAGGACAAGATAATGCATGAAAATGCTTAGCACAGCAGCCAGCACATGGTAAAAACCTAAAGAAAGTTATTATTATTTTATTAAAATATTTTTTACTTTTCCTTTTTTTGTTATTATCCAGCAATTATTTAATTAATTTATTTATCTGTTTATTTTGGACTTGCATCATGTGGGGTCTTAGTTGCCTGATCAGGGATCAAACCCCCGCCTTTTGCAATGGAAGCACAGTGTCTTAACCACTGAACCACCAGAGAAGTCTTTATTATTACTATTAAATTCACATATACTAGTTGTACAACCTTCTGTGAGTCTCTTAAAATCTTAGCTTTAGGTTACTATTTGTGAAATGGAAAAAAAAAACCCAGTTTCACTGGTTATTGGTTTGTATATTAGAAATCAGTATGCAGTTAACTAGAAATTTCTTCCTTAAGTCTTTAAGGTGGGTATACTTTACTACTGTCATTGGAATTTGTTGACCCAAATCTAGTTATTTTGTCCACATATGTAATGGTTTAATAGATTTCAACCGTATCTCTCTTTAGTCTGTGGGTTTTGTTTGTTTGTTGGCTCTGTAGCTTCATATGGCAGCTTGCCTTATCTTTTGACTGTTAATTTAATTTTTTCTGGACCTTCTCCATCCATGTTGTGTCATTCTTATAGATCAATGACCAGAACTCTCCTGGTATATACACAGATATCAAAAGTAGACAAAGACAGCAGAGAATTAAAATGTGTGTTGGTGATGCTCATTTTCATTTTTGTGACTATGTCTAATCCAATCTGGGAACTAGACAAAAGGCAGATGTAAGTAAGTAGTATTCAAACATGAAGAAGTTTTTCTCAGGTCTGGGCCAATGAACTCCCTTTGGCAAAGCAGTTTTTACTAATGTGCCTCTACCAAGTTTATGAGCTAGTTATTATTTACTAGGCTGACATATCAGAGAAGGCAATGGCACCCCACTCCAGTACTCTTGCCTGGAAAATACCATGGATGGAGGAGCCTGGTAGGCTGCAGTCCCTGGGGTTGCTGCGAGTTAGACATGACTGAGTGGCTTTGCTTTCACTTTTCACTTTCATGCATTGGAGAAGGAAACGGCAACCCACTCCAGTATTCTTGCCTGGAGGATCCCAGGGACGGGGGAACCTGGTGGGCTGCCATCTATGGGGTCTCACAGAGTTGGACACGACTGAAGCAACTTGGCAGCAGTGGCAGCAGCAGGCTGACATATATTTATGGTTGTAAGACAGGGGCTTCCCAGGTGACTCAGTGGTAAAGAATCCACCTGCAAAGCAGGAGCTGCAGGAGATGCAGGTTTGATTCCTGGGTCGGGAAGATTCCCTGGAGAAGGAAATGGCAACCCACTCCAATATTCTTGCCTGGAGAATCCCATGGATGGAGGAGCCTGGTGGGCTATATATAGTCCATGAGGTTTCAAAGAGTCAGACAGAACTGAAGCACACTCAGCGACTTAGCACACATGCTCGTAAGACACAGAGGAAAGGATTTTTCTTTTATAATATTTAAAAGACTTTTCCCCATGAGATCTATTCCATCACTACCTAAATTACTTGACAGAAAGGAAGAAATGACGTGTAAAAACCACCCACTCCTCTGAGTTGTCCCATTTCACCAGAGAGTCATTGATCCCTGGAACTGCTGACAAATCACAACTAGAAAAAAATTGCTCCTGACAATGAGAATTGGAATTAGATTGCTCATTTCCTGGCCCAGGCAGAAACTATCTTGATTGCTTTCCAAGGAGCCTACCCACCAAACTGTTTTGGGGAGAAAACAAGGCAAACAAAATTTAATGACATTTGATGAAATTTTGACTTAACTAAAAGGTTTCTGGGTCTTTCATGTTGAAGCAGTTTGCTTTTAAAAACATAGCTTTAGATATGTTTATCCTGAAATGACAACATATCATTCATATCAATTCATATCATGAATAACTCAAATTTACTGAATTAGTTTAACTGCTTGATCAGTGACAGAAATCCTAGGCTGGAGTTTTTAAAGTAGTTATAATAAAAGCTAATGTCAACTCTTTTTGTGTCATAGACTGTAGATGCTCTGACCTGGGAACACAGAGATCTCTGAACTCAGTCCTTCCATGGCTTAGAAGTGAAGTCATTATTGATAGGCACTATTATATCTGCTGCATTTGATGCCTGTTTGACTGGTAGAGTCTGTCTGCAATATGGTGGTTCTCAAATATGCTGGCTTATTAGAATCACCTGAAAAATTAAAACAAATGAAAACAAAATTGATGCTTGATTCTCAATGAATCAAATCTGAATCTATGGGACATGGCCTGGACTGTCATAATTTAGAACATCCCAGGTAATTCAGAGGCAAAGTAAGGGCTTTATGTTTATAATGGCATCCCCAATATGTCTGCAAGGTGACCCCTCATTAGTCATTAACCCTCCTAAATTCAATTTTCTTGGATGAAACTTTGTGGGGTGGTTACTGGACATATGTTCTCATAGACAGTTAAAACTGTGTTGTAATTTGTACAGTCAAGTAAAAATAATCACTCTTTATTCCCAAATTCATAGCCACAATATCAGTCCTAAGAATTCTCACCTGAATAACGGCCATCATTTGAATGCAAGATGCATTTTTGTCCATTTTGTTCTTTGATGGAGCTCCAGTTCTAGGAATAGTGCCTGACATACAGTGTAAGCTCAATATGTATTAATTGAATGAATCAATGGCTATTGCAAGGTCTCTGATGTATTAGTCAAGCTTTGCTGCAAACAGTCTCAAAATCTCGGTGATTTAAATGTCAGTCCTTTATTTTCATGCTCACAGATCTTCAGGGTGACTGTGGGTCAGCAGATTTAGACTGTCTTTGGTGGGTCAGACTAGACTCCAGGCTCTTGCCAAGTCCAGGTCTGCTTCATGCCTTTTCACTCTGACTCTTCTCATGATGGATCACAAGAAACCGAAAGGGTGTGTGATTCCTCTGAAGGCCATGGCTTGGAACTGGCATTACTGCCACTTCTGTCCACATTTCATGGACTGAACAAGTTATATGGCCAAACCCAACATTAACCAGATGGAAAACTATCTCCCCACTCTATTGGGAAGTCTTGAGGCAAGTGACACTCATGTTTGACTCTAATACACGAGGGGATGAGGATTGGGGGCAGTGAGCAAATGTACCCCACCTACAGTCCATCCTCCAGATCTATAATCTCATCCAGTTCTTGACCCCAGTCCATTCATTCCCTCACCTACTCCTATACACACATGCTCAGCCACACTCTTATTTTTATTTTATATTTGAGTATAGCCTATTAACAATGTTGTGATAGTTAAAGTGAAAGTGAGTTTTAGTTGTGTGCGACTCTTTGAGAGTCCATGGACTGTACAGTCCATGGAATTCTCCAGGCCAGAATACTGGAGTTGGTAGCTGTTCCCTTCTCCAGAGGATCTTTCCAACCCGGGGATCGAACCCAGGTCTCCCACATTGCAGGTGGATTTTTTGCCAGCTGAACCACCAGGGAAGTGATAGTTAAAGGTGGACAGCAAAGGGTCTCAGGCATATATATACATGTATCCATTCTTTCCCAAACTTCCTTCCTACCCAGGCTGCCTCATAACTTTGAGCTGAGTTCCATGAGCTCTACAGTAGGACATTGTTGCTTATCCATTTTAAATATAGCAGTGCAAACACACTCTTTTAAACCCTTAATTAAATTAAACTCATTAGCAAAGAATATTAGGAAGTTCAGAATATTACCCCTGCCAAAGTTTATATACCTCCATGTTTCACCAGACACCTGTGTTAAACATGTACTTTCTCTCTTGTTTTCTTGTTGAATTCCTAGATATACTCATGAGCTCAGTTAGTGATTTTCTTTGGTAGAGTTAATCGTGATTTGTGTTCCTAAAGCACATTATATTCTATAATAATATCAGAGCATTTAGTCTACATGAACTAATGTAATCCTCACAGGAACCTGATTATACAAGGCAGGAATTAAAGCACAGTTTCCACTGTTGTTTTCGTCAACAGGGATGAGGTTGGGAAGAATGAATGGGAGTTGAGAAACTGTTCTGTGATGTGATGCACTTGGATTTTCAAGTTAAGTTTAGCAAATGTCCATTCGTTACTCAAATGTTAATGAAAAAGAGATTCTTCTTATGTCTGCTTGTGATGAGATATTCTACTTACTCTCCAAGCAAGTCTTATTTAATAATAATATTAATCTATATAAAAATTAGGCAATGATTTTCACTTAGTATTAGCGCATTTCAGGTTGAAAGAAACTTTAAAGTTGCCTGTTTACTCCTTTGCCTTCAGCTTCTGTCCAATTGACAATATCAACCATTACTGTAGCTACACTTTACTGAGCGTTTAAATTCACCATCTCCTAAATCCTCTCTTGAAGCTATGAGGTGATGCTCACAGTATTTCCATTTTATTGAAGAGAACACTGAGGCTTACTGAACTTAATAGCTTGCCCTAGATTACACAGCTAGACGATGTCAGAGCCAGGGTTCAAATTCAATTCTGATTTCCTCTATCATGGGAATTCTACACTAGGAGGAGCATCCCCCTCCCCTCCAGGGGACCTTTTTCAAGGTCCGGAGATAGTTTTGCTTCTCATTCTCAGAAACTCAGTGGGTGGGGTTTGCTCTCATTACAAAATGGCTAAAATGTCAATAGTTTCAAGTTTGAAAAGGCCTGTTTGAGCACATATACTCAGGCAATATGTTAAACTGTCTTCTATCCATAGATTTTCAGTTTTGCTTGAGCATTTTCATGGAGAGAATATTTGCTTTTGTCCATCCTCTTTTCAGGCAGCTCTGACAATGAGAAAAGTCCTTTTTATTTTGAGTTAGAACCTGTTTCTTTGGCATTTCTGTCTGTTGGCATCATGAAAAGCAAGATAACTCTTCCAAGTGACCCTCCTCCCTCTGTGTCACTTTGTTGTTGCAAGTTAGTTGCTCAGTCATGTCTGACTCTTTGTGATCCCATGGACTGTAACCCACCAGTCTCCTCTGTCCATGAGATTTTCCAGGCAAGAATACTGGAGTGGGTTGCCATTTCCTTTTCCAGGGGATCGCCTCAAGCCTGGGATCGAACCCAGTTTCCTGCACTGGCAAGTGGCTTCTTTACCAAAAATCCATTCAGTATAGCTTGGAAACAGCTTTTGGCTCAGGGGTAAAGAATTTGCCTGCCAGTGCAGGAGGCACAGGGGCCTCCAGTTCGATCCCTGGGTCAGGAAGAGCCCCTGGAGAAGGAAATGGCAACCCACTCCAGTATTCTTGCCTGGGAAATTCCATGGACAGAGGAGCCTGGTGGGTTACAGCCCATGGGGTCGCAAAGAGTCAGACACAACTGAGCAACTAAACAACAACAGCAAAGTGACACAGAGGGAGGAGGGTCACTTTGAAGAATTATCTTGCTTCATGAATCGATGTTGCAATGATTATTTACTTCTCTGCTTTCTACCAGAACTTAAATTCTTGAGGGCAGGGGAAATATCAAATACACAACTCCAGCCCCAGGGTTTAGTTTAGTCTTTGGAACGTAGAACAAATAAATTGTTTGAGAAATATGCTGAGAAATAACAACCATGGCGGTCTTGAGTGGCCCTCTTATGGGGTAAGCATTCCTCTTTCCCTCAACCATCATTCTATTGCACCACTTTCTGGTTGCTCTTTCCTGAACATATTCTTCATCTAGTTGGGAGGGAATGGTCAAGAGCCCTGCATTTCCTCCCCAAACATTTCCTCATCACCAGCTTGCTGTAGTACAATATACAGTGACTTGGCTTACCCAGTTAGGGTAAACCACATTTGAGTACCACCTGTCTGGACCAAACACTCTCAAAATTATTTCTGTTTGTGATAAGGAGAACTAGGAGTGAATTTCTAATGGGGCAACTGATTATGCTGCTTAGTTTTTATTCACATAACTATTAAAATTAGAGTCAGCTTCCTTATCAGTTGGTAAAAAACCTGCCTTCAATGCCCGAGACCCCGGTTCAATTCCTGGGTCAGGAAGATCTGCTGGAGAAGGGATAGGCTACCCACTCCAGTACTCTTGGGCTTCCCTTGTTGCTCAGCTGGTAAAGAATCCACCTGCAATGTGGGAGACCTGGGTTTGATCCATGGAAAAGGCAAAGGCTATCCACTCCAGTTTCTGGCCTGGAGAATACCATGGACTGTATAGTCCATGGGGTCGCAAAGAGTTGGGCACAACTGAGTGACCTTCACTTTCACTTTCCTTAACAAAGAGTTGTTTTGCTGGTAAATAACTCCTGTGAATAGTTTTCTGTGATTGCGGTTTTCATTCTGGAGGCCGTGGAATTTCAATTCTTGCTTCTTCTGTCTGCCCTCTGATGGATGAAGATAAGAGGGTTGTGCAAGCTTCCTGATGGGAGGGAATGGCTGTGGGGGCCCACCAGTTTTGGTGGCCCAAAATCTTGCTCTGGTGGGCAGGGCCATGCTCAGTAAGTCTTTAAAACTCAACATAACAAAACTAAGATCATGGCATCTGATCCCATAACTTCATGGCAAATAGATGGGGAAAAAATGGAAACAGTGACAGGCTTTATTTTCTTGGGCTACAAAATCACTGCAGATGGTGACTGCAGCCATGAGAATAAAAGACGCTTGCTCCTTGGAAGAAAAGTTATGCAAAAATCTACACAGCTTGTTAAAAAGCAGAGATATCACTTTGTTGACAAAGGTCCATATAGTCAAAGCTATGTTTTTTCCAGTAGTCATGTGTGGATGTGAGAGTTGGACCATAAAGAAAGCTGAGCACTGAAGAATTGATGCTTTTGAACTGGAGAAGACTCTTGAGAGTCCCTTGGACTGCAAGATCAAACCAGTTAATCCTAAAAGAAATCAGCCCTGAATATTTATTGGAAGGACTAATGCTGAAGCTGAAGCTCCAGTACTCTGGCCACCTGATACGAAGAACTGACTCATTGGAAGAGACCCTAATGCTGGGAAAGATTGAAGTCAGGAGGATAAGGGGATGACAGGATGAGGTGGTTGGATGGCATCACCGACTCAATGGACATGAGTTGAGTAAGCTCTGGGAGATGGTGAAGGACAGGAAAGCCTGGTGTGCTGCAGTCCATGGGGTCACAAAGAACTGGACACGACAGACTGACAACAAAGGCAGCAGCTCTTATGGGTGCATGCCTTAGAGCAGAGAATAAATGATATTTGTTCATAACCTCAATACCAAGCCAACCAGCTTTGAAGGGAGAAACTTTGATTCACTGGTAGATGCTCATACTATTTAGAGGGAGGACCTTCCTTTGGACTTTAATTTCTCTCAGTTGTTGGTGTAGGGATGCCCATTTTAAGGGCATTATTGAGAAAAGTGGATTGGGGAGGAAACTCAAGGTGGTGGATAAAAGAAACCAGGCATCCTCATGGACAAATGAGGGGCAATTAGGTGCTATTAGGAAGCTGGAGTTATGGTCTCACTTCTGCTGTTAACTGACTAGGTCATCCCAGAGTAGTCATTAAAAATTTCTGGTTTAGTTTCTTCACCTTCCTTTCAAGCATATGATCTCATGGATGAGTAGGAATTGACTGAGTGAAAAATGAGTAAATGGAGAGAAGAAAGTAATTGAAGCAATAATTTATAATAAATAAAATTTCTATACCAGGTACAGAAAAGAGCATGCAGAAGATCAGGAGGCAGGAAAGAGTGTATTTATTTTAGGACACATTAAATATATTTCTGAGAGCACTAAGATTTGTTATTTTTACTGACCTCATACTGTGTGCTTGGCAGTATGTTAGATACTGTATTGGTTTTCTAGGGCAGCATAACAAATGACCACAAACTTAGTGGCTTTAATCAACACCCACTTAATATCTCACAGTTCTGTAGGTCAGGGTTCAAGTGTGTCAGACCAAATGAATCAGCTCGGTTGGGTTCTCATAAGTCTGGATCCAAGGTGTTGGCTGGGCTGCACTCTTTTCCAGAGGCTTGATTAGGGAAGATGTTATCTTTTATCAAGTTCTGTTATCAAGTTCATCATATTGGTGGCAGAATTCAATTCTTTCCAGCTTTGAGTTTGTGTGCGTGCACGCTAAGTCCCTTCAGTTGTGTCCGACTCTTTTCAACCCCGTGGACTGTAGCCCACCAGGCTCCTCTGTCCGTGGGATTCTCCAGACAAGAACACTGGAGTTGGGTTGCAATGTCCTCCTCCTCAGCTGTGGGACCAAGGTACTTTTTTTCTTGCCGGCTGTTGTCTGGAGATTCCCTCAGCTCCTAGAGGTTACCCTCGGGTCCTAGCAATGTGGGCTGTTTCCTCCACACATAATTTGCTTCTTCAGGGTCAACAGGAGGGTTTCACTGTCTCTCTATCAGTTGGAATCTCTTCTTTCAGGAAGGGTCCAATACCTCATTTAATGACTCATCTGATTAGGGCAGGGTCACCCAGGATAATTATTTTGACTAACTCAAAGTCAGTTTATTAGTAATCTAATCATGGGAGTAAAAATCATATTATATTTACACACCTTGGCATGTGAAAGTCGCTCAGTCGTGTCTGACTCTTTGTGACCCCATGGACTGTAGTCCATGGAATTCTCCAGGCCAGGATACTGGAGTGGGTAGCCTTTCCCTTCTCCAGGGCATCTTCCCAACCCAGGGATTAAACCCAGGTGTCCTGCATTGCAGGTGGATTCTTTACCAGCTGAACCACAAGGTAAGCCCTATACACCCTACCCATACTCAGTATAGAAGACTATACATGGCGTGTCTCAGAGGGCAAGAATCTTGGGGACCACTTTAGAATTCTCCCTGCCATAGATGCTTTATGTAAGACATACAATTTAATTCTCACACTCTTTGTGGTAGATAGTATCATTGTCATTTTTCAGGTAAGGTTGTTAAGGCTTAAGGACACATATTTTATAAGCTGAAGAGCCAGCTGAAAACTCAATACATTTTATTCCAGGCTCACCCTCACTTTATTATACTGCACTGTCTCAAGTTTTATGAATGTCAATGTGATACCCATTTAATTCAGGGTTTAAATAGCATTGTTATAAGAAAGGGGGCTGACAGCAATAGCAGTAACTTGGCTTTATTTAGCAGTTTGTATTTCCTGAAGGGCTGTCACATGAGTCATCTCATTTGATCTTCATGACAACAAGAATTTAGCCTCAAAGAGGTTTCATGATTTGTCCAAAATGTGCAGTTCATTGCTGATGAAGGACACATTTCTCCTGCTTCCAATCAGTTCAGCATCCCTTTCACAACATCCAGCCAAGAAAAGACTGGAAAGATCTGCAGTGTCATCAGTGGGGAGGAGGCAAGGTGGGTGGAGTATGTGTGTGTGAATGGGAGTATGTGAGTGAGTGTGTGTGTGACTCAAATCTGACAGGAATTGCCACAGGAGGGGGAGATGTGGATCCACGGGGCATTCTGGGGCTGACGGTGGCAGTTATGTTGAAGAGCAAGATGTAGACAAAGCCCAGCATGACTGACTGACAGTGAACAAACAGCAGGATCTCACCACGACAGTCTCACACACCCAGAGGAAACCTTGAGAGAGAACACTGTTTGAAACGTTCTGTGGGAAAGTCAGCGTCACAAAAATTTATGCAAGTCTTGAGATGACCAGGTGTACAATGGGAAAAAAGATGGTGGAATTTTAAAAATATAAATTTATTTATTTTAATTGGAGGTTAATTACTTTACAATATTGTATTGGTTTAGCCATACATCAACATGAATCCGCCACAGGTATACACGTGTTCCCCATCCTGAACCCCCTCCCTCCTCCCTCCCCGTACCATCCCTCTGGTGGACTAAGATGGTGGATTTGAATGCTAGGTTGACTACTCACTAGGATTCCTCTGTCTAAATCCCAATCTACATTTCTGTAAAATGGAAATAGTAACAGGAACTTCTTAATAAGATTGTTATGAGAACTAAACTATGAAACATAAATACATGCATAGGTCATAAACAGTGCTCAACTTGTCATTACTATTGTTCTTATTTCTAAAACTTGTTGGAACTTCCCTGGTGGTACAGTGGATAAGAATCCACCTGCCAAGGCAGGGGGCACGGGTTTGATTCCTGGTTGAGGAAGATTCCACATGCCCAGGGCAACAAAAGCTCTGTACAACAACTACTGAAGCCTGCATGCCTAGAGCCTGTTTTCCACAGCAAGAAATCAAAGCAATGAGACGCCAGCAGAGTGCAATGAAGAGTGGCCCCCTCTCGCCGCAACTAGAAAAAGCCCATGTGCAGCAATGAAGACCCAGCACAGCCAAAAATAAAATAAATAAATAAACTAATAAAAAATAAAGCTTGTTGAAAGAGGCTAATGATAATAGCTTCCAATTTTCTGGAAAAATAGGGGAAAATATTTTTCTTATTGTTCATAAATATTCCAACTGTGATTTTATGACAAAGCCAAGTAGGACATGGCATATGATTTACTTTCGGATTTTAATAAATGACTATATATGTCTATGTGTGTGTGTGCATGTCTGCTAAGTCGCTTCATTTGTGTCTGACTTTTTGCGACCCTGTGGACTGTAGCCTGCCAGGCTCCTTCATCCATGGGATTCTCCAGGCAAGAATATTGGAGTGGGTGGCCATGCCCTCCTCCAGGGGATCTTCCTGACCCAGGGATTGAACCCAGGTCTCTTCTGTCTCCTGCATTGACATTGGCAGGCAGGTTCTTTACCACTAGTGCCACCTGGGAAGCCCCATATATATCTGTGTATATTAAAGAAAGTAAGGATAATAGTCAATGTTTCAGAAAATGTATCATTCTCTCTTCATTTAATGATTTGGTCTTGTTCAATAGCCTTAGAATTTGGAGAAGCATTTTGCCATTAACTTGTAAAGTTGGGCATTTTGATGCCCTGTGACCTAATATCTTGTTCCTGGGTACATATGCCCAAGAGAAGTCCATGTATGTGTGCACCAGAGGTCACATACGAGAGTGTTCATAGCTGAACTATTTATAACAAAATCCTGGACACATCCTAAATGCCCAAGACAAAAATAGTCCAAATATTGTAGATGTGCACACAACAGATTATTATGTGTCTGTGAGAGTGGATTAATTCTATGTTACACTAACATTTTATCCTAAGGAATAGAGTAAGTATGATACCTGTTTTAGAAATGTCCGACTTAAGTAAAATGAAACAATTTGCTTGTGAAAAACTAAAAAAAAAAAAAAAAGGAAAGCAGAAGAACTGTAAGTGCAATGAATAAAATTTTAGGAGGAAGCAAATGAAAGGGTATAAGGAAAACACATGGGAAGATGTAAGTTATAGTTAATTAATGCTCTGGTTCTCAGACTGGGCAGTGGGGGTATTCATAATATTGTTCAAAATAAAATAGAATGAAAGAGAATTGTACAGGAACCAATGACAATAGTGTGCATTAAAGCAAGGATTACAATTAGCATAATTCTGTGTGTGCTTAAGGACTTTCCTGGTGGCTCAGTGGTAAAGAATCTACCTGCCATTGTGGGAGACATGGGTTCAGTTGATCTCTGGGTTGGGAAGATCCCCTGGATCAGGAAACGGCAGCCCACTCTAGTACTCATGAATGGAAGATCCCATGGACAGAGGAAGCTGGTGGGCTACAGTCCAGGGGGTTGCAAAAGAGTTGGACATGACTTAGCAACTAAACAACAAGTGCTTCTTGGGACTACAAAGCAAAACAACAAACAATCAACAAAAAGGAAGGTTGAAGCAGAAGTGGAAGGAGTAACTCTGTAAAGTGGTAGAAAAGGAGCTGGACCGAGATATCAGCAGGGCATGAAAAGAAAAGATCTGTTTGGGCAGCAAGATAGAAAAAGTATGCTCATTCACAGAATGAGTAGTTTATGCTTCTGCAGTTGGTGAGGCAGGCAAAGTCACATTAAAAATGCACATGTTTTAAAGAGTAATAGAGTGGTGGAATAACCAGGATCAAATGCCATACTAGCTTTTGACCAGTTTTGTCTTTTTATGAAATAAAAACTTGAGTTTTATTTATATAAGACCCCATTGGAAGTCTAACATTTGATGAATTTTGACAACTACATACACCTGTATAACCATCCCTACAGACAAGATAGAGAATATTTTTATCACTTTCAAATTCCCCAGTGCCCCATTTCAAGTTGTTCCCTTCCCTCCCCTGCCCCCAGGCACCTCTGTTCTGCTTTTGGTCACAATGGATTCGTCTTGGCTTTTTTAGACCTTCTCACAGAGGGAATCGGACAGAATGCGCTGTCTTGTATTTGGCTTTTTGCTCTCAATGTACTGTTTTTGAGATGTGTCCAGGTTTTGGTGTGGTTCAGTGGAGTGTTCATTTTTATTGCTGAGTAGTATTTAATCATAATGCTAAACTACACTTTGTTATTCACTCCTGTTTCGGTGAACATTTGCATTGTTTACAAGTTTTCTACTTATTATGAATAAAATTGTCTTATTAAGCATTTTAATTACCTACCTCTGATCTTGAATCTTTTCCTTGGAAAATTTTTGAAAAAAAAGTATGGCAAAACCAATACAGAATTGTAAAGTAAAATAAAAAATAAATTAAAAAGAAAATCACTTTTATGGCATCTTTAGCACTCTTCCTGATTTATTTTTTAAACCCTTTAAGTTCTTCATTTGGATAGTTTAGGGAGGAAGTCCAATTTTATGAAACTGTTCTGATGTCCATGGTGAAAGTGAAAGTGAAGTCGCTCAGTCATGACCAACTCTTTGCAACCCCGTGGATGGAGACCATCCATGGGATTTTCCAGGCAAGAGTACTGGAGTGGGTTGCCATTTCCTTCTCCACGGGATCTTCCTGACCCAGGGATCGAACCCAGGTCTCAGGGACCACTGAACCCAGGTCTTCCACCTTGCAGGCAGACACTTTGCCCTCTGAGCCATTTTTCAGATGTCCTTGGTAAGGGATCCTAAAAATCTGCAGCTTACCAACATTTTACTCAGGGTGTGTCCCCACTGTGTGTAACTTGAAATTCCATTGAATAGCTTCAAACTCAGTGGTGTAATGGAAAGACTGTTGTTTTTCAGTTGCCCAGTCGTGTCCTACTCTTTGTGACCCCATGGATTGCAGCACACCAGGCCTCCCTGTCCCTCACTATCTCCTGAAGTTTGCCCAAGTTCATGTCCATTGCATCAGTGATGCCATCCAGCCATCCCATCCTCTGACACCCTCTTCTCCTTCTGCCCTCAATCTTTCCCAGTGTTGGGACTTTTCCAGTGAGTTGGCTTCTTGCATCAGGTGACCAAAATATTGGAGCTTCAGCTTCAGCATCAGTCCTTCCAATGAGTATTCAGGGTTCATTTCCCTTCAGACTGACTGATTTGATCTTACTGTCCAAGGGACTCTCAGGAAAGACTGCAAAGCTAGAAATTTGGGTTTCTGAGTTTCATGGAGACAGTATAGGAGGGGGCTTGGACATGGCAATTTGGATTCTTCATTTGTAGAGGTAACATTCCACCTTGTTTGCTGTGGTGGCCATAATAGAACATGACAGACATTTATTTATCATAGTTCCAAAGCCTGGGAGTCCAAGATCAAGGTGTTGTCAGGGTTGGTTTCCCCTGAGGCCTTTCTTCTTGGCTTGCAGATGGCTTCCTTCTTGCCATATCCTCACATGCTCTTTCCTCTGTGTGTGCACAGCCATTGGGTCTCTTTTTGGGTCCAAATTTCTTCTTCTTTTTTTTTTTTTAAATAAAAACACCAGTCAGATTGGATTAGGGCCTATCCTAACAGCCTCATTTTAATTTAATCACCAAAGATAGTCACATTTTGAGTTAGGGGACTGGAGCTTCAACCTATGAATTTTGTTGTTGTCATTGTTCAGTCACTAAGTCATGTCTGACTCTTTGCTACTGCATGGACTACAGCACTCTAGGCATCCCTGTCCTTCACTATCTCCTGGGGCTTGCTCAGACTCATGTCCATTGAGTCAGTGATGCCATCCAGCCATCTCATCCTCTGTCACCCCCTTCTCGTGCCCTCAGTTTTTCCAAACCTCAGGCACAGAGGCACCTCTTCTGTGCTGTCACAGGTCCCTGGACTTCTCCATCCCCACTCTGATTCCTCCGTCTCCTTTGTTGCTGTTCAGTCATTCAGTCGTGTCTGACTTTTTGCTACCCTGTGGACTGCAGCACACCAGGCTTCCCACAGCACACCAGTCTTCCCTGCCTTTCACTAAATCCTAGAGTTTGATCAAACTCATGTCCTTTGGCCATCCAACCATCTTATCCTCTGTCTCCCCCTTCTCCTCTTGCCCTCAATCTTTCCCAGCATCAGAGTCTTTTCTAATGTCAGCTCATCCCATCAGGTAGCCAAAGTATTGGAGTTTCAGCTTCAACATCAGTCCTTCCAACGAATATTCAGTGCTGATTTCCTTTAGGAGTGACTGGTTTGATCTCCTAGCAGTCCAAGGGACTCTCAAGAGTCTTCTCCAACACCACAGTTTGAAAGCATCAGTTCTTCGGCCCCCAGTCTTCTTTATGGTCCAACTCTAACATCCATATATGAATTTGGGAGGAACACAACTTGGTCCATAGCACTATTTATAGTGAAAGTGGTTTGGGAAAAGGAGGGATTAAGGATGCAGTTAAAATCAGCCCCAGTTACTGGAACTGAAATTAAATTGTTTCATTCATCAGATATTAATTGGGTGCCTGTCACATTCAATTGGAGAAGGAAATGGCAACCCACTCCAGTATTCTTGCCTAGAGAATCCTATGGACAGAGAAGCCTGGTGGGCTATAGTCCATGGAGTCACAAAGAGTTGGATATGACTGAGTGACTAACACTATCACATTCGAGGCACTTAAGAAGCTTACAGTCTAGAAGAGGAGATGGACTTAGAAAGAAATAATTACAAGTATAAAAATTAGGTAAATTCTACTTTGGTTGAAACTATGTATACCCTAAAATCCAGTTAATTCACTTCTGGGTGTATACCTTAGAGAAATCCTTGCACATATATATGGGGGAACATATGATATATAAAAAATTATATACATATATATTTAAATGTACAATTTGTGGAGGGGAATAAATAAAGTAACATATAAAACATGGAAGGAAAGTTTGCACAGTAACCCTGAAGTAGTGGTTGGCAAGGGAAAGGAGGAGGGGAATAGCCCTAGGCAGGGGATTAAATTAACATTTACTATATCACTCGAAATTCCAAGCCAGAGGGATATTTGTCGCCTTATATGATTAATTTCCTACCTTACTGAAAATAGAAATGAAAACCTTGGACTGAGCCTGTGTTCAGTTGGAGAATTTCAGAGTTGGTAAAGTTCTGTGAAGTTCAAGTTTTAATCTCCAATTTTCCCTGGAAGCTGCTCCTAATCAAGCAGGTATCTTTTTGGTGTAGGGGTCACTAACAAGTTTCATCCTGAGGGTCAGTGATGGTTTGTCATAGTAGCTGCCTGAAGCCCTGTGCTGACAGAGCTTCGTATGGGCTTATGGAGAAAGTGTGCCATGATTGATTAGTAATGTCTGCCACAGGTGAGGAAAGGGAGCATGAAGGTGTCTGTCCTGGGTGCCTGCAGTGCTAGACTGAGTGAATCTTGGATCCACAGGGGAGTTTTAGGGAAGTGAAACTATTCTGTATGAGACTGTAATGGTGGATGCCTGTCATCTTACATTATTGTCAAAACTTATACATATATAGCACAAAAAGTGAACTCTAATGAAATCTATAAATTTCAGTTAAGAATGATGTAATTAATATTGGCTCGTCAGTTGTAACAAATGTATGACACTAATACAAGCTGGGGAATGAGGGTAGGGGATCGGGAGTTATCAAGTGGAGCACTAGATCTTGTGCTCAATTTTTTTTTATAACCTTAAAACTGCTAAAAAAAAAAAGGAGGTAAAGTCTATTAGTTTAAAGAAAGTGCTTCCTTAGAGGACAGCTGTGAGTTTCAAATGCTTAGCACAGAACATATAAATTACATTGCAAATAAGAGCTCTCTTCCTATAAGCACAATCTTTGTAGCTTTTAGGTAATATACAGTTACTTGGTTTTTTGTGGCTGACCCCAGAATGTCAAAATTTTCTAAAGCCATAGAGCTAACTAATTTGAGGAGTCTGTTAAGGCATCTTTGCTGGGAAACAAACATGGCTTTTAGGTGTATTTCAATATTTGCTGCAGAAAATCTGACATCTGTGAAGCTCCCTACAGAAATGTTTATTTGGTGTTTGTTGTACAGTACCTCCCAGAGCTTTGCTTGCCAAGGATACCTCTCAGAGTGTGAGTGACAGCCTGGTTCCTCATCTCTGTGCCCTGCAGACCACACAGGGCTTCAGTTTGGCAGTGGACGCCAAGCCAGCTCACAGCCAGAGATGGCCCAGTGCAGTGCTGGGACTACTTTGAGAGTGGTTCTAAAGCTTGGGCTCCTCAGAGAAGGTCTGTAATTGGCCTGCACGTCTTACTTGGAAGTGGGCTGGGAGCATGCGTTTTCCTAGATTCTCTGTCTGTGTTGCCCTGCGACAGCTCTCTCTTGTCTCATTTTCCCGCAAACCCACAGGCTCTGGGAATATTTTTATTTTTTTTATTAAATATTTTTTCAAAGCTATAGGGAAGATAGCTTGCCCACAGGAAAGAAAAACCAGAAACCAGAGACAATAAAGGGACTAAATTAAGCTTAGAGAGTCTGTTCGATTTCCCTGTGATTCTTGAACTTTGATTTCTCATCTTCCTCAATCTGGCTTTAGGTTAAAATGGTAGACTCTCAGAGCTGGGGAATCAACTTGTCCCGTTCCTTCTATTATTTAGAACAAAGGTCTCCACACTCACAGAGTTGACACAAATTGTATGAGGCCACTCAGAGCTGGAAGAGAAGGCACGCTTCCTGCCTTTTGTTTTTTGATCTACCTGTTTCACAGCTAATCTTTGTCTAAAGAGAGCATTTTCCTCTAATACACTACTCCCCAAGCCCCTCCCTACCCCCAGATCCCCTCACTATAGACCTTAGGGAGAAACAAGAAAAGATTATTTGCCAACAGACTATCAACCCCAGATGTATTCCTTTAGATTTATCTTTTCTGTTTTCTTCTGATTTATGGTAACAATTGAATTTTGTTAAAGTTAAGGGGCCTCTCTTTGGTCTATTTCAAGTGTAGTTTCTGCTGTGGACATTGGAGAATTGTATGAATAAACTGCAGGTGGGAAATGAAGAGTGGGATGGTGGTATTATTGGCCTTTTACTTTAGAGAAGCAGTCCTAGAGACCTTGAACTTCAGAATCAAGGTCATACATGTTGATTGTTCAATGTGAGCCAAGGAGTCAGCCTGAGAACTCCTCAACTCAGCAAAAACTGAGGTTAGGAGACAAAAGGTAGGTGCTGTGAGTGAGTGAAAGTCGCTCAGTCATGTCCGACTCTTTGTGACCCCATGGACTATAACCCACCAGCCTCCTCTGTCCATGGAATTCTCCTGGCAAGAATGCTGGAGTGAGTAGCCATTCCCTTCTCCAGGGGATCTTCCCAACCCAGGGATCGAACCCAGGTTTCCCACATTGCAGGCAGATTCTTTACTGTCTGAACCACCAGGGAAGCCCCAAAAGGTAGGTGCTGGGGGTGTCTTTTAAGGTGTTTGGGGAACAAAGTTGCTGTAACAAGGATTGGACCATTAAAGTGTCTACTAGACAGATTGGAAGTTGAGACTGGGCTGCTTGAACCACTCTTCATCTGGTTTCCTTTGGTCTCTGACATGCCCTGATATGGATAGGAATTGCTGTTTTTATATGCAGTTACTTTATTTTTTTAAAAAATTTACTTTACTGTGTCACGTGACATGTGGGATCTTAGTTCCCTGACTAGGGATTGAACCTGCAACCCCTGCAGTGGAACCATGAAATCTTTACTTTGGACTGCCAAGGAAGTCTGACACTTCCTGACATGGATCTGGCTGTCTCAGAACTGTGTATTTTTCCATCACTTATCTCAGTGGCCTCTTCCTATGGGATTAGTTTTAGCCTCTCTCACAAACATTCCACTGGGTTGTGGCTATTCTTCTCTTAGGATGGCTGATGCTGGCCCTGCATGCCCTTGGTCTCTGTGTCTCCTTGGCCTCTGTGGGAGCCCAAAGTGCAGGGAGCATGAGGGGAGAAGGGCTCGTGGGGGCCATGCCAAGAAAGATAGAGGTTCCCAAGTGATACTGTCTCCCACAGGGCTCCAATCCCCCGACCTCTGAGGTGCCTGCATAGTCAATACTCAGGTGTCATGTGTAGTCACCTGCAGAGGAGGTGGCATGTCTAGGTGGGGGTGAAACAAGGACAGGACTGGGATTGAGGCGGCTCCTGGGTGACCTGAAGGAGTTCTGTGCATTCTGTGGGCCATGCTTTGGCCATTTGTAAAAAGGGGACTGATGAAATGCCTCCTAGTTTCCTTGTAGTGCAGTAATTCAGGGTTGCTGTGTTCAGATTTGATTAGTAGGTCCCTCTTGTGCTTGTATATTGTAAAAGGTCACCTTTATATAATATATACAAGGGTGCTTGTATGTTATCTCAGATCCCTCTTATAACTCTTACGTTCTGAAGGATGGGTCCAACTCCAGCAGTACCAGCCCTTCCCTCTACTTCCTTTCTATAAAGTAGCCAAGTCTAATGACCCTCATTAGAGCCCTTACCCACACAGCCAGCTGGTGTCTCATTAGAAAGTTCAGACTTGTCTTCATCTGGCTCCCTTTTTAAACCTTCCAAAAACTCTTCACTGTTTATAATCTAACATCCTTGTTTCTTTGCATGACATTCATGGTCATCCCTGAAAAAATGCCCGACTACTTCTCTAGCATCATCTACCTCATCTTGGCCTTGAAACTGAAGCCTTATGTTGAACTCCCTCACTGTCTCATGGGCTTTTCACCATTTGCCTTTCCTTATGCTGTGGTTCTGTCTGAAATGCCCTGTGCTTCTCTGATCTCCCATTTCTTTCTCCAGGTTAGCACTCATTCATCCTTCAGAACAAGCCAGACATTCACTGTTTTATAAATAGATAAGTGAATGAATGGAACAAGCATCAGACATAGCATGATGTTACTGTGATGTTTCCTATAAACCATTTAGAATCTTTGAATTCTGAATGAGAAGGAGACTCTGAGTGACAGTCCCAACCTAAAATAGCACTGTCGGACCTAAATACAGTCTTGACTTTATGAGGTGGTGACCTGTTGTCTGCTGCTTGTCTGATAAACATCACTGAGATATTCACCCAGATTTAGTTTCATCTTTCATTTAACAGGGATAACAAGACCTACAATAAGGGGTAGTTGTGAGGATCAAATTAGATCTGGATATTAAAATGCTTTGCAAATATTAATTGAAATCACCCTTTCATACGGTCAGCAAACTAAGGAAGTTTCTGCATTGTAGTTATGTGGATAGTTATGTTTTCCTGGTGGCTCAGATGGTAAAGAATCCATCTGGGCTGGGAAGATCCCCTGAAGGAGGGCATGGCTACCCACTCCAGTGTTCTTGCCTGGAGAATCCCATGGACAGAGGAGCCTGGGGGTACAAAGATTCGGACACGACTGAGCAACTAAGCAATGAATATTATATAAATAGTTAACGAATGAATGAATAAAGCAAGCCAGAACAGTCTAGAAAGATTTGGGACAGAGTACCACTCCACTTGGGCTTCCCTCCTGGCTCAGTGGTAAGGAATCCACCTGCCAATGCAGGAGACACGGGTTCGATCCCTGGATCAGAAAGATCTGGAGGAGGAAATGGAGACCCACTCCAGTAGTCTTGCCTGGGAAATCCCATGGACAGAGGAGCCTGGTGGGATGCAGTCCACGGGGTCTCAAGAATCCAACATGACTTAGCGACTAAACAACTAAACAACCACCACCACTGCACTCACATGCCCACTGCATTGACCCCCGCTGTTAGCCAACACGTATCAAGTGCTCTCTATGAGAGTGTGATGGGCATGCAAATACATCGTCAGTATCTAAAAGAATCAATTCTGTAGGTAGAATTATTCCTACTTTACAGATTAAGGAACCAAGGCACATTATGTGAGAGATAGATTATACATCACTCTCCCCAGTTCTTCACCCCTCCTTAACTTTGTCATGTGACTTTGTACTTCTACCTACTAAAGGAACAGGAGTATCTTGAAACCTCTTAATTTTGGGCTTGGCTGTGTAGCTGGCTTTGGCCAGTAGAATATGGCAGAAGTGATGGTGTGCTGGTGCCAAGCTTAGCACTTGAAGCCTCTGGTCTTTTTGCTTGTCCTTTTACCATTGCCATGGTAACATGCCCAGGTGCTGGTAAATAGAGTTTCTGCTTCAGGAGTAGAATAGGAGACTCATGCATCAAAGCCACCTCAGAACAGCTTTCCCAGCGAGCCAGCAGGTGTGTGAGCAACTACAACAGGACTCAGAGGAGCCCCCTGGCTTGAGCCCGGTTTGGAGGAGCCAGCGCTTGGCTGACCCACAGGCATTCAGGCAACGTCAGTGCTTACTGTTGTAGGCCACTGAGATTTTGTGGCTGTTTCTCACAGAGCAAAAACTAAAGGATACGTTGTCCTAAAATGCAGAGTTAGGACTTGACTAAGCCAGGATTTGAACCCAGATTGGTCTGAACCAAAGCTTCATCATTATGCCATGCGTGAAGCCTTATGAGGGAAATCTGACCTGAGTGGTTCCAAAGGAAGAGTAAATAACCATCACTGCTATTTAGGGGACCCCAGCTATGTTATGTTATAGAATCTTGGTAGCAAGCCAGAGCAGTAGGCATTATCTCCATGTTCTAGACAAGACTTGGAGAACTTATGTAATTTTCCACATGTTCACATAGTATAAATTGGTGGAGCCATGATTTATATGCAGTTTTCTCAGTCTTCAAAACCAATGCACCCTCTGTTCTCATTGCTTCTGGGTGGGTTTCTTTGTGTGTATGTGTGTTCATGTGTGTTAGGAGGCACTTTGGTGGGTGTTTTCCTCACTCTGCTTTGTGTCTTTTCCTTGTCTGACTGATTTGGCTGCAAGGTGAGAATCTAGTTACCAAGACAGAGTGTATACTCTGTGGCCAAGAACACAGATATGTTCTGAAATTTCTACCAAGGGATAAAGGAGTGGTACTTTTGTTTTGACTACATTCATAGTCTCATCAATGACTATCATTGTTTAAGTTTTCAAAGGTCATCTCATTTTTCCTTTGTGACATTTTTTCTCTTTCCTGAACCAATTGGTAAGTGCGAAAGCACGTTGCATTTTTGAAAAAAAGTTTTTTCAAGAAGCGTCACCAACACTGCCCTCCCAGCAGGCTGCTCATGTTGAAACTATTGTCAAAATATGGCACTCTGCCATCGATGAGAATAGAACTTGTCATTTACTCCAAGGACTATTGTGGAAATTTGTCTTTGGATCCCAAATCAGGAAGATTTATTCTTCTCTCTTTGCTCCACAGTCACGGTTCTTACTGCTCTGAGTTGTTTAGACTGTGAAAACCAGCTTTTAGTGATGATTACAGTGTAGGTCGATGACAAAGAGAAGTGAAAGAGAGTGGAAGAGTTCCATGAGAATTCGTCTCCAGTGGGATCTGAATAATCTAAAGACATTCGTAGCAAATGGAAACTAGCATATGTGAAAATCACTGTCTGTGATGGAGAGCTGAAAAACAAGATACTCTGGGGCCTTGTGGGGTAGGGGAGAGCTCAGAGACTTTGGAGCTAAATTGGAATAGAATTACAGCTCTCCCATTTAGTGCCATGTGGACTTATTCAACTTAATTGATTTCTTAGCATCTCAGTTTCTTTATTTTACAATAAGAAGTGTTATTTGGGAATCATTTAGCATCAAGGTATAGATGGCAATGTGAACTAACATGAATTTGTCAGCTTACAATACTGATGAATCTAGCTTTCATTCTGGCTGCTTCCCAGTTTTGCTGGCTTCAGGTGTGACTCAATTCAGGGGTTCAGATGGAATCATAACAGTTCTTTTATCTCCATTGCTCAGTTTTGCCTACCTATGCTGGGTATCATTCTCAGATAGGTTGTTCCTTCATGAAGATGGCTCCCAGATTTTCATTCCCCAGAGTTCATGAAGTCAGTGAAAGAGTGAGTACCAGGGTGTCTGGGGCAAGATTCTGAGAAAAGAGACATGCTTTACAGAGTTTTCTTTGAAGTGAATTGCTCTGTGTTAAACTCTCTCTCTTTCTCCCTAGAAGAAAACCCATTCCATGAGGAATGGGTGAGAAATGGGTGCTTTATTAAACACTTTGTTGGGGAGAGAGAGTTTCAGTCAGTTCAGTTGCTCAGTCTTGTCCGACTCTTCATGGCCCCATGGACTGCAACACACCAGGCTTCCCTGTCCATCACCAACCCCTGGAACTTGCTCAAACTCATATTCATCGAATTGGTGATGCCATCCAACCATCTCATCCTCCATCATCCCCTTCTCATTCTGCCTTCAATCTTTCCCAGCATCAGGGTCTTTTCCAGTGAGTCTGCTCTTTGCATCACGTGGCCAAAGTATTGGAGCTTCAGCATCAGTCCTTCTCATGGATATTCAGGGTTGCTTTCCTTTAGGATTTACTGGTTTGATATTATATGTTGAAATATAATTCCTTAAAGTTATAGTATTAAGGAGGTGGGATCTTGGAGTGATTTAAGTCATGAGAGTTGAGCCTTCATGAATGGGATTAGTGTCTTTATAAAAGAAGCAAGCATTCTATCAGGAGAGGACTCGGCCAAAATACAGCTGACTATGAACCAGGAAGTGTATGCTCACTAGACACTACATCTCCCAGCACCTTGACCATGAACTTCCCAGCCAAAGAGCTGTGAGAAATACATTTCTGTTGTTCATAAGGCAGCTGGTATATGGTATTCTGTGGCAGCAGCCTGAACTAAGACAGTGTTCAAATAAGTAAAAGCAGAGAAACACCTGTTCAACAAATTTTAAAATGTTTTCAGCCGAAAGAAATAGCAAAACTGTGATTATGATAATTTTTACCATGAATCTCCTTGAGAGGCATAAACTAAGAATGTAGGTAATATATTTTAAGACCTGTGCTTTGGGGGATCCCAGGAGCTTTCACTGAGAGTCTCTAGGGTCTCTTACCCTCCCTGGTTATAAGTTAGGTCAGAATCCGCCCCTCCCACCTATTTCCAATTCATCAGTTCTTCTACAGCTATTTATTTGTTTCCTTGATTACCACTTAATGTAGTATTCCCACTGAAAAAAGGTCGTATACCCAGCATTTATTGTTTGTAGACTTTTTGATGGTGGCCATTCTAACTGGTGTGAGGTGATATCTCATTGTAGTTTTGACTTTCATTTCTCTAATAATGAGCGATGCTGAGCATCTTTTCAAGTGTGTGATAGGGTGTGGAGAAAACGGAATCTTCTTGCACTGTGGGTGGGACTGTAAACTGATACAGCCAATATGGAAGATGGTATGGATATTCTTCAAAAAACTGGGAATAAAACCACCATATGACCCAGCAATCCCACTACTAGTCATATATCCTGAGGAAACCAAAATTGAAAAAAGACACATGTACCCCAGTGTTTGCTGCAGCACTATTTACAATAGCTAGAACATGGAAGCAACCTAGATGTCCATCCACAGATGGGTGGATAAAGAAGCTGTGGTACATATATACACTGGAATATTTAATAGCCATAAAAAGGAATGAATTTGAGCCAATTCTAATGAGGTGGATGAGCCTAGAGCCTATTATACAGAGTGAAGTAAGTCAGAAGGAGAAAGATAAATATCGTATATTAATACATATATATGGAATCTAGAAGGATGGTACTGATGAATTTATTTGCAGGGCAGCAATGGAGATGCAGACATAGAGAACAGATTTATGGACATGGGAGGTGGGGGAAGAAAGAGAGGGTGAGATGTGAGGAGAGAGTAACATGCTGCTGCTGCTGCTGCTAAGTCGCTTCAGTCGTGTCCGACTCTGTGCGACCCCATAGATGGCAGCCCACCAGGCTCCTCTGTCCCTGGGACTCTCCAGGCAAGAACAGTGGAGTGGGTTGCCATTTCCTTCTCCAATGCATGAAAGTGAAAAGTGAAAGGGAAGTCACTCAGTCGTGTCCGACTCTTCGAGACCCCATGGACTGCAGCCTACCAGGCTCCTCCGTCCATGGGATTTTCCAGGCAAGAGTACTGGAGTGGGTTGCCATTGCCTTCTCTGGAGAGTAACATAGAAACTTACATTACCATATGTAAAATAGATAGCCAATGGGAATTTGCTATATGACTCAGGGACCTCAAACACGGGCTCTGTAACAACCTAGAGGGGTGGGATGGGAAGAGAGATGAGAGGGAGGTTCCAGAGGGAGGGGACATAGGTATGCCTATAGGTGATTCATGTTTACATTTGGCAGAAAACAATAAAATTCGGTAAAGCAATTATCCTTCAATTAAAAAATAAATTAATTAAAAAAATTTTTTTAAAGAAAAAAGGTTGCAAAGCTTTTTAAAGATGTCCCTGGGTTCTCTAACTGCTTTTCACATTCTCTGTGTACCTCAGAGTATATAATCACTCCTCATCAATTGAGGGAAGGTTGTGTTGGATGCCGCAAATGTGCTGTAGGAATGAGAGTTGCAAGGGTACCGGGGGGCTCGAGACAGCACCCTCTTCAGCACAGACGGTCTCATCGCTGCTTTCTGCTCAAGAGGGGCTGTGAGCACCTTCCTGGTTGAGCTTCCATGGGAGGCTTTGCTCTTGCAGCACATGGCTGTTCTGATCCAGGCTGTTCATTCATGAACCACCAGCTCTTCATGTTCCCATCTCACAGGCAGGTTCTTTATCTCTAGCCCCACCTGGGATGAATTTCAGGTGGGGTAGGACAAATATCATCCATAGCAATTGCAGAACAAGTTGTCTGTTTTCCCAGTGTGTTTATTAACATATCAGGGACAATTTTCTGAGATTACCAGTTTGGGAAATACTGGTCTAGATCATTTAGAGCTATATATGTGTATCCATTCATCTATCAATTATCAGTGGACACTTAAGCTGCTTCCAAGTCTCGACTGTTGTAAACAGTGCTGCAGTGGACATTGGGGTGCATGTGTCTTTTCAAATCAGAGGCTTTTTTTTTTTTGTCTTTTCTGGATATATGCCCAGAAGTGGGATTGCTGGATCATATGGTAACTATTTTTAGTTTTTTAAGGAACTTCTATACTCCTTTCCATACCCCACTAAATTTTGAAGGGGATTGTCATTGTAGCAAAAGATAACTGATAAACCCATCTTGCCCAGCTCCCCATCCTCTGCTGGTGATTTCCCTGCCCAAGACTGCCTTCTTCTCTGACACCAACTTGGTCGGTTGCTTGGTCAGTGACCTCCATCTCACTGTGTGGAGGTCAGAGTTGAGAGCCTGTGTCCACAGGGTCTCACAGTCCACATGTAGGGACTATATGATGGGGCTTTGGAGGCTGGCCAACAGGAGACCCCATTGCTACGCGTCTGCTTCCCAGATTCCAGGGTACACAGAGTTATTTACATCTCTGGGCCTCAGTTTCATCTTTTATAAATGAAACTAGTCCCACTTATCAGGCTTCCCTGGTGACTCAATGATAAAGAATCCACCTGCCAATGCAGGAGATTCAAGAGATGTGGGTTTGATCTTTGGGTCAGAAAGATTCCCTGGAGTAGGAAATAGCAACCCACTCCAGTATTCTTGCCTGGAGAATCCCATGGACAGAGGAATCTGGCTGGATACAGTCCATGCGGTCGCTAAAGAGTCAGACTTGGCAACTAAACAACAGCAACGATAGTCACATTTACTTCTCTGGGATCTTTTAAAGATTAGTCGTGGTGGTGGTGGTGGTCTTGTAGATTAGTGGTGGTGGTGGTGGTGGGGTGTGTGTGTGTGTGTGTGTGTGTGTGAAGTGTCTGGCACAGAGATTAAAAACAATCAGCCAGAACAAAACCACCCTCAATGTTTCCCTATGTAAGGCTTTGTTTCATTTTTAGAAGAGCTTGACATTTTCAGTCAACCACAGAAGGAGAAATGAGACTGCGTTCAGACTTGCGGGGACTTCAAACATTGACCCCCACCCTCTGGAAGTTCTTTCTGAGGCTTGTTGTAGCAACAGCCAAACAACCAGCAGCCCACTCACAGGATGTCCTGTGCTCTGGGCCCTGGAGCTGAGCTGTGCACAATAGGGGCCTGTCTACTGATTGCCATGACAGTGACCCATGGCTTTGAAAAGCACGTCTCACTGCTTTGTGGAGTCTCCTTCACCAGGCTCTCCCAGGGCAGACTGTTTCATGATAAGATAATGAAATCCAAATTTACTAGGTACTTTATTTGGGGAGTGGGTAGGGAAGGAAATGAAAGTTCTTCAATTAATTGTTCACCCTTGGCCATTTTATTGCTTCTAAACATTGCTTTTCCCTTCGTAAAATAAGTACTATAAGGAAGTGGCCGTGTGGATGCTGACAAGCTAAAAGCGAGTGTTGGCTGGGGTTCACAGTTAAGAAACAGGAGCTGTCAAGTTGCCTTTCCTGTGGGGAGGCTGATTGAGCCCAGGAGCCAAGGATGGGCTGGTGTGGACAGGCCTGACTTCATGAAACAGACCCAGGGATGAGGAGGTGCCCAGAGTCTGTGGGTGCAGGAATGAGATCAAATGCTATCTTTCCTACTCTCCTAAGGGGTAGGAAAATGTCCAGTGGATCTGCACTGGAATGGCACACCAGGCAGTGTCTGTTCTTTTATTATTTTTTAAATTTATTTATTTTATTATTTATTTGGCTGTACCAGGCCTCATTGGAAAAGACTCTGATGATGGGAGGGATTGGGGGCAGGAGGAGAAGGGGATGACAGAGGATGAGATGGCTGGATGGCATCACTGACTCGATGGACGTGAGTCTGAATGAACTCTGGAGTTGGTGATGGACAGGGAGGCCTGGCATGCTGCGATTCATGGGGTCGCAAAGAGTTGGACACAACTGAGAAAATGAACTGAACTGAACCAGGCCTTAGTTGTGGCATGTTGGATTTTCAGCTGTGGTGTGTGAGATCTAGTTCCCTGACTAGGGATTGAACCCGAGCCCCCTGCATTGGGTGGGCAGAGTCTTAGCCCCTGGACCACCAAGGAAGTCCCGACAGTGTCTGTTCTAACTGGGCAGGATGTCCCTCTGTTCAGTTGGTCATGTTCTGAATACAACCTTTCCTAAGGGCACCTCTGAGTGGATATTAGGACTGAATCAAGTTCCTTCTACTTGGCTTAGGGGCAGCAAACTGGAGATACTGTTCAGTGGCACCCATCTAGCTGGTTTCCTTGAGACTTCCCTTGGAGGGAAGAGCAAAAGTGGTTAGATGAATGAGAGCTTTGCCTGGGAATAATCTTAAGAGTATTTACATTTGGTAGATCTGTGATCTCTAAAAAATCATGTATTGAGGATGACAGAGATTGTTGTTCTCCTGATATCTAGGTTATCATTTTTTTTTCAATAAGGAACTTTAAAATTTTATCTTAGCTTTTGACTACTTCAGGATGAAAACTCCTTTGCTGCTGGGTGGAATCAGCCATAGTAGTGCCAGCAAGAAATACATGATGCACTCAAACTGGCTAATTGGCCAGAGTTTAATAAAGTAACTAAAGAGAGAGAGTGTGTAGGAGTTTTGGAAACTCAGAGGAACATATACATGTTTTCACCCCTGGGCCTGAGGGGCAAGGAGGAAGAAGTGATTAATAAACCTGGAGAGAGTCACTGGATGAAGATGGATGATTGACAGGAGCTATAATCCGTGGGAGAGGCGGTGGCCACAGGTGGGGAGAGGTAAAGGTGGGAGTGGTCTGTAGATGGCAGGAGTGGTGTTAATCCTTGACATTGTTTAAAATTGTCTGTGCGTGTGTGTGTGCTCAGTCACTTCAGTCATGTCTGACCCTGTGACCTATGGACTGTAGCCTGCCAGGCTCTTCTGTCCATGGGATTCTCCAGGCAAGAATACTAGAGTGGGTTGCTATGCCCTTCTCCAGTGGATCTTACCAACCCAGGAATTGAACCCATATCTCTTGCATCTTCTGCACTGCTGGAGGTTCTTTACCCACTGAGCCTGGGAAGCCCAGAATTGTTTGTGCATGGTAATAATAAAGATTGACTTTTAGTTGGTTTTACTAGACACTCCCACTCATGCCCTAGATAGAGAGAGAGAGCCATCCCTTAGCAACGTGACAGGGGACAGGCTGGGGAAATAGATACTCATCATCACCCTCCTCCATCCTCTGGTCTCCTGAATTTACCTCAATTGGCTGGAATCAGTGGAAGTCAGAGGGCAAGGAGGCTCATTGATGGTGTCCGTTCAGGTAAGTCCTTCAAGGCACAAAGCAGTATGGAGAAGTGACTATGGTGGAGGCACGGATAGAAAATACCCAGCATAGACTTGAAGCTTTGAGTGGATATGCAACTTTATAAAATGCCCTTATAGGCAGGAGGTGTGCTCACTCCTTTCTTTTCCCTTTTCCTGCTGGTTTGAATACAGATGTGATGTCTAGAACTGGAACAGATATCATAGTTCTCAAAGGTGAAAACACATGTTGCTGATAACTGAACAATGAAACAGAATGCATTCGGAAGGGCCTGATGATCACAGAGGCTCTGCACAAGCCTTCATTCCACATGAGAAGGAAAAACATTTCTGTTTTGCTTAGTCCACTATCATTTGTCTTGCCATTTGCTGCCCAACCTAATCCTACCTATTTGTATGAGTTCTTTCTATGTGAAGGAAAGTATTTAAAGTATTTGTCTACCATATTGTCCTTTTAAAACTTTTTGCCGCAAACTCCAGAAGATAGTAGAGGACAGGGGAGCCTGGTGTGCTGCAGTCCATAGGGTCGCAAAGAGTTGGGCATGACTGAGCGGCTGAACAACAACAATATGCTGTCTCAATACAAATAGCATGAAGTCACTTCTGGCCCCTGATTTTTATCTCTGATGTTAACACTTGCAGACCCTGCAAATGTTCTGTTTTCCTAAAGGGAAAGCTGAAGGATTTGAGGAGCGACTGAACTGAACTGAACTGAACCTTTGAATTAGAAAGCCAGAGTCTTGCCTGGGAAGGACTGTGATACATTACTCTTTGACTACTTTATTTGCCTTTCAGATTTTTAAAGATACTAGAAAAGTAGTACTGATGAACCTACTTGCAGGACAAGACGAGAAGCAGACAGAGTGTGGACTTGTGGACACAGTCGGGGGAGGGTGGGATGACCTGAGAGCAGCATTGAAATGTACACCACCAGGTGGAAAAGAGTTGATGGGAAGTTGCTTCATATCACAGAGGACTCAGGTCGGTGCTCTGCGATGACCTAGATGGGTAGGATGGGGGCGTTGAGTGGCAGGGAGGCTCAAATGGAGGAGATACATGTATCCTTATATGATTCACATTGTTGTACAGCAGAAACTGACACAGCATTGTAAAGCAGTTATCCTGCAATTAAGAAGAAAAGATTACCTGGTAGCTCAAGTTGTAGAGAATCTGCCTGCAATGCAGGAGACCTACGTTTGATCTCTGGGTCAGGAAGACCCCCTAGAGATGGAAATGGCAACCCGTTCCAGTATTCTTGCCTGAGAAATCCCATGGACAGAGGAGCTTGGGGGTCACAAAGAGTCAGACGTGACTGAGCAGCTAACACCAAGAAGAAAAGAGAAGAAGAAAGATATTAAGATTCAAGGAAGAGGTAGCTGTCATAGGAGCATTTGAATGATTATACAGTTTTAAAAATAAAGTTTGAATGCTTGCTCCTTGAAGGAAAAGCTATAACAAACCTAGACAGTGTATTAAAAAGCAGAGACATCACTTTGCAGACAAAGGTTTGTGTAATTAAAACTGCTTTTTCCAGTAGGCATGTGCAGATGTGAGTGTTGGATTATAAAGAAGGCTGAGCTCTAAAGAACTGGTGTTTTCAAACCATGATGCTGGAAAAGACTCTATAGAGAGTTCCCTTGGACAGCAAGGAGATCAAACCCGTGAATCCTAAAGGAAATCAACCCTGAATATTCATCTGAAGGACTGATGCTGAAGCTGAAGCTCTAATATTTTGGACACCTGATGCAAAGAGCCAGCTCATTGGAAAAGAGCCTGGTGCTGGGAAAGATTGAAGACAGGAGGAGAAGGGAGTGACAGAGGATGAGATGGTTGGATGGCATCACCAACTCAATGTTTGAGCAAATTCTGGGTGATAGTGAAGGACAGGAAAGCCTGGCATGCTGTAGTCTGTGGGGTCACAAAGAGTCCAACATGACTGAGCGACTGAACAGCAAATGTGAAACATAAACCTGTAAACGGGGACTGATAAATACTACATGGTAAATTGCTTTAATCTGTTACATATGTCACATGGGGCAGGTGGATCTGTAATCAATGGATTAAATTTTTCTTCCTGAGCTCTGATGCCAGCATGGTGATTTTCCAATCTCCAGGATAACTGTGTTTGGCTCACTGGTGTGGTTTAATAGAAAGCATGTGGTAGGGAGGCAGGGGAACCACAGGGAGAATGATCAAGATATAAACCATGGTTAATTCCAAACTGAAGGATCTTAGGGGAATTATTTCTTTTTCCTCATCTGAGCATCTTTAAAGTTCCATTTCATAGATAAAGAAAATAAGGCAAACACGTAATCTGAGCTCAATAATGTTGCCTAGAACCAGAAACACCAATAGCCCATCTGTGTAGTCCCCGCTCAGGCCAATCCAACTCCTGCATGTGCTAGAGAAAGTCAGATGTGTATGTGCTGTATGAGTATAGCTTTACAAACACAAGAAGTTTTTTATTTATTTGTGCTGGGTCTTTCTTGCTGTGCATGGGCTTTCTCTAGTTGTGGAGAGCAGGGGCTTCTCTCTAGTTGCGGTGCATGGGCTTCTCATTGCGGTGGCTTCTCTCGTCGCAGAGCACAGGCTCTAGGCTCGCAGACTTCAGAAGCTGCAGCAGGAGGGCTCAGTAGTTGTGATGCATGGGTCTAATTGCTTCACAGCATGTGGAATCTTCCCAGACTAGGGATCGAACCCTTGTCCCCTACACTGACAGGCGGTTTCTTACCACTGTATCACCACGGAAATCCAACACAGAGAATTATTAAGAGAGAAATTATAGTTCTTTGAGGTGACCTTTCAAATTATAGCTTTCAGTGAAAGTTGCTCAGTCGTGTCCAACTCTGTGCGACCCCATGGACCATACCGTCCATGGACTTCTCCAGGCCAGAATACTGGAATGGGTAGCCATTCCCTTCTCCAGGGGATCTTCCCAACCCAGGGATTGAATCTAGGTCTCCCACATGGCAAGCGGATTATTTACCAGCTGAGCCACCAGGGAAGTCCAAGAATACTGAAGTGGGTAGCCTATTCCTTCTCCAGCAGATCTTCCCGATCCAGGAGTTGAAGCAGGGTCTCCTACATTGCAGGAAGATTCTTTACCAGCTGAGCTACCAGAGAAGTCCTTTCAGCTTTCATTGCTTGCCCTGGTTATACCTTTTGGTGTCACTATAAGGTAGAATACAGACCTGAAATTGGTGCAGTTATTTCTGTACCTCTTATATTATTTAAGAAACATAAGAAATATACTACTTGAAAAACTGCTGTCAGAAAACTCAAAGCCAATTCCCTCAAGGTGAGATCTGTGTAATCTTAGAGTTATATTATAGTTTTGTGCTTGGAATCATTGTGCTTGGTTATAAGGATGGGATAGACTAGAATAAAAACAGCCAACTAAACAGATTTGGAAGTATTTGGAAAATATCCCTTAAGATATTTTTGTGTCTATAATAGATTTGCATCTTGAAGGAAGAGTAGGCAATCTATCTGATTAAGCTTTATTCTCATCTATGGTTTTGATGATTAAGAAGAAACAGAGGGAAAATCTAATTATAGACCTTTGGGGTTTGCTGACCCAGGCTGGAAGATACCCAAACCTCCCCCAATTCTTTAATTTAAATTGCATGTTCTCCTTATGTTACAAAGTTTAATGTAAGCTTTCCAAAGTAAGGGAGGAGCCCAAATGAGGTTTAGATGAAGTTCGTGTACGTTTTAAATCTCTACTGCTGTAACTGTCAGATCGCCACTGATGGGAGCTGAGGTTTGTCCCACGTTCAAAAGGGGAGCTACACACAGACTTAGAAAACAAACTTTTGGTTGCTGGGGGAAGGGACAGTTAGGGAATTCGGGATGGGCATGTACACTGCTATATTTGAAATAACCAACAAGGACCTATTGTATAGCACACAGAACTCTGCTCAATGTTATGTACCAGCCTGGATGGGAGGGGGTTTTGGGGAGAATGGATACATGTATGTGTATGGCTGAGTCCCTTTTCTGTTTACTTGAGACTATCACAACATTGTTAATTGGCTACACCCCAATACAAAATAAAAAGCTTAAAGTTTGAAAAAACAAAAAAACAAAATGGGAGGTGGAAATAAATGCTGTCCATATTCTCTATCCCTAAATATGGGGAGTAGTGGCTGGTTTCTGATAGCTTTTCTCCCTATTTTTCAACTGGTTGAATACAAGTTGCCTTCAGCCAAAATCTAAGCCTTGCTTTTGGAAGCTTTAACCAAATTCCAAAGCACATTGAGAATTTTTGAAACAGTTGCTGCTGCTAAGTCACTTCAGTTGTGTCCGACTCTGTGCGACCCCATAGATGGCAGCCCACCAGGCTCCCCTGTCCCTGGGATTCTCCAGGCAAGAACACTGGAGTGGGTTGCCATTTCCTTCTCCAATGCATGAAAACAGTGGGATTCTGTAAAAAATTAGTTGATAGATTGATTCACTATTCATTGTCTCCTTAATTTATGACACTAGAATGTAGTGGTTAAAAGTATAAATTTTGTTTAATATCATCCTTGCACATTTCAGACCCAAATGCTAAATATGGATCCTTTAGATGCCTTTGAACTGTGGTGTTGGAGAAGACCCTTGAGAGTCCCTTGGACAGTAAGGAGATCCAACCAGTCCATCCTAAAGGAGATCAGTCCTGAATATTCATTGGAAGGACTGATGTTGAAGCTGAAACTCCAGTACTTTGGCCATCTGATGAGAAGAACTGACTCATTTGAAAAGACCCTGATGATGGGAAAGATTGAAGGTGGGAGGAAAAGGGGACAACAGAGGATGAGATGGTTGGATGGAATCACCGACTCCATGGACATGAGTTTGAGTGGACTCCAGGAGTTGGTGATGGACAGGGAGGCCTGGCGTGCTGCAGTCCATGGGGTTGCAAAGAGTCGGACAGGACTGAGTGACTGAACTGAACTGAACTGAACTGAGAGTTAATATAACTCTTTAAGTCTTTGTTACCTTAGTGATAAAATGGAGGCAATTACAATGATATCTACTTTATAGTTTGTTCAGTAGACGGAGTAAGTTATAAGCATAAGGTAAGTGCTCAATAAGCAATAATTAAAAAAGTTCCCCCACTTACAGATTCATCCATCCTTCTATCCATCCATCCACACACTCATCCATTCATTCACCCATCCATCCATCGTGATATCTGTCAACTCTTTCCTGAAAACCTCCTGTGAGCCTGGCCCTGATCTATGTACAAGATGTGCCTGATGTCTGCGTCTTATGGTCTAGATTTGTAGATAGGTGATGATGATACATCGTGGTAAGTTCTGTGGACAAACATGAAGTAGAAAGTTTTTCTAACTCACTTGGGGAATATAGGGGAACCTCATTCTTCCTCCTGAAGAAACAATCCATTAGCTATGCTCAGAGGGGAGTATAGCATTAAGAATAGAGATTTATTTTGGCTTAATACATGGAGGTATTTCTAGCAGAGATGCTGGATCATAGAATAGAAGGCCATAGTATGTACTGATTCCTGTCATGAGAAGAGGCATCAAGCAGAATCTGGGAGATCAATTTGCAGAGATATTTAGGAGGGGCCTTAAGCACTGAATTAAGTGACTGTGTGAATGACTTTTAATATCCTTTAGAACTCTTAGGATCTGTGATTCTTTTTTTTTTGGCTGCATTGCACAGCATGCTGGATCTTAGTTCTCCAACCTGGGATTGAACCTGTGGCCCTTGTGTTGCAACTATAGAGTTTTAACCACTGGACCACCAAGGAAGTCCCTGGATCTGTGATTCTTAAGGAAGCTGGAAGTGCTTAGATGATCTTCTTTGAGGTTTCTAAATCAGAATGAGGCAGGGTCAATTTAGCTGTCTTGGTAATTGATGCTTTGATATAATTGTTGTTCAATTGCTAAGCCATGTCCAACTCTTTGGGACCCTGTGGACTGTAGCCTGCCAGGCTCCTCTGTCCATGGGATTTTCCAGGCAAGAGTATTGGAATGGGCTGCCATTTCCTTCTCCAGGGGATCTTCCTGACCCAGGGATCGAACCCATGTCTCCTGCATTGGCAGATGGATTCTTTGTCACCGAGTACCAGGGAAGCCCTTTGATATAATTACTTTTACTTTATTTTTATTTCCAAAAATAGAAATTATTGTGGGCACTCAATATATGCTTAGAGATTTCTCATTGAGGGCAGGATGAGTTGGGTACACTGGCATGTGGTGTTTAGTCAAGCAATGAAAAGTTAATACATTTCCCTTTGTTCTTCCCATTCTCTTTTTCTCAAATACAAGCTGCTATCAAATTTAGTGAAAAGCATTATGGTCAAATGTAGCAACAGCTAATGTCCAGCTCTTGGAAACCTCTACTATTGATTCCTTTGCTTAATTCCTATTCTGTGTTTTTGCCTAATTGTCAGATTTTGTAGTGTGCTCACTTTTACAAGTTGCTCCAAAAATTTTACAAGTACATTACACTTTTAAAATATATAAATTAAAAGATGAATATTCCCTGACAATTTCAGTCTATATTGTTATTATTTTTATCCCAGGTCATTTCATTAAGGTGTCACTTACTAGGAGAACAAATAATGGCAAAAATATAAAATGGAAACTGAAAATTAACCTGCCCATCACCTCACTGTCAAGGGCATGACAATACCACAAATGTGTGTGGTTCAAGGGATATTATCATTGAGATATTTGTTGTTAGTCGCTCAGTCATGTTAGACTCTTTGCAACCCCATGGACTGCAGCATGCCAGGCCTTCCTGTCCTTCACTATGTCCCGGAGTTTGCTCAAACTTGTCCATTGAATCAGGAATGCCATCCAACTATTTAATCCTCTCTTGCACTGTTTTTCTTCTGCTCTCAATCTTTCCCAGCATCAGGGTCTTTTCCAGTGAGTCAGCTATTCACATCAGGTGCCAAAGTATTGGAGCTTCAGCATCAGTCCTTCCAAGGAATATTCAGGGCTGATTTCCTTTAAGATTGTTTTGATCTCCTTGCTTTCCATGGGACTCTCAAGAGTCTTCTCCAGCACCACAGTTCAAAAGCATCAATTCTTCAGCACTCTGCCTTCTTTATTGTCCAACTCTCACATCCATACATGACTACTGGAAAGATAATAACCTTGACTATACAGAGTTTTGTTGGCAAAATGCTATCTTTGCTTTTTTACACACTGTCTAGGTTTGTCATAGCTTTCCTGCCAGGAAGCAATCATCTTCTAATTTCATGCCTGCAGTCACCATCCACAATGATTTTAGAGCCAAAGAAGAAGAAATTCTGTCACTGCTTCCACCTTTCCCCTTTCTATTTGCCATGAAGTGATGGGACTAGATGCCTTGATCTTATTTTTTTAATATTGAGTTTTAAGGTGGCCTTTTCACTTTCTTCCTTTGCCCTCATCAATCCTCATAGCAATCCTATGAAACAAATCCTACTTGAAATTGAGTCATACTAATGTCTAAAATTTTGCTTACATAGTAGAGTCATGATTCAGATTGATAGCTACTCTTAATTATACATATTATGTATGTATGTATATTAGATAGATATGTATATTAGAGATAATATGTTCATTGACACATATTAGAAGAAAATATTTTTCTCCAGTCAGGGAATTTTTTCTTAAATGGAATGGAAGTATAACAGCATTCAGGAAACATTCTCCACCTTGGTTTCAGTTCCCTCTAATTTCTTATCAGAACCGTTGTTTTAACCTGCAATTAGGTTTGTAGGATTTAAAGCTAGGCTTTTGCCTAATCAGGGCTTCCCTGGTGGCTCAGAGGTTAAAGCGTCTGCCTGCAGTGCGGGAGACCTACTCGATCCCTGGGTCAGGGAAGATCCTCTGGAGAAGGAAATGGCAACCCACTCCAGTATTCTTGCCTGAAGAATCTCATGGATGGAGGAGCCTGGTAGGCTGCAGTCCATGAGGTTGCAAAGAGTCTGACATGACTGAGTGACTTCACTTTTGCCTATACAGGTCAGTAGATCAGGATGTAATCAGCATATAAATTATTTATGTGACTCCTCAAACTGTCTCTAGCTCTGTGCTTTGAAAATCTTCCAAATCTCTTTGTTTGTAAAATGAGGCTGAAGATTGCTGTAAGCTGCAAATGATGACCCCTCATTGAGAAAGGGCGGTGGGCATGCCGGCATACCACTGATATAGGCAGTATCCCAAGAGATGCTAGAGAACCAGACCAGTGTGCCGGAGACATCCAGGCCCTTGCAGTGCTTATAAGCTGGGCTGAGCTCCCTCTAAACTCCTCTTGGGAGCCATCCCCTAGTCCCCACAAAGAACCCTGGACAAAATTGAGACCGTATGTTGGGGCATCAGAGTTGGCTCAGCAGACTCTTGCAGTAGCACACATTGAGGAGGTGGGACTCAGAATTTGTGGGGCTGGCAAAGGCTGCTGCTAACTTTCTGTTAGCTGTGGTCTCAGAGTACAACTGAGGCCAGAGCAGGTCTGATGACTTCTGGAGACAGGTTTTGGCAGAGACAGATTGTTCTTTCTGAACCCCCTTGGGCTGTGTGACCTCTGCTTGGAGAAGCACTGAGGTCTGGTGGGAAGGACCTTCATGACGAATTTCCTTGGATGTAGAGTGGAGACAAGCATCAGTGCTGTGTGTGTGTGCGTGTGCTGTCACTTCGGTCATGTCTGCTCTTTGAGACCCCACAGACCATAGCCCTCCAGGCTCCTATGTCCATGGGATTTTCCAGGCAAGAATGCTGGAGTGGGTTGCCATGTCCTAAACATCTACAGTAATGGGGAAAACCTTTTCAATTTTCTTGGGCTCTAAAATCACTGCAGACAGTGGCTGCAGCCATGAAATTAAAAGATGCTTGTTCCTTGGAAGGAAAGCTATGATAAACCTAGACAGCATATTAAAAAAGCAGAGACATCACTTTTCCAACAAAGGTCCATATAGTCAAAGCTATGCTCTTTCCAATAGTCTTGTACAGGTGTGACAGTTGGACCATAAAGAAGGCTGAACACTGAAGAACTGATACTTTAAATTGTGGTGCTGGAGAAGACTCTTGAGAGTCCCTTGGACTGCAGAGAAATCAAACCAGTCAATTCCAAAGGAAATCAACACTTGCTATTCATTAAAAGGACTGAAGCTGTAGCTGAAGTTCCAATACTTTGGCCACCTAATGTGAAGAGCCGATTTATTGGAAAAGATCCCGATGCTGGGAAAAATTGAAGGCAAAAAATTGAAGGGGGCAGCAGAGGATGAGATCGTTAGATAGTATCACCAACTTAATGGACATGAATTTGTGCAAACTCTAGGAGATAGTGGAGGACAGAGCAGCCTGGTGTACTGCAGTCCATGGGATCACAAAGAGTTAGACACGACTTGGCAGCAGAACAACAGCAAAGGTATTAGAACCATCAGTCTAATGGTATCCTTGTTTCATTAATTTAATACCACCATTAGGTGTAAAGTGTAAGGTACCTAGGACTCACAAAAAAACTTTTTTGAAATCAGAAGAAAAAATGGACATAATCTGATTGGGGTTATATTTGTCTTTACAACAATGCAATCAGCAAATATAGGGTTTTTTTTTTGTTTGTTTTTCTATGGAGGAAGGAATCCTGAGTGGAAGAAGTAAAGCTTGGCTTTGGGAGCAACTGGACTAGTGGCCACATCCTCACTAGAAAAGTCTTGGTATCATGAATATAATGGAAATATCCAGTTTGTTTGGATTTTGCCAAGAGAGTCCAAATTCAATGTGTGGTTCAGAATTCAAAGCATGATGAGTTTCTTATAGCTTTTTTAAAAGTACTGTGCTATTTAAAGAAATAGTTATGCATACTGGGGAAAAAAGTATCTTTATGACGCCATTTAGAGGTTCTTAAGCCAAGTCCATCTTTACAAAGAACACATTCCAGCTGGTCATTAAAATAATGTGCGTGGTATCTGAGATCATAATTCACATCAGGGTCTCATCACCCTTCTTACCTACCCCCTTTTTCTGCTGATCATTTCTGCTTAGAACTATTCAGTTTCAGTTCAGTCGCTCAGTCGTGTCTGACTCTTTGTGACCTCATGAACTGCAGCACGCCAGGCTTCACTGTCCATCACCAACTCCTGCAGTCCATCCAAACTCATGTCCATGGAATTGGTGATGCTATCTAACCATCTCATTCTCTGTCATCCCCTTCTCCTCCTGACTTCAATCTTTCCCAACATCAGGGTCTTTTCAAATGAGTCAGCTCTTTGCATCAGGTGGCCAAAGTAGTGGAGTTTCAGCTTCAACATCAGTCCTTCCAATGAACACCCAGGACTGATTTCCTCTAGGATGGACTGGTTGGATCTCCTTGCAGTCCAAGGGACTCTCAAGAGTCTTCTCCAACACCACAGTTCAAAAGCATCAATTCTTCAGCGCTCAGCTTTGTTTATAGTCCAACTCTCACATCCGTATATGACTACTGGAAAACCATAGCCTTGACTAGATGGACCTTTGTTGACAAAGTAATGTTTCTGCTTTTTATTTTTATTTTTTATTTTATTTTTTATTTTTTTAGCTACAAACTGATAGTTTATTATAAGAGATATTAATTTCTAGAAAAAATTTTTAATTTATTTTTTATTTTACTTTACAATTCTGTATTGGTTTTGCCATACATTAACATGAATCCGCCACGGGTGTACATGCGTTCCCAAACATGAACCCCCCTCCCACCCCCCTCCCCACAACATCTCTCTGGGTCATCCCCGTGTACCAGCCCCAAGCGTGCCATATCCTGTATCGGACATAGACTGGCGATTCGATTCTTACATGATATTATACATGTTTCAATGCCATTTTTATGCTGTCTAGGTTGGTCATAACTTTTCAGTAAATAGGTAAATCCCCTCCTTTGTTTCCAATTTTGACTCCATACCTAGTTTCAATTTCTACTTTTGGTCTTTAATAGAATTTTCATTCTTCTGGTTATATTTAATATTTGGACTTCAGAGTTCATGTTTGATTTCCAGCTTAGCTTGTCTCTCTGCTCTTGCAACCATCATATCACAAATGAATACTTCCCACTCTAAGACTCTGGCTCTGGACATCACCCTGACCTTGACCTTTGAATTGGGGTCTCCTCTTTTTAAACTATACATCCATAAAGGAGCTCCCTGGATGCTCCAAGCCTTCATTTAGATAAGCTATTTAAGAGCCAGCACAGACTCTCAGTGCTCTTGAGTGCAGCCTGATGTACTGCCTTTGTTGAAGAAGGGAGCCTGGTGGCTCACATCAGCATCCCACTAGGAATTCTTTTTGACAAGCACTTTGACCAGAGTTTTATAAATTGTAGAAAAAATTATATTATGATGATGCATTTGCACATTGGTTTCCTGAAAATAGATTGTTTTGATTTTATCATCCCTCTAGAAAATGTGTGTTTACATTGACATGTATGGTTATAGTCTTGAGACCCAGCCAAACCACAAGTCTAGATTTGGAGTAATGAGCACGGGGCTACAAAGATGGGTCGTTCTAATGGGAGAGTAAATCAAACACTGACACAGTGGCTGGTTGACTTGCACTAAATGAATGAGAAAAGTAACAAGTTGTAGGTTGTTTTTCCTAAGGTGGATATAAACCCCCTTTTCTTTCTCCTTAAATTTGATTTTTTTTGGATACCAGCCCAGCTTAAGTTGTTGTTGGGGACTCTCTGAGCCAGTGATTCTTAGCTCTGCACTTCATTCTTCATCTCCAGGACATACTTAACAGTTAAACTCACAGGATCATAGAATCAAAAACGTGACCTGCAGAGTAACTGGGGATTGTTCATAAGCAGGTAAACAGGGTTCTCATCTAGGTTTCATAGATTCTTTTGGTAATACCATAGATTATCTTTGAAGAGTCTACAGAGCTCTTAAAATTCTATGTAAAACTGATAATATATGTGTACTTTTGTCCTGGGGAGAAAGCATATAACTTTCATCAGATTCTCAGAGTGGCCCGTGGTGCCCCATATCTTTGAAACTATTAGGATATGATCCAAAAATAGGTAATAGCAGTTCAGGGATTGAGTCTATAACCTGAAGCCACATGGCCTCTCTGCCAGGCATCAGGGGCTGCAGATTCCTACTCAACAGGGGCTTAATTACTTACTTTTGTCACCCTCTACTTTCTAGAGCAGTGGCTAGCCCTAGGACATTGTCACTGTAGGGTACATCAGCAAATTAATAGACATCTTTGCAGAAGAAAAAAGAAGTATATATGGTGTATATTTAATGTAATATCACTTCAATTTAAAAAAAATTGTAATGTGAAAAATGTTGCTCTCAAAAGTGAGAAAATAGGATAGCATAAGCTTAATTATTCCTTGTCGAATGGATGAATGAACCCATGATAACCAGCATGAATAATCATAATCATAATTACCATTTATTAAGTATTTATTACGTGCCAGGCACTTCACCACACTCCCTAAATTCGTGATCTCATTATTTGGGATTGCAGCACTGTGCAGCATCATTACCTAAGTTTTTCAAATGAGGAAGTGGAACCTTAGGAGAATAAAGAAATTTTAAAAGATCTTCATTTTAGTGAGAGGCAGAAGAGAATTTGAACTTGGGGTAGTTTGAATATAAGCCTCATTATCTAAAACTTGGGAGGTGACCACTGCTGCTGCTGTTGCTAAGTCGCTACAGTCATGTCTGACTCTGTGTGACCCGATAGACGGCAGCCCACCAGGCTCCCTGTCCCTGGGATTCTCCAGGCAAGAACACTGGAGTGAGTTGCCATTTCCTTCTCCAATGCGTGAAAGTGAAAAGTGAAAGTGAAGTCACTCAGTCGTATCTGACTCTAAGTGACCCTATGGACTGCAGCCTACCAGGCTCCTCCATCCACGGGATCCTCCAGGCAAGAGTACTGGAGTGGCTTGCCATTGCCTTCTCTGAGGTAACCACTATATTGAAACAAATCTGTAAACAGATCTCCATGTTTCTCCCTGCCCCCAGTGAAAAATAGAATTTTTGATATTGGATTTAATGATGCCTTGGTTTCTTTTATGTACTCCCCTCTATCCCTAACTGAGTCAATCATGACATTGATTAGAACTGGAAGCTGTGAAAATGGTTACAGGTCTGATATATACTAATCAAATAGAAGTGTAGCTAAAGGTGTTTTCTAAGGAGAAAGGTGGTTGCTACCTTGTAAAAAGATCAGAGAAAACCTCTATAAGGAATATTAACTAGCTTTTATCACAAATTGTGAGTGTATTGTGTAAACACATCTATTTATGTCGCAATATACAACTGGGCATATTGGCAATAGAAACAGATTGTCCTCCCAGATATCTTGGATCCCGGAAAAAAAAAACCCTGGCACACAATGATTGCTAATATTCTTTTTTTGGATGGCTGAGAGCAGAGTGGTATTGTAATTTGAGACAGAAACTGGGACAAGAACTTTTATCACCATAGGCAAGATATTCCAGAAATAGCAAAACACCTTAGGATATAATTTGAGAGTGTGGAAGAAATCCAAGGATAATCACCATCTAAATGGCCATTCACCATTCGCTGGTTTTTTCTATAAGAGAGTAGGAGATAGGTTCATAGGTTCATGGCCATTTGAGGTCACTGTGATTTTAGTCATTTTCAACCCGACTAAATAAATATAAGCACCATTAGTATAAGGACTCTGAAATCTTACATCTTGCTTTGCTCTTACAGGAATCTCTAAATCTCAACTATGATGACAATGAACAGTAGAATTCCTTGGTTGATCTGTAATTCTAGTGTAATTCAGGCTTTATTTTCTTGGATTGTTATATTTACTGTGTTCAGACAGACATATTGCTTGAATCCTATGTTCAGCATAGTTTTGGACAGTACATGGCTTCTTCCTAGGGAGCTGGCAAGAGGTCTGGTAAATATTAATTTTTAAATCCTGAAAAGAGATATTTAGTTTAACTGAAACCCTTTTGGAGCACTCTCAAGTTGGAGCCATAATTTCTTAGGAACAATAGTGGTAGCCTGTCAAAATATTTTTTAAAAAGACTATGATTTTTCTTGTTTTACTTCAGAGGTTACCCAAAACTGCTGCTGATATTTTAAACATATAATAGTTTAGAAAACATCTTTGCCTGTCCAGGGTAAAACAGATTCTTTTTAATATTCTGGTTTCAGTGTGTCTGTTGTGCTTTTATTACAAATGTAGGAGGGGGGTTTTGTTTTTTTCTTTGGAATTGGCTCTTGATAGTTATATATTATAAAATTATGTCTATACTGGGTAGAGTACCTAAATTTTTTGTGTTCATTTAAAAATTTTCTTGTGACATCTCTATTTACTTTTTGCTCTTTTATACTGAGAGTATAGTTTGGAAGCAAAAAATACTAGATTTGGAGGAAGAAAACTTGGGTTCTTGGGTAGCCATCAAACATCTAAATCTTCATTTCCCCACCTGTAAAATGGGAATAAGAATTATTCCACTTCCAATTTTATACAGTCTTTCTCAAGATGAAGTAACAAAAGTTTATGCCATAATTGCTTTGTAAATGAAACTGAAGTATATGTGTCTGTGTATTCTTTTCATCTGTCAAGTGGAAATAATAATAACTTTTCATGGAGTTTGTTATGAGGTTTGAATAACTCATACATGTAAAATACTTAGAATCAAACTGGCACACTAATATACATTCAACAAGTATAGACAATATTATTATTATTCTAATAACTAATTGTATTAAGTTTGTAGTCCAGAGGTTCGGTCTTACATATATACAAGACAAAATAATCCATTTGAACAAAGGTAGGGCATCATGAAACCAGAAACAAACCTGGCTAAGAACTGGAAACAAAAACAAAGTCATAGAAATTAAAAAAAAATTCAACACAGATAAATTTCTAGTGGGTTATATACTGCTTATGTCCTCTCAAAATTCATATGTTGAAATTCTAACTCCCAAGGTGATGGTATAAGAGTGATGGGGCTTTGGGGAGGTGATTAGGTGGTGAGGGTGGAGCCCTCAAGAATGAGATTAGTGCCCTTACAAAAGGGACGCAAGAGGGGTGCCTCGCTGCTTCCACCACATGACGGCACAGTGAGAAGGTGCATTCTGTGAATCAAAGAGTGTGCCTTACCGGACCCCGAGTTTGCTGCACCTTGATCTCTGACTTCTCAGCCTCCAGAATTGTAAGAAATAAGTATTTGTTTCGAAGTCATCTAATCTATGGTAGTTTAAAAAACATTTTTATTGGAGTATAATTGATTTACAATGTTGTGTTACTTTCTGCTGTATAGCAAAGGGAATCAGTAATACATATACATACATCCACTCTTTTTTGATTCTTTTCCCACATAGGTTATTACAGTGTATTGGGTAGATTTCCCTGTACTATATAGTAGGTCCTTATTAGTTATCTGTTTTCTACATAGTAGTGTGTATATGTCAATCCCAATCTCCCAATTTATCCTTTCCCTACATCCCCCCTTGGTAAACATAAGATAGTTTTCTAGATCTATAACTCTATTTCTGTTTTGTAAATCATATTATGTTTCTTACATGTGAAATCTAAAAGAATGGTACAAATGAACATATTTATTCTATGATATTTTGTTATAGTAGCCCAAAGAAAGACATAGTGCTTTTTGGGAATCATTTCAGGACCAAAAAACATGTCTGGGCTTAAAATATCAGGTGCTATTTTTGGGTAACAGGTGACTCCACTTGGAATTCCTGGTGAGACATCCAATTCTGTCAAGTTTAATTTTCAAAAGCTTAGAAAGATGACTTTTGAAAATGCAGAATGAACCTGTATCATGTATTTTATAAAAACCCATTAATTAATGAGGGATCCAAAAAGTGGTAAAGCTGGTTCAAAAGAAAATTGGAGGGATGGAGGGAAGACATGTTATGGTAAATTTGCTAACGTGTCTACACTGGTTAATATTTTAAGGGACAACACAACTTTAACCCTGGAGTTTCCCATTAGAGAGAAATATGCCAGTTCACATGGCACGTCACAGAATCTAGACTCTAGTCAAGACAAGTTAAGGTGTTAAAAAGTTCTTAGGTAACTCTTCAAACAGTGCATCCTCCTTTGTTGTTTCCAAATTTTGGATAATTTTTTTTTTTTAGTAATAGAAACAAGAGGGCTTTAAAGAGGGGTGTGCCATGATATTATTTCTGTTTTAAGAGAATCTCTAGGAGCATCTTTGTTTTGGGGTAACAGACATTAGGAAACAAATAGAGGAATCAGGAAGACCTTCAAGGAGGCAAATACCTTAGTCCAAGTGGGAGATTATGTTGATGTGGATTAAAAAATAGTGGTTGTGGCTAAAAGATGTGGCCATATTTGAAATACCTTTTTAAGGTAGAGCCAACAGGATTTCCTGATGGATTGGATGTATAGCATATGGGAGAAAGTGAGGAGTTGGGTTGAATGCTAGGTTTTTGGTTAAGTCTTGGGTATGCAGTGGTGAGGAAGACACATGGAGCTTACAGTCTACTGGGAGATTTATTTTTTAAAAAGCAAATGCTATTTTAATCATAAATTCTAAATTGTGTAGAATATGTAAAGCATTATGAAAAATATGAAGAGCTGAGGTAAATGACCAAAGGGAAGGAGACTTCTTTAACAGATGCTGAAGGAAAACCTCACAAGAAGGCAAGGATATGAAAGATGAAAAGGAACTGGTAATATGGAGTTAAGGAAGAATATTCCAGAATGAGGACATAGCTACATAAGGGATCTCAGAGCAAAGGACTTGACTTTTGGGAACTAAAAGAAGACTTGTATGGATGAATATATTGAAAGAGGACTGGATGAGGTCAGAAAATGAGGCATTATCAAGCATTGCTTGAAAAGTAAAAATTTAGTTTTTTTCTTGGTACAACAGGAAGGAGGAGTCTGGGTGAGAATGATGGCTGCCCAGACTAGGATGGTGGTGATGGAAGTGAGATAATAGATATAGGAAATAGTTTGGAGTAGAGTCCTCAATTTGGATCATATTATTCGTGGGGAGATCCCAAAGTGGGGGACTAAAACCTCATTGAGTCCTGGCTCTCTAACTAATTATGGCTATCGCTTGTGAATAAAGACTTACCTATCTCTGGTTTTCAGGTTTCTACCCTGTGAGTCTAATATTGCAACTTACTAGGCTCTTATCTAAGAGCAACAAAGGGGAATTAATTCATTCAGGGATTCCAAGAAAATGTTTGAAAACGTAATTTGAGAAGTTCAGAGACTTTATCAGAAGCTCAGAAATAATTGGGTTCAGGTACTCAATGATGCCAGGTCAGAATCACTGACTTTCTGTTTCTCTCTGGGTGCCAGCTCTGTATTTTCTCAGGGAACCTCCTGAATTGTATACCTTAAAACTTCTGTCAGCAGGCAGTGACTGCTCAGTGGTCCCAAGTTCAAAATCATAGGAAGAAATCTGATAAGTTCAAGCTTGAGCTAGATGCTTATGGTGGGATAGATCAGTTGTGGGTAGAGGTCATGTAGGAATATGGTTATTCCATGAAAGAGCTGGAAAAAAGAGGGAGGGCAGATTTAAACCTACAAGTGGTTGTCAAGGGCACATGTTGCTACAATTCTCATTCTTAATCTGAGGGTATTCAGAAAATAATTACTGAGCAACTACTATGTAGTTGCTTAGTCATGGACTAAGTGCTTTAAATAGAAGATGTCTGCTGAAGTCTCTTCCAAAAATAATGTTCTGCAATTCTGTGAGATTTTACCCTCCCCCCGCAAAAAAGATAACACATCCAGTTGCTTTATTACCTGTGAATTTCAAATAATTAGGTTTACTATTCTTTCTCTAGTATTGAAAATAAATGGTTTAAACATTCTGGACAAAACAAACCTTTACTTTTCTAACTTATCAAACCTTGTGCTTTTTGGAGGGATCTATTTCCTACTGTAATGGGTTCCTGTGTTTTGGGTTCACTCAAAACTAACATGAACACTGTATGAAAGTGTTCAGTCTTGAGCATTTGAGAGCACACATGCACACAACACACACACACACACACACACACACACACACACTGCCTTGGCTTTCAACTTTTACCTCTGTCTGGAAAGCTCTTCTTTCCCAATTTCCACAAGGTTTGCTTCCTTACTTCCTCCAGGGTTTTGCTTAAATGCACTGTGGTAGTTAGAATACTGGCCCTCAAAGATGCTCAAATCTTATCCCTGGAAGCTGGGGATATGTTGGGTGATGTGGCAAAGGGTAATTGAAGTTGCAGATAGAAGCAAGGTTGCAATCAGCTGATTTAAGTAGAGCAGGAGAAGCCTGGATCACCCAGGTATATTCATTGTAACCCTGAACTCTTAAAAGGGAGAAGAGGTGGCAGAAAACACTGAGTCAGAATGAGATAGGAGTGCAGGGTACCGTTGCTGGTCTTGAAGGCGACGAAAGGAGGCTATGAGTTAAGAATGTGGCTGGCATCTAGAAGCCGGAAAAGGCAAAGAAATAGAGCCTCCAGAACTGTAAGTTGATGCATTTGGTTGTACTTTCACTGTTTAAGTCTCTAGCTTTGTGGTAGGGCAGGGTCCCAGCTGGAGCGAGGCCTCTGGTCATGTACCTCAGGTTCTCAGGTTCACTCTTCTTTGGTGAATTAAAACAGAGCAGTGTTTAAAGCTGAGGAAGTTTTGAAAAGCAGGGTCACTCAAAAGGTCAGTTATGTAGATTACCCAGGGCTTTCTGAAAAGGGGAACTTCATGAGTAGGGTGGCCTGGCTTTTTAGCTAGTTGTGTAGCTGGTACTGTGTTTATCAGAGATGGATGTCTTTGAAGTGGATATTTTGGCAATGAAAAGCTTAATGTCAGGCCCTTACAATAAAAGTCAACTGTCAGGTGCTATACAACAGAATTTTTGGCACCCTTAGCACCAGGGACTGGTTTCATGGAAGACCATTTTTTCACAGACAGAAGACGGGGGCGTGGAGGAGTGGGAGCGGGGTGTAGAAGGTTGGTGGGAGGGTGGTACAGGGAATAATGATGAAGCTTTGCTTGCTCACTTCCAGCTGTGCAGCCCAGTTCCTAACAGGTCAAGGACCAGTACTGGTCCAAGGCTTTGGGGTTGGGGACCCTTGCTTTACAAGACACTTTGCTATCAATCAATGTGTAATGTTGAGGGGGTCATTGATATGAAAGTAAATACATGTCTGGCAATTACATGGAGACTAAGTATGAAGCTGCTTGAGACCCTTGGAAGTGGCTGCATGGGGGTTCAGAGAAGGCATCAGGTGAAGTCTGAGATAAGGGTATTTACACAAAAGAAACTGCACTTTATGTTTAGAGTTTCATACTTGTTATTACTTTCTTACACTTTCTCTCCCTTCTCGAAGAACTATAAACTTCAGGAGGTCATGGACCATATATGTGTTGAAACAGTCTGAGAAAATCTTGCAGTGAATTCAAGGTTAACTCAATATGCTAATCCTTAAACTTCCCATCACTTCATGGGAAATAGATGGGGAAACAGTGGAAACAGTATCAGACTTTATTTTTTTGGGCTCCAAAATCACTGTAGATGGTGACTGCAGCCATGAAATTAAAAGACACTTACTCCTTGGAAGAAAAGTTATGACCAACCTAGATAGTATATTGAAAAGCAGAGACATTACTTTGCCAACAAATGTCCGTCTAGTCAAGGCTATGGTTTTTCCTGTGGTCATGTATGGATGTGAGAGTTGGATTGTGAAGAAGGCTGAGTGCCGAAGAATTGATGCTTTTGAACTGTGGTGTTGGAGAAGACTCTTGAGAGTCCCTTGGACTGCAAGGAGATCCAACCAGTCCATTCTGAAGGAGATCAACCCTGGGATTTCTTTGGAAGGAATGATGCTAAAGCTGAAGCTCCAGTACTTTGGCCACCTCATGCAAAGAGTTGACTCATTGGAAAAGACTGTGATGCTGGGAGGGATTGGGGGCAGGAGGAGAAGGGGACGACCGAGGATGAGATGGCTGGATGGCATCACGGACTCAATGGACGTGAGTCTGAGTGAACTCCAGGAGATGGTGATGGACAGGGAGGCCTGGCGTGCTGCGATTCATGGGGTCGTAAAGAGTCGGACACGACTGAGCGACTGAACTGAACTGAACTGAACTGAAACTTCAGTGCCCTTCAGAATGTGTAAAATATTTTCATGTCTCATTTAAAGATCATTAAGACTCTGATCAGAATGTGGGTCAGGTTTTTTTTTTTTTTTAAATCTTAATTCTATAAATACTGAAACCATAAAGGGTATATAATAAGATTAGTATAATTATTGGCATCCTTGTTCAGGATTTATGCCATGCTTTCACATACATTGTCTTCCTTTATCCTCTCCACAATTTTGGGTGGGTTGGTAGGGCAGTCTTCTTGCCCGGAGTTTGCTAATGAATAAGTTAAGTCTGAGGGAGTTTTAAGTGACTGGCTGTGAAGAAGTAAAACTAGTATTCAAACTCAGGTCGTCCTAGGTCACCTCCAGTCTGTGAGTTTGTTCTCAGTCTGACAGTTAGGAAGAGCTCTGGTATAGTTCCGAGTTATTAGAGACGAAATAGAAAAGAGTTCAGGTTTTGGGGTAGAATCCAGTAGTCTTTGGTTCTTCCAATTTCTGTAAATCTCTGGCTCAGTCACTCAACTGCTTTAAGCCTAAGTTTCCTGGTATGCAAAATGAGAGTAACATCGGGTTGTTGTAAGGTTGTATAAAACAATTGTGCAAGGCTTCATGCCCCAGATTATATAAAATAATTACAGTGCTTCCTTCCCCAGTAGATGTTCAATGAAGAATTCTTATGATGATGATTAAATTCTAGTATGCCACTGGATTTACAAGTATAGCGTTCAGGAAAGAAAGCTGGATTTGGGTGCCATGGATATTTTAAGGTCTAATATTTCTACTGAGGGAAGTTTTAATGAACATCCTATTTGGTTAAAACAACAAGCATTGAAACCTATGGCCTTTATATTTTCTCCTGGCTCCTTTGTTTCAATTGATCATTTTGATGGTCAAGAGCTAACGCTGCCACCTGATATTATCCTTAAGACAGTAAGTAGTAAGAAAAAAGAAAATCTGACATCAATAAGAAAAGGGAAAATACTTTGTGTATGGGGTTGTCTGAAGGAACCTAAAAGCAGAAGACAGACCTCTGGCATGAAAAGTCCACTGTGTCCACCTCTATTCTCTTCTTTTTTTCTTGGGTCTGCTGAGTTATTCTCTCCCTCTGAAGACAATATTTCTTCTCTCCATTCCATGTGCTAGTTCCTAATTCAGCATCTTACTGTTCCAGGCCACCTGTGGAAACCCAGCTGTCTTGGTTGAGATTCTAAATTGCTGGGACACAAACACTCATTGTCCTGGTCTGTGTCGTGTCCACCCCTCAGTTCACTATGCTACGGTCAGGAGAGAAGAACTCTGAGATAAATGTGACTGCTGGAGGCCATTCCTGTGAATGGGATGGTCGCGGAAGATGGGCAGACAGCCCAAAATTGTGCACAAAATTCTTCCACACTGTCTTTTGATTCTTCAGATTCTAATCTGGCCTCTTGCAATGAAATAGATTATTGTGAGATTCTTAGTTATCAAGAGCACTGATTTTTTTTTTCCTATTCATTTCTATTTCTGGATCTCGAGTGCATGGCATATGGCAATAGCTGTCATTTATTAAATGTTCTCAGGCCAGTGCTAAGCATTCAATGCATGATTTTCTTTATTCCTCATATAGCAGAATAAAGGGTGGGTGTTGTTTTCTACATGAGACACTAAAGCACAGAAGTGTTAGATACCTTAACTAGAGTACATAGGTGGTAAGTGACAGGTCTGCTGTCCAAACCCAGTTCTAGCTGGGCTCTCAAATGCCACAGTGTCCCTTACCCTTTGCTTTTAAGAGTGCCTCCATACATTCTTGTCAATGGGTTGCTGTTGCGCTAACATTTCAGTCAGCTCTTAAGAACTGCCCAAATTATGGTTTTTGAAGAGAAATTTGTTTACCGAAAGATTATTTGAAAGGAATTAAACACTGACTAGGGTTTCCCTGGTGGCTCAGACAGTAAAGAATCTGCCTGCAATGCAGGAGACCCAGGTTTGTTCCCTGGGTTGGGAAGATCCCCTGGAGATGGAAATGACAACCCACTCCAGTATTCTCGTCTGGAGAATCCCCATGGACAGAGAAGCCTGGCAGGTCACAAAGAGCTGGACATGATTGAGTGACTAACACACACACACAATCACTGACTGCCTTTTGAAATAACTTCTGTGGTATCAAGAAGACATTTGAAATGATGGAGTGGTGCAATATAGATAAGAAAATGTTGAAGGGTAGAATATACTCATGTACACATGAATTTTTTTCCTGCTATAATTCTTGTCTTTAATATACATTTATTTATTTTAATTGGAAGCTAATTACTTTACAGTATTGGTTTTGCCATACATCGACGTGAATCCGCCACGGGTGTACACGTGTTCCCCATCCTGAACCCCCCTCCTACCTCCCTCCCCATACCATCCCTCTGGGTCATCCCAGTGCACCTAAACATACAGACACCCACAGCTTGTGTATTTAGGGCAAACCTCTGAGGTGTTTGGTTCCTTTTGTTCTGTCTGGATTGATTAGAGGGAGCAGGCTTGGGGTTTTGTCATTTGGTGGGTGTGACTCTCACACCTGGTGTTGGAAAGCTTAGCAGACTTTTCCCTCTCTGAGGCAAGATTACACCATGTGAAACCCACCTGCAGATCTGTATTTCCTTAGTTTCTGGTTACAGCTGTCAGGAGAAGACTCTGTAATGGGCTGCAGCTTCTACTCCGATAGCCTAGGTGCAGACAAGGCAGGCAGCATTGTTTTATTATGGTGTGGACTGCAGGCAGCTCATCCATGAACGTAACAAGCCAACAGTAGTGTAATCAGAGAACTGGGATCTTATTAAGACATCATTTTTGCCCAGAGAATATGGGTTTTTTCCTTTTCTTTTTTGGTGAGATTGGATGAACTTTGTATGCTTAACCATCCCACCTAGGTCTGTCTTCTCAATTTATTACTTTGCTCCTTTCTTTTCCTCCCAAGTCAGACTTAGTGCTCTCTTTGATCTTTCAGATCTTGTCCATTAATGGAAAAGCTATTTTTTCCAAATCACAGCTGAGTATGAAATAGATACTGTAGCTTTCCCTTAGTCATGGTCTATATGTAAGGGGACATATGATTTCCCAAGGCAGGCACTAGTTTCGCTACATTCTTAGCCAACTTGGATTAGCATAGATTTCCATGTATTGATCAGTGTCTAGATGTGACATATGGCCTATAGAGGGAGACAGAGGCTGTGTCAATGATTCAGGACAGTGGAAAGAGTCCCGAAAGTGTTTTGGTCACTATTTTTTGGTCAAGACACTTAACTTTTCATGGTCAATATATCTGACAGATACATTTCATGGTCAATACATCCACAGAGGCCAGTCATTCCTGATCACACAACCATGCAAGCATATCATTATTCATGATGTGATGGAAAAATTGTTTCTCAGGACGTTTTGACCTTTCATTCTGTGAGAAGACACAACCAAAGAAAGCTGAGTAGCAAAATAATTCTTAGATCACAACTAGTTTTTTTTCCTCTAGAAGGACCAGTCCTCCATGGAATATAAAATTGCAGTCATTTTGACAATAGAGTTACTCTTGTTCTACAGTGTTTTGTGGATGTTCACCTCCCTGGTCTCTGACTTTGTATCAAAATTTCACCCTCTATTTCTGCTTTGCAAATAGGTTCCTCTGTACCACTTTTTTCTAGATTCCACTTATATGTGTTAATATACAGTATTTGTATAGCATAGGAAGCTCTATTCAATGCTCTGTGGTGACTTAAAGGGGAAGGAAATCCAACACAGGGAATATTTATATATGTATATATGTATATACAAATATACATATGTACACTGATATAAGTATACTGGACTTCCCTGGTGGCTCAGATGGTAAAGAATCCACCTGCAATTCAGAAGACCCAGGTTCGATCCCTGGATCAGGAAGATCCTCTGGAAAAGGGAATGGCAACCCACTCCAGTATCCTGGCCTGGAGAATTCCCTGGACAGAGGAACCTGGCAGGTTACAGTCCATGAGGTTTCAAAGAATCGGACATGACTGAACGACTAACACATGGCTGATTCACGTTGCTGTACAGCAGGAAACTAACATAGCATTGTAAAACAACTATAAAGAATTAAAAAAATACATACATACCTTAAAATATATTTCACCCTCATGTCTGAGAATGGTATCTCTAAGGACTCAGGATCTCTTGGAGATGGGGAAACCTGAAAGAGAATACGCATAATGTAAAACGTTTCTGATAATCTGTAGCCAGATCTCTGAGTTCTAGTCTTAAATTAAAAAAAACCAGCAACTCTTAAGGGTTTGTGCATAGAATTTTCAAAGAAGGAAGCTTTCCCCGGTATGAGAGTGATATGTTCTTTTATCTGAACCAATACAGTGGTTTGACTCTTCTCTCCCCAAACTTGTATGGATAGAGAGTAAACTGGGGACTCTTTAGATGCCCTTCCTATGTTAGGACACATCGGGTGGAGTTCTTTGGGGAAGAGATGCCCTTTCATCCAACAGAATGAGAATCTGAGAAATAGTGATGAGTTGGTTTCCCATTAGGCTTTTCGTGCCCTAAGCGTGAGTGAAGTTCCTGAGAGAACTGATACTACTGCAGAGGAGAAGCTAAATGCACCTCTCTATAATTAGGAACCATTGAACTGTTCAGTTCAGTTCAGTCACTCAGTTGTGTCCGACTCTTTGTGACCCCATGGACTGCAGCATGCCAGGCCTCCCTGTCCATCGCCAACTCCTGGAGTCTACCCAAACTCCTGTCCACTGAGTCGGTGATGCCATCCAACCATCTTATCCTCTGTCGTCCCCTTCTCCTCCTGCCTTCAATCTTTCCCAGCATCAGGGTCTTTTCATATGAGTCAGCTCTTCGCATGAGGTGGCCAAAGTATTGGAGTTTCAGCTTCAACATCAGTCCTTCCAATGAACACTCAGGACTGATCTCCTTTAGGATGGACTGGTTGGATCTCCTTGCAGTCCAAGGGACTGTCAAGAGTCTTCTCCAACACCACAGTTCAAAAGCATCAGTTCTTCGGTGCTCAGCTTTTTTTATACTCCAACTCTCAAATCCGTACAGTTCAGTTCAGTTCAGTCACTCAGTTGTGTCCAACTCTTTGCGACCCCATGAATCGCAGCACGCCAGGCCTCCCTGTCCATCACCAACTCCCGGAGTTCACTCAGACTCACATCCATCGAGTCAGTGATGCCATCCAGCCATCTCATCCTCGGTCGTCCCCTTCTCCTCCTGCCCTCAATCCCTCCCAGCATCAGAGTCTTTTCCAATGAGTCAACTCTTCGCATGAGGGGGCCGAAGTACTGGAGCTTCAGCTTTAGCATCATTCCTTCCAAAGAAATCCCAGGGTTGATCTCCTTCAGAATGGACTGGTTGGATCTTCTTGCAGTCCAAGGGACTCTCAAGAGTCTTCTCCAACACCACAGTTCAAAAGCCTCAATTCTTCGGCGCTCAGCCTTCTTCACAGTCCAACTCTCACATCCATACATGACCACTGGAAAAACCATAGCCTTGACTAGACGGACCTTAGTCAGCAAAGTTACATGACCACTGGAAAAACCATAACCTTGACTAGACGGACTTTTGTTGGCAAAGTAATGTCTCTGCTTTTGAATATGCTATCTAGGTTGGTCGTAACTTTCCTTCCAAGGAGCAAGCGTCTTTTAATTTCATGGTTGCAGTCACCATCTGCAGTGATTTTGGAGCCAATAAATAAATAAACTCAGCCACTGTTTCCACTGTTTCCCCATCTATTTCCCATGAAGTGATGAGACCAGATGCCATGATCTTTGTTTTCTGAATGTTGAGCTTTAAGCCAGCCTTTTCACTCTCCTCTTTCACTTTTATCAAGAGGCTCTTTAGTTCTTCTTCACTTTTTGCCATAAGGGTGGTGTCATCTGCATATCTGAGGTTATTGATATTTCTGCTGGCAATCTTGATTCCAGCTTGTGCTTCTTCCAGCCCAGTGTTTCTCATGATGTACTCTGCATATAAGTTAAATAAGCAGGGTGACAATATACAGCCTTGACATACTCCTTTTCCTATTTGGAACCAGTCTGTTGTTCCATGTCCAGTTCTAACTGTTGCTTCCTGACCTGCATACAGATTTCTCAAGAGGCATTGAACTGTAGAAATAGGATATCAGGAATGTACAGGCATTGCTGGGGGACTTGTAATTAGACATTTCTAATATCTCAAGACTTCAGACTTAGCTGTGGGTGCCTGGATAGAGAGGAGGGCACCTGAGTTTGGAGAAGATAACCCGGACAAGCAGGAGACAACTGCTCACACCAGCAGAGCCTCACCTTAGTGGAATTTCATACCTGTGGTGTGTAGGTAAATGTTTGATAACTGGCTCTCTCTAGAAAGAGATTTTTGTGTTTGCCAATTTTTATATTATAAGTAGTCCCAATATTTATTCTGTGGCTGGTTTCAAGCTGCCAATGAGACATTGCTGATGGCAGAGTTGGAAAGAAATATACACACTCCACTCTTAGGAGCTGGTGCCATAGGCTTCAGCACAGCCCTGCCCCTTGCCCTTCGGTACTATCTGCCATGCTTATGTACCTAGTGCACAATATCTTGAACCTGGAGGTGTGTTAGTCACTCAGTCATGTTCGACTCTTTTGTGACCCCATGGACTATAGTCCACCAGGCTCCTCTGTCCTTGGGATTCTCCAGGAAAGAATACTGGGGATCTTCCCAACCCAGGGACTGAGCCCAGGTCTCCTGCATTGCAAGCAGACTCTTTACCATCTCAGCCACCATTATTCACTTTTATTTCTGAACAAAGGATTCTTGACTTGAATCTTGTCTCCTTTACTTTTGTGAACTAGATTGGAAGACACCTTCAACTCCCTTCCCTGGGACCAACAGTAGTAAGGTAGAGGCCAACAACAGTATTCCTTCATAATGAGGGATCATTTGCTTCTTAGGCCCAATCTGGAAGATATTATTTCCATCTAAATACCAGAGTCTATAAACTTCTCGGAGACACAGACATGGCTTACTAGATATTGAAGCAGGAGAGACAGAGTTTAGTTTTAGTAGTGAATTAATAAAGCAACCAATTCTGAAATTATTCATGACAGGTGCTAGGATTTTTTTGTAGAGCATATTGGCAGAAATCAGAACCTCATAAAAGTATATTTGAGAACCACTGTATAAAGTGTGAACTTTGAGCAGTTGCAGTCTGAGAAACTGATGGTTCTCTAAATGTAGTAATTGAATGCTCTGATATAGAAGTATAGACTAGAAAAATGAAAACAAAGGAATACTAATAGGATGAAGTCATAGGTGATTCTGCTAGGGTCTAGGAGATTGGGCTTCTAAAACATTAGTTCTTTCTTTGGTCTTATTTAGTCACACCCACAACTCTCTGCCTGGACTTTCCCTCTGGCTGGAGGAACACCTTCAACCTGCTTGCAAGGCAGGTGAGAAATTCCTTGGAGTTAGTATAGACTGAAACCACCATGAATGGAAGTTGGAACATAAACATCCCAGTTCTGTAGCCTTTTAAATGCTGCAGCTTCGAGGTGTGTTCTGTGCAAGTGGTTCTCAAAGCATGTTGAAGGGCTTTATGGAGGAACTCCTAAATCCTTTTAGGAGGCCTGTGAGATCAACCTATTTTTGAACTAATATCAAGATATTTGCCTCTTTCACTCTGATTTTCTCATGGGGGCGCAATGAAGTGTTCTATAGGTGATAATATCAGTCCTCGGACAGCTAAGGGAAGGTTTGCTTGTGAATTCCTGTTTAAAAAATGGTTTTCATTCTTTAAGCCAGAAAGAAAAACACCAATACAGTATACTAACACATATATATGGAATTTAGAAAGATGGAAATGATGAAGGACAGCAAAAAAGACACAGATGTGTATAACGGACTTTTGGACTCAGTGGGAGAGGGAGAGGGTGAGATGACTTGGGAGAATGGTATTGAAACATGTATAATATCATGTAAGAATCGAATTGCCAGTCTATGTCCGATGCAGGATATGGCACACTTGGGGCTGGTACGCGGGGATGACCCAGAGAGATGTTGTGGGGAGGGGGGGCGGGAGGGGGGCTCAGGTTTGGGGATGCATGTACACCCGTGGTGGATTCATGTCAATGTATGGCAAAACCAATAGAGAATTGTAAAGTAAATAAAAAATAAATAAATTTAAAAAAAAAGAAGTCAAGTGGAAGAAACATTAAAAATTACATTGTTATCCAAAAAAAAAAAAAAAAATGGTTTTGCACATGGACACCAAGGCGGGGAATGAGTGGGATGAATTGGGAGATTGGGATTGACATATATACACTACTAATGTATAAAATAGATAACTAATGGGAACCTACTGTGTAACACAAGGAACTCTACTTAATGCTCTGTGGTACCCTAAAGGGAAAGGAAATCCCCAAAAGAGGGGATATGTGTACACATAAAGCTGATTCACTCTGCTGTACAGCAGAAACATATTATAAAGCAACTATACTCCAATAAAATAAATAAATAAAAAATAGTTTTAACATCTAATAGGGTAAACTCTGGGAGTTGGTGATGGACAGGGAGGCCTGACGTGCTGTGGTTCATGGAGTCGCAAAGAGTTGGATACGACTGAGCGACTGAACTGAATGGTAAATATCCATGGATATAATTCAACAAAAACTCTTTGAGGTCCTCAATAATTTAGCGTATAAGGGAGGTGGAGTGTGAGAACAAGTGTCTGAGAACCAAGACTCTAACCCAGACCCACAGAGAGATTCAGCCTCACTCGTCCAAAGCAGTGATCTGCTCACGGACATGTTTAACGTTGGTTCCTTCCAATCTCTGCCTCAGTCTCCTTATGATTCTGGTCTTAAGGTCCGATATGAGGGAATCCAAATTAAGGCACCTGAGATTTTTGGACGGTGCTTGGGAATCTGCCTCTTAATAAGTGACTTGAGTGATCTGATGGCTTATGGACCTCTCCGAGCTAAGATCTTCACAAATACCTCACAGAAAGTGGGAGTAGGCTGTGGAGGATATTGAAAGTTTGCACTTGAACCACCATAATGGCCTGTACATGTCTGTGTACCAACTTTCACACTTACACACAATCTCTTTAAGTATGTAACTCCTAATGCCTCTAAGTTTAGATTTTGTCTCATCTCCCAGCTCTCCAGGGTTTTCTTAGTCTCCATATCAATCTGTTTGTCTTTCTTATAAACTCTTTATGCATAGTGCAGTCAAGTACCTAAATACTATGTGTGTGATATAGTTCTAGATCTATAGTGAGGGTTGAGTTAATTTGAAGTATGTTGTTTTCATTGCTGACATTATGAAATTCTTAGTTAAAAGACACATTATCATAAAAGAGAAAGTGTTTGAATTGGGTAACCAGCATCCATACTAGCAGACAGCAGTGTATGTTAAGGAAGGTTAACAGCATTTATACTAGTTAATGTCTGCATTGAAATGTTTGTTTCTTTATGTCAAGATTTAACATTCCTTTCATGAGTAGCAGTCTAGTGCAGTGGGACTGCATTTTAGTCTCTAAATAGCTGTGTGACTAAGTCACTGGGCTCTTATGGAAATTGCAAAAGAAAACAATTGTAAAACATAGCCCAATGAATCTCACAAAGTAAACATTCCATAAATATTAGCTGTTATAACTATCACTACCCAACCATGATTTTAATCCTCAAGTACAAGTACTTATAGTATTTTTAGTGAGTTGCAGAAAAGACATCCATGTTTGAAACCAACATAAAAGAGCACATAGGTGCTGAAAGACAAGACACAGGCTTGGGAGCTCAAACGTTCAGAGAAGAAGGGAATCAGAAAACCTCGTTATGATGAGAAATTCTACCCTGGCTGTGTGACTTGAAGCATTTGTCTTCGAAAACTAATTTCTGTCCTCAGATGGACCCAGAGTCTGTCATACAGAGAGAAGTTTAAGTCAGAAGAGAAAAACAAATATCATATACTAATACATATATGTGGAATCTAGAAAAAATGGTACAGATGAAACTATTTGCAGGGCAGAAATAGAGATGGAAATGCAGAGAGTGGACATGTGGACACAGTGGGAAGGGGAGGGCAGGGTGAATGAAGAGATAAGGTTTGACATAAATACATTACCGTGTGTAAAATAGATAGCTCACAGGACCTGCTGTATAGCACAGGGAGCCCAGCTTAGTGCTCTGTGATGACCTAGATGGGCAGGATGCTGGGGATACGGGGGTGAGAGGGATGTCTGAGAGGGAGTTTGAATATGTGTACTTACAACTGATTCACTGTTGTATAGCAACTTAACAAAACATTGTAAAGCAACTGTATCCCAATTAAAAAACAAAAGACGATAACAGCTCATACTTCACACAGCAGATTAAACGTACAATGTGTAAGACTGCCAAAGCTTGGGCTGCTTCCCAAGTCAGAATTGGGATCCTGTATATCAGCTCAGCCAGGACACTCTGGAAGGGCTCTAAGGGCTTTTTGCCTCCCATGATGTGGTGATGATTTGGGTTAGAGAACATCTTTTTCTTTCAAAGGTATTTCATCACATAATGCTTAAATATTTTCCTGGGAAGAATTGTAGTCACTATTCCCATTCCTAGTTGGTAGAATTGAGATACCAATCATTCCTTTGGAACTTCCAAGAGGACATCTTTATGGAAGAACATTTCTCTCCATTCTTTCCTTACAAAATCCCTAAAATGAATTCTATTATACATACGTATGTCTATGTATATATATGACATACTGATACATGTATTATGATTTTGTTTGCCCATCTTATAGTAAACAGCTCTTTAAAAAAAAAAAAAAGAGCTGTTTACTATAAGATGGACTTCCCTGGTGGCTCAGAAGTTAAAGTGTCTGCCTAGAATGCAGGAGACCAGGGTTTGATCCCTGGGTTGGGAAGATCCCCTGGAGAAGGAAATGGCAACGCACTCCAGTACTCTTGCCTGGAGAATCCCATGGAGGGAGGAGCCTGGCAGGCTACAGTCCATGGCGTCGCAAAGAGTTGGACACGACTGAGTGACTTCACTTGCTTTTTGTTAAATTAATTTTTTTGGAGTATAATTGCTTTACAATGTTGTGTTAGTTTCTACTGTACAGCAAAGTGAATCAACTGTACCTGTATGTACATCTTCTCTTTTTTTGGAATTCCTTTTTGAGTATATATGTGATAATTTATCATTCAGCACACCCGATGATTACTATTACTGACTATTACTTTCCCAATGCTTCATTTTATTGTTTACAAGATACCATTGATGTTTTAAAATGATGCCTTTAAAAAAATTGAAGTATAGGCGGTCCTAAGATGGTGGAGGAATAGGACGGGGAGACTACTTTCTCCCCCACAAATTCATCAAAAGAACATTTAAACGCTGAGTAAATTCCACAAAACAACTTCTGAATGCTGGCAGAGGACATCAGGCACCCAGAAAAGCAGCCCATTGTCTTCGAAAGGAGGTAGGAAAAAATATAAAAGACAAAAAGACAAAAGAGGTAGGGATGGAGCTCCGTCCCAGGCAGGGAGTCTTAAAAAGAGAGAAGTTTCCAAACACCAGGAAACACTCTCACTGCCGAGTCTTTGGAAGCACAGAGGGCAACATAACAGGGAAGAAAAATAAATAAATAATTAAAACCCACAGATTCCGTGCCCAACGATAACTCCCTCAGCAGAGAAGCAGTGCAGACACCTGCATCCGCCACTAGCAAGCGGGGGCTGGGCAGGGAGGCGCAGGCTGCATTGCTTAGAGTAAGGACTGGGCCTGAATGCCCAGAGGGCAATCAGAGAGAACTAACTTGGGATAGCAAACCAAACTGCAGGATAGCTACCACGCGAAAAGCCCTAACCTAAGACACCGCCAGGCCCGCACACAGAACAAAGGACTGAACAGAACTAGCCGGCTGCAGACCACCCCCCTCTGGTGACAGGCAGCCAGAGCCGGAAGGGGGCAATCACAGCCCCAGAAAGACATTATCTACCAAACTGCAAGAAGGCTTCTTTGCTAACTAAGACTTCTTGGGGTTCTGGACAGTCAACATCAGCCTGAGAAGGTGTGCTGGTTGTACCCCCAGAAAACCTAGCGGCAGGGATGGGGGAGGCGATAAGGCGCAGCTACCATGCTCGCCAAACACCTCATCACCTGAGCTGCTCAGACCTGGGAAGGACACAAAACGCAGGCCAATGGAGTCTGCGCCTCTGAGGACTACCTGAGCGCCTGAACCTGAGCGGCTTAGACCTGGGGGGTGCATGCAGCCCAGGGCCAGCCTCGGACGGTTCCTGGTGGAGCAACCTAGAGCCTGAGCTGTGTGGGCAGGGAGGGCACAGGTGCTGTGAGCAGGGGCAGGCCTCGTGTGGCTGAGATATTGCAAGCACACGCCAGTGTTATTTGTTTGCAGCGTCCCTCCCCCCAACAGCGTGACTGAACAAGTGAGCCTAAAAAAGTGTCCACCACTTCCCCCTTGCATCAGAGTGGAAATCAGACACTGAAGAGACCAGCAAACAGAAGAAGCTAAAACAGAGGGAACCGCCTTGGAGGTGACAGGTGCAATAGATTAAAACCCTGTAGTTAGTACGGACTACATAGGAAGGGGCCTATAGATCTTGAGAAATATAAGTTGGACCAAGGAACTATCCAAAAATGAACTGACCCCACACTGTCCACACCACCACCAGAGAAAGTCCTAGATATATTTTTACTATTTTTATGATCATATTTTTCCTTTTTTTTTAGCTTTTAAAAAATCTTAAGTCCTCTATTACTCCTTTAATTTTTCATTTTTATAACCTACTATTACTTTTCAAAAAAAAGGATCCTATTTTTAAAAGCAAACTTCATATATATATATATTTAAATAATTTTTGTGACTTTGTTCTTTTTTTCTTCTTCTTTTCTTTAATATTGTATTTTTGAAAATCCAGCCTCTACTTTAAATTTTTAATCTTTACTTTTTGGTATTTGTTATCAATTTTGTACCTTTAAGAACCCAAACTTCAGTATTCATTTTTACTTGGGAGTGAGATTACTGGCTTGACTGCTTTCTCCCGCTTTGGGCTCTCCTTTTTCTCCACCAAGTCGCCTCTGTCTCATCTCTCCCCCTTCTCTTCTCTACCAAAATCTGTGAATCTCTGTGTTCCAGATGGTGGAGACCACTTAGGGAACTGATTACTGGCTGGATCTGTCTCTCTCCTTTTCATTCCCCCCTTTTATCCTCCTGGCCACCTTTGTCTCCTTCCTCCCTCTTCTCTTCTCTGTATAACTCCGTGAACATCTCTGCATGGTCCAGACTGTGGAGCACTCATAAGGAAGTGATTACTGGTTAGCTTACTCTCTCCTTTCTTGATTCCACCTCATCTCATTCAGATCACCTCTAACTCCCTCCTCCCTCTTCTTTCCTCCATGTAACTCTGTGAACCTATCTGGGTCTCCCTCACTGTGGAGAAACTTTTCACCTTTAACCTAGATGTTTTATCAATGGTGTTGTATAGAAGGAGAAGTCTTGAGACTACTGTAAAAATAAGACTGAAAACCAGGAGTAGGAGGCTTAAGTCCAAATCCTGAGAACACCAGAGAACTTCTGAAACCAGGGAACATTAATTGATAGCAGCTCATCAAACGCCTCCATGCCTACACTGAAACCAAGCACCACCCAAGGGCCAACAAGTTCTAGAGCAAGACATACCACGCAAATTCTCTAGCAACACAGCAACACAGCCCTGAGCTTCAATATACAGGCTGCCAAAAGTTACTCCAAAACCATTGACATCTCTTAACTCATTATTGGACACTTCACTGCACTCCAGAGAGAAGAAATCCAGCTCCACCCACCAGAACACCGACACAAGCTTCCCTAACCAAGAAACCGTGACAAGCCACCTGTACAACCCCACCCACAGCAAGGAAACTCCACAATAAAGAGAACTCCACAAACTGCCAGAATACAGAAAGGCCACCCCAAATGCAGCAATATAAAAAAGATGAAGAGACAGAGGAATATACAACAGGTAAAGGAACAGGAGAAATGCCCACCAAACCAAACAAAAGAGGAAGAGATAGGGAATCTACCTGATAAAGAATTCCGAATAATGACAGTGAAAATGATCCAAAATCTTGAAATAAAAATGGGATCACAGATAAATAGCCTGGAGACAACAATTGAGAAGATGCAAGAAAGGTTTAACAAGGACCTAGAAGAAATAAAGGAGTCAATATATAATGAATAATGCAATAAATGAGATAAAAAAATCTCTGGAGGCAACAAATAGTAGAATAACAGAGGCAGAATATGGAATTAGTGAGATAGAAGATAGAATGGTAGAAACAAATGAATCAGAGAGGGAAAAAGAAAAATGAATTAAAAGAAATGAGGACAATCTCAGAGACCTCCAGGACAATATTAAATGCTCCAACATTTGAACAATAGGAGTCCCAGAAGAAAAAGACAAAAAGAAAGACCGTGAAAAAATACTGTAGGAGATAATAGTTGAAAATTTCCCTAAAATGGGGAAGGAAATAATCACCCAAGTCCAAGAAACCCAGAGAGTCCCAAACAGGATAAACTCAAGGTGAAACACCCCAAGACACATGTTAATCAAATTATACAAAGATCAAACACAAAGAACAAATATTAAAAGCAGGGGAAAGGGAAAAACAACAACACACAAGGGGATTCCCATAAGAATAACAGCTGATCTTTCAATAGAAACTTTTCAGGCCAGGAGGGAATGGCAAGACATACTTAAGTGATGAAAGAAAATAACCTACAGCCCAGATTTCTGTACTCAGCAAGGATCTCATTCAAATATGAAGGAGAAATATAATAAGACAAGCAAAAGCTGAGAGAATTCAGCACCACCAAACCAGCTCTCTAACAAATGCTAAAGGATATTCTCTAGACAGGAAACACAGAAAGGGTGTATAAACCAGAACCCAAAACAATAAAGTAAATGGCAACGGGATCATACTTGTCAATAATTACCTTAAACGTAAATGGGTTGAATGCCCCAACCAAAAGACAAAGACTGGCTAAATGGATACAAAAACAAGACCCCTATATATGTTGTCTACAAGAGACCCACCTCAAAACAGGGGACACATACAGACTGAAAATGAAGGGCTGGAAAAAGATATTCCATGTAAATAGAGACCAAAAGAAAGCAAGAGTAGTAATAATCATATCAGATAAAATAGACTTTAAAACAAAGGCTGTGAAAAGAGACAAAGAAGGCCACTACATAATGATCAAAGGATCAAGCCAAGAAGAAGATATAACAATTATAAATATATATGCACCCAACATTGGAGCACCGCAATATGTAAGACAAACACTAACAAGTATGAAAGGGGAAATTAACAATAACACAATCATAGTGGGAGACTTTAATACCCCACTCACACCTATGGATAGATCAACCAAACAGAAAATTAACATGGAAACACAAACTTTAAATGATACAATAGACCAGTTAGACCTGATTGATATCTATAGGACATTTCACCCGAAAACAATGAATTTCACCTTTTTCTCAAGTGCATACAGAACCTTCTCCAGGATATATCACATCCTGGGCCATAAATCTAGCCTTGGTAAATTCAAAAAAACTGAAATCATTCCAAGCACCTTTTCTGACCACAATGCAGTAAGATTAGATCTCAATTACAGAAGAAAAACTATTAAACATTCCAACATATGGAGGCTGAACAACACACTGCTGAATAACCAACAAATCACAGAAGAAATCAAAAAAGAAATCAAAATATGCATAGAAGTGAATGAAAATGAAAACACAACAACCCCAAACCCGTGGGACACTGTAAAAGCAGTGCTAAGGGGAAAGTTCATAGCAATACAGGCATACCTCAAGAAACAAGAAAAAAGTCAAATAAATAACCTAACTCTACACCTAAAGCAACTAGAAAAGGAAGAAATGGAGAACCCCAGGGTTAGTAGAAGGAAAGAAATCTTAAAAATTAGGGCAGAAATAAATGCAAAAGAAACAAAAGAGACCATAGCAAAAATCAACAAAGCCAAAAGCTGGTCCTTGGAGAGGATAAATAAAATTGACAAACCATTAGCCAGACTCATCAAGAAACAAAGGGAGGAAAACCAAATCAACAAAATTGAAATGAAAATGGAGAGATCACAACAGACAACACAGAAATACAAAGGATCATAAGAGACTACTATCAGCAATTATATGCCAATAAAATGGACAACTTGGAAGAAATGGAAAATTTCTTAGAAAAGTACAACTTTCCAAAACTGAACTAGGAAGAAATAGGAAATCTTAGCAGACCCATCACAAGCAAGGAAATTGAAACTGTAGTCAGAAATCTTCCAGCAAACAAAAGCTCAGGTCCAGACTGCTTCACAGCTGAATTCTACCAAAAATTTCGAGAAGAGTTAACACCTATCCTACTCAAACTCTTCCAGAAAGTTACAGAGAAAGGTAAACTTCCCAACTCATTCTATGTGGCCACCATCACCTTGATACCAAAACCTGACAAAGATGCCACAAAAAAGAAAACTACAGGCCAATATCACTGATGAACATAGATGCAAAAATCCTCAACAAAATTCTAGAAATCAGAATCCAACAACACATTAAGAAGATCATACACCATGACCAAGTGGGCTTTATCCCAGGGATGCAAGGATTCTTCAATATCTGCAAATGAATCAGTGTAATACACCACGTTAACAAATTGAAAAATAAAAGCCATATGATTATCTCAATAGATGCAGAGAAGGCCTTTGGCAAATTTCAACATTGATTTATGATAAAAACTCTCCAGAAAGCAGGAATAGAAGGCACTTATCTCAACATAATAAAGGCTATATATGACAAACCCACAGCAAACATTGTCCTCAATGGTGAAAAATTGAAAGCATTTCCCCAAAAGTCAGGAACAAGACAAAGCTGCCCACTTTCACCACCTATTCAACATAGTTTTTGAAGTTTTGGCCACAGCAATCAGAGGAGAAAAAGAAATAAAAAGAATCCAAATTGGAAAAGAAGAAGTAAAACTCTCACTGCAGATGACATGATCCTCTACCTAGAAAACCCTGAAGACTCCACCAGAAAATTACTAGAGCTAATCAATGAATATAGTAAAGTTGCAGGATATAAAAACACACAGAAATCCCTTGCATTCCTATACACTAATAATGAGAAAATAGAAAAACTAAGGAAACAATTCCATTCACCGTTGCAACAAAAAGAATAAAATACTTAGGAATATATCTACCTAAAGAAACTAAAGACCTATATATAGAAAACTATAAAACACTGGTGAAAGAAATCAAAGAGAACACCAACAGATGGAGAAATATACCATGTTCATGGATTGGAAAAATCAATATAGTGAAAATGAGTATACTTCCCAAAGCAATCTATAGATTCAATGCAATCCCTATCAAGCTACCAATGGTATTTTTCACAGAGCTAGAACAAATAACTTCACAATTTGAATGGAAATACAAAAAACCTTGAATAACCAAAGCAAACTTGAGAAAGAGGAATGGAACTGGAGGAATCAACCTGGCTGACTTCAGGCTCTACTACAAAGCCAAAGTTATCAAGACACTATGGCACTGGCACAAAGAGAGAAATGTAGATCAATGGAACAAAATAGAAAGCCCAGAGATAAACCCACGCACTTATGGACACCTTATCTTTGACAAAAGAGGCAAGAATATACAATGGAGAAAAGACAATCTAAATAACAAGTGGTGCTGGGAAAACTGGTCAACCACCTGTAAAAGAATGAAACTAAAACACTTTCTAACACCATACACAAAAATAAACTCAAAATGGATTAAAGATCTAAACGTAAGACCAGAAACTATAAAACTCCTAGAGGAGAACATAGGCAAAACACTCTCCCGACATAAATCACAGCAGGATCCTCTATGACCCACCTCACAGAATATTGGAAATACAAGCAAAAATAAACAGATGGGACCTAATTAAAATTAAAAGTTCTGCACAACAAAGGAAACTATAAGCAAGGTGAAAAGACAGCCTTCAGAATGGGAGAAAATAATAGCAAATGAAGCAGCTGACAAAGAACTAATCTCAAAAATATACAAGTAACTCCTGCAGCTCAATTCCAGAAAAATAAACGACCCAATCAAAAAATGGGCCAAAGAACTAAACAGACATTTCTCCAAAGAAGACATACAGATGGCTAACAAACACATGAAAAGATGCTCAACATCACTCATTATCAGAGAAATGCAAATCAAAACCACAATGAGGTACCATTTCACGCCAGTCAGAATGGCTGTGATCCAAAAGTCTACAAGCCATAAATCCTGGAGTGGGTGTGGAGAAAAGGGAACCCTCTTACACTGTTGGTGGGAATGCAAACTAGTACAGCCACTATGGAGAACAGTGTGGAGATTCCTTAAAAAACTGGAAATAGAACTGTCTTATGACCCAGCAATCCCACTACTGGGCATACACATTGAGGAAACCAGAATTGAAAGAGACACATGTACCCCAATGTTCATTGCAGCACTGTTTATAACAGCCAGGACATGGAAGCAACCTAGATGTCCATCAGCAGAGGAATGGATAAGAAAGCTGTGGTACATATACACAGTGGAGTATTACTCAGCCATTAAAAAGAATGCATTTGAACCAGTTCTAATGAGGTGGATGAAACTGGAGCCTATTGTACAGAGTGAAGTAAGCCAGAAAGAAAAACACCAATACAGTATACTAACACATATATACGGAATTTAGAAAGATGGTAATAATAACCCTCTATGCGAGACAGCAAAAGAGACACAGATGTATAGAACAGTCTTTTGGACTCTATGGGAGAGGGAGAAGGTGGGATGATTTTGGAGAATGGCATTGAAACATGTATACTATCATATAAGAAACAAATCACCAGTCAAGGTTTGATGCAGGATACAGGATGCTTGGGGCTGGTGCACTGGGATGACACAGAGGGATGGTAAGGGGAGGGAGGTGGGAGGGGGGTTCAGGATTGGGAACATGTGTACACCCATGGCGGATTCATGTTGATGTACGGCAAATCCAATACAATATTGTAAAGTAATTAGCCTCCAATTAAATAAACTTAAAAAATTGAAGTATAGTTTATCTATGATTTAACATGTTTCAGACATACAGCAAAATGATTCAGTTATTCATGGATATGTCTGTTCTTTTTCAGATTCTTTTCCATTATAGGCTATTCCAAAATATTGAATACAATGCTATATTGTATAGCATTTATTGTTTATGTATTTCACATATATTAATAGTAGTGAGTATCTGTTAATCCCAAATTCCTAGTTTATTCCCCCCATGCAATTTCCCCATTAGTAGCCATCAGTTTGGTCTTCCCTGGCGGCTCCGTGGTAAAGAATCCTCCTGCCAATGCAGGAGATGTGGGTTCAATCCCTGAGGTGGGAAGATTCCCTGGAGAAGGAAAAGGCAACACACTCCAGTATTCTTGCCTGGGAAATCTCATGGACAGAGAAAAGCCTGGAGGGCCACAGTCCATGCAGTCACAAAGAGTTAGACACTATTTAGGAAATAAAAACAAGAGCAAACCATGTTTGTTTTCTATGTCTGGGAGTCTATTTCTGCTTTGTAAATAAGTTCATTTAAGATATCATTTTTAGAAAAGACATACTATTTGTGTACAGCGTAGAAGGAAAAGACAATGCTGCTACTTAAACTGTGATGTAGTACCTCCCTAGAACTTTGAATTTTGATTCATACCTGTTAAAAGAGCATCTTATGACATTTAAATGTGAATTTGTGTTGTATATCAATTTTTTGTATACATAAGAAGGAAACCATGAAACTATCATTATGGTGTTCTTAAAATGTCTTCACATCTATATCCTTTAAATCATTTTTAATTGTTTTTAAAATCTTTTTGTTCAGCATCCTCTATATTAGCTAAGCTGCTCAAACTTTTTCTTCAGTTTGGATGTTGACATTTTCCTGTTTGTTTTTTTTCCCCTCAGTTGAATTGCATGCTGCCAGCCAGAAGTTTAGTAGCTTCTGATCAAAGTCACTGTAAAGTTTTGACAAACTGATACTTGGCAGTTCTGAGTGAATAACTTGCTCACACCAATTCTTCATTGCTTTGAAATTTCTTTAAACTATTTTGTGGAATTTGGCAACTTTTCCTGTCTTCAGTTGCATTGTTTGGTCTGCGATAGGAAATCCTCTGGCATGTGTTTCAATAATCAAACATAGCACAGCTTCATCTCCTTGTGGGTATGCCATGCCAGAAAGTGTGGAATTGTGGTTGTACCAGTCAGAGTGGGCTTGATGATGCCCAAACCTCTGTGGCTTAAAACCACCACGTTTATTCTTGTTCGTGCTACGTGTTCTTCTGGGTTGGCTGGGAACTTTTCTTCACATCATCCTTTGTCCAAGATTCATTCTGATGAAATAGACATTGTTGGGAACATTGCTGGTCATTGTGGCTTAAGGGGAGAAATAGAAGTCATAAGTTGTTCACAGCTTTTAAGGTTACCCATACAGCTGGTGCTCACATTTCTCTGGCCAGAGGATATCCTCTGATCATATCCATCATCAGGGATTCGGAGAAGTACAATCACACCAAATGTCTGGAAGAAGGGGGATATTTAGTAGACAGCAATAATGTCTACTACTGTTTTCCTTTGTGGCAAAAGATACTGTTTGCCCTCTTCACTCCATATGGAACATACTTATTCCATCTTAAAAGAAATTGACTCAAACTCAACTCATTCCCTACAGCTACTTGAAAGACTAGCTATATGGATGATGTCAGGTGGTTTCTTCACTGGGGAAGGTGTGCAGTGACTTCCATGTCAGCTTTGAATGTAGTTTCTCTAGATTCAGAGACCTACAAACTAAAAAGACTTCTTGTTCTGCTCCCTCTACCACCTAACTCATCCAATTAACCTATGGGTAGAACAGGAGCCCTGACTCTCAGCACTTCTGTTCATGGAGGGGAAGAAGGAGAGAAGTGCGCTAGTCACTCTTTCAAAGCAGTTTTGAAATCCCCCTGGGCAGACATGACAAAGGGCTACTGGTTTCGTGGTGGGGAACATTCCTGATTAACTTATAGGGATATCTTCTAACTCGTCTATTTTCTGTTAACGTTAGATCCACTCTCTAGGAGATTTTATTCTTGCCATTCTTTTTGTCTATGACTGTAGAAGGCCTTGGCAGATATACCGTCTTAGGGCCTGGATGCTTTCTTAACCCATTATCTGTATATGTTCACCCCAGAGATGTAGTAATAACTTCAAGAAAATAGACAATAATAAAATATTATAAAATAATTAAAAAGTGGTGAGTTTTGAGCATTATCTTGGTTTTTGACAGAATTTATGTAATTTAAAAATAATGGTGGTATTTAACAACCATCTTGCTGCTGCTGCTACTGCTGCTAAGTCACTTCAGTTGTGTCCGACTCTGTGCGACCCCATAGACGGCAGCCCACCAGGCTCACCCGTCCCTGGGATTCTCCAGGCAAGAACACTGGAGTGGGTTGCCATTTCCTTCTCCAGGGCATCAAAGTGAAAAGTGAAAGTGAAGTCTCTCAGTCGTGTCCGACTCTTTGCGACCCCATGGGCTGCAGCCTACCAGGCTCCCCTGTCCATGGGATTTTCCAGGCAAGAGTACTGGAGTGGGGTGCCATGGCCTTCTCCAACAACCATCTTACAAGTTTCTAAAAAATATAACCATTAAGCTTGTATGCTGCTGCTGCTGCTAAGTCACTTCTGTCATGTTCGACTCTGTGCGATCCCATGGATAGCAGCCTACCAGGCTTCTCTGTCCATGGGGGTCTCCAGGCAAGCATACTGGAGTGGGTTGCCATTTCCTTCTCCAAGCTCATATGAGTCAGTTCAAAACACCATTACCTTAGTCCATTCAGATATGATAACTGAGTGTGATGGCCATGCACTTTAATTCTTCCTTTGAGACTGAGCCCTAACTTTCTATTATTGCTTCATCTTTTTATCAGTTTGGGGATTGAAAAGCAGTTCCCCCAACAAGTTCTGGAATGCCCACCTGAGAGCAGAAGAAACTCCCAGTTTATGAACAATGAAGTTTGGAGAGGAGTTTGGAGATGGGATGGATCTTCAGAGCCTTCCCCCAGCCTCCAGAACTGTGAGAAATAAATATTTGTTGTCTAAAGTCACACCTGTTATAGTACTCTGTTATGGCAACTTGAACTAAGACAGAGGGTGTTGTATCAGGAAAACTGAGTGAGCAGCAACAAAACAGACCAATAAATGTATCTGCAGGAATTCCATAGATAAAAGTTGGCACCCCTAGTGGCTAGTTCATATGGTCTGGGGCCATATTGCTTGGAGGGTGTGACTTATTCCAGTTACTGTACAGGATGGGCAGAGTTAGTCATAGCTGAGGCTAAATATATACTTATTTGGCAACAGAGAAAAAAATCAGTTATATTTTTAATCTGTTATATATATGTGGTATAAGGACTGGAATGATACTGAAATGGGCAGCAAAAGGTGAGAGGTAGTAGCTGGCCTGATTTGTTGGAATGAGTAAAAGAAGGAAGAAAAGATTTGTATAGAAAGTATTCCGGGCAAAGCTGACCATATTTAATTTACTGGTGTAGTCCGTCATTCCTCTCTCCTCTCACCAAGCCCATCACCCGCCTTCCCATGGCTGTTTGGTTAGGGCAAGTGGGAGAAGGAAAGAGTTATGGTTCTAGGGATAGGATTTAATTTTGGAGTAGAAACTACTCTACATTGTTTACCCATTTCCCAAGAGGGTTCTGAGGATTTTTACTGATGGGATAGTTGAGAATATTATCCATAAAGCCCAAAGGTACATCATTTAAAATACTGCCTAGACTTTCATTGCCTTTAGGAAGGCACAGATGTTGAATCATACTGAATTTTATATTTTAAATATACATAAAATTTTACTTCTAATGACATGTGATTCTAATTACAATTATTTCCTTATGCCATGTAAGTGTGCATCTTATATACCTTTTATGGTGAAGGTTGCTGGACCTATTAAGAAACATTCCTAACTTATGTGCTGTGCATTAGGTTTTAAAGTCAGTGCTTGCTGAAAGTGCTAGTACATTCATTTACTCCAAATTTCTTCCAAACACGTTAAATGAACTTGTAGGATTAGGCACAGTAGATTTGCTGCTTTAAAAAAATAACATATTTTGATTTAACTTGCCATATTTTTCTTAATTCCCTCTGCCCAACTCTTTGAATAAGAAGCAAGATTTCTGGAGAAAACACTCTTGGTACATATACCGGTCCTCCTCAGTTGGTAGATAGCAATGCTGCTATGATTGAATCTCCCAGTGGGATGGTTGTTTTCAAAAGATTGACACTGGGGCCCTGGTTATGATACTACAGTCCCAATCAGTCTTTTATTATTCTTGCTCTGTAACCTGACGTTGGTTCAGGAAGAGGAAATCCTTGGGCTTAATGAAGACAATCAGCCTAAGGTCAGGAGGGTAATACTAAACAGACTGAAAGTTAAGGTAGTGTGGAAATAAGGAAGAAGGAAAGGCTGGAGTGGATTCAAAGGTTAGACTCAAAGATGGAAGCCAAATGCACCTGGAAGGCAAAATATACTTGAACCCTAAAATATACATAGCCCTGGGGAGATATAAAAATAAATCAAGCTTATTTAGTTTATTGCCTTTCCACTTCCCTGGTGGCTTGTCCAGCTGTTCCCCAACTTTGGGCAGGTGGTTTGTGGGCCTGATTTTTAGGTGTTTATCATGGGGTGCCTACTAGAACAGCTGCTGGGAAAAGGGGCCCTCAAGGCCTTCGTTACACATCAGTTCCCAAACTTCACAGTTCCTGATATTAAAGTGCTTTGATTGGAGATTATAGTGTTTCATTTAAATTTCAAATGACACATTGCAATGTACTTTTAGGTAATCTGTAATGTGCCTCTGGGCATAGCACAGTTTTTTTTTTTTTTTTAATTTTTATATAGGTGTCTAAGTTGCACAAGAGAATGGGAATGCTTTAGCTTAAAATGAGTAAGCAGCCCCTTCTTTTCTGTTAGCTGCATTGCCCCTTGCAGACCTGGATATGGGTAATAAAATATCATATGAAAGTTACTGATTATTGAAAACGGAGTCTCTTTTGCAAAAGCCATTGAGAGTTGGCCATAAGTTTTCCCTGAAAGGTAGTTGTTATTAATACCATTTTACAGATGAGGAAATCAAAGGCTGCTTAAATGAGACTCATAAATTCTTATAGACTAGCATTGTGGTCAGAAGGCTGGACTGTGGGGAAAAATGCCTGGATTTGAGTCTTGGCTCCTTCACATATTATCTATGTTGCTCTGAGCAAGTTATTTATCGTTTTCATATTTTCACATCTGAAAAGAGAAATAACATTAGTTTCTGCCTCATAGGATTATTATGAGGAATGATGAGTTCATATGTTTAAAGCACTTAGAATAATGCCTGGTACATGATAAGTGTGATGAAAGTGTTCATATAGATTCACAGACTCTTATCTGAAACCCTGAGGGACAGATAGGTTTTGGAATTCATAATTTTTCCAGATTTTACAAAGGTGATATGAGACAAAAGTTCATTTTATTATACTTAACAGCTATAGAGTCTGAGCATACTGTAATCAACTGGATAATTCTGCAGCTAAATGGATGGGCAGTCATGCTAACTGGGAAAACATGTATAAACAGGCTTATATTAGCTTAGGCCAGGTTTAGGTACTAAGTCAGTTACAAAATTTTGGATTTGAGAGCCTTTCTATGTTTTTAAGTTATGGATGAGGGATTGTGGATCTGAAATAACATTGAATGGTAGATATATTATTGAATCTATTTTCAAGGTTCAGGCTAGAATTTTGAGCCAACATTCTTTCTCTCATGGTTTTGCAAAATGAAAACAGAACTTCAGTGGTTTGATCAAGGTCACACAACTGCTCACCAATGGTTTGGTCAAGGTTGTACAACTGCTCATATCAAGTATGGGACTATATTCTTGGTTTCTTGATGTTGAGCCTAATGTTCTGCATGAAACACAAATGTTTCCAGAAGTATACTCCCTCCAAAACTAATCCCATGCAAAATAATGCTTAGTCCAATCAAAAAGGAGTTTTGGGATTTTTGTTTAGGAAACCTGTTTTTTCAGATTCCTTATTGTTCTGATGAGCATTGGGAGTCTACAAGAAGGAGGACTGTTACATACCTTTCCTAAACTTATTTGCCCATTCATTCCTATTTTGAGAACCTTTCAGGTATCACGTTTTAGTACATTTTGTTTTATGTTAGTCTAAACAAGACCTTTAAGGGTCCTTGCACTTAGTGGATACAGGCAGAATTGTGATTTCCATCTTTATAATGAATGATACCAGTTTCTTTTTAGGACATCATTCAAGAAGAGCTGTGTCCTTACTGAGCTCTCTGTTTCTGGTTGTGATTAGCTTGATTAAAAAGGCACTGCAGTACCCATAGTTAAGGGGTCCAGGAATCCCAGTATAGCAACTTCCAAGAATGTGAAGTCTTGAGTATTTATGGAAGACATTGATACAAATCATACTTTTTATTTTGCATAGAATGAGGTTCATAGATTAAAAAAAGAAGTGAACCCATAAAAACTGACTTCATCCTGTCTCCCATCTCACAACTCCACTAAAGGAGAACAATTTCCTTATCCTTTGGCTACTGAAGAATTTCAGTTTCATAATTTTCACCACAAGGCAGTGAGGGGGTTGATGCTTATAACATCTGTGGGTAAATCCTTGGGCTTGGATTGAAATGAACCTTCTGGTATGTATGCCCATGAGTCTTCTAAAGAAAACATGGTTTCTTTTAATGTTGATATTCCAGAAATGTTGCATAGACCCTTAGAAATGAGTTGTTCTTCCTAAAAATAATATCAGCTCTCTTGGATATGCTATGAGGAGGGTACATTATGTGCTTGAAGCGTTTTGTTCTGCTAAGGTACCATTGGGAAAACTTTTGGTTAGAAATTGATTGTTTAGAGTAAGAATTTAATGTGCTGTATTCCTGTGAAATCTTTTGTTCCCTAAGTATTTGCTGTTTATCTTTCTCTTATGAACCAACTAGCTTTTCTTCCAAGTTTATGCTATTTTTTATTTTTTAAAATGTTGACTACTTTGGGAGCAAGGCTTATATATACAGACTTCATTTATGCTACCAGCAGCCTAGTAAGTTTTTCATTAAAAGAACCCTTGAAAGGAGTGGTATTTACTTGGTTATACATGAATCATTCAGGCTCACCTGGGAAACTATATCGGAATCACAGCCTCAGTATTGATGCTGAAAACTTGTTCTCTGTATGCTGGTGCTGAATCAAATCTCAGAGACAGGATTTGGGGTGAAGTAGAAAAGAATAGCTTTATTGCTTTGCCAGGCAAAGGAGTGTTGCTGGCCAAAATCTTGGCCTTCTCTGCCCACCGAAGCTGAATGAAAAATATGGAGAGTTTGGAGGAAACAGAAAGGTGGCTTTTATTCGCAGCCTCTCAGCCAGCTGAGAAGGGGAAACAGCAGGCTCATGCCTCAAGAACTGTGCCTCCCCCTCCGCGAGAAGTCCAGGGGCTTAAAAAAGGCAAGGGCTCACAGTCAGGAGTTGGTGGTGGAGCAAAGGTGATAGGATCTTGATTTCTTCTTCTTGCATTATTTCAAAGACAGTCATAAGCTGGCGTCAGTAACCCAGTAATTGAGTCTGGCAGTTTGGTGGCCCTGTGGCCTGCTTTCTGATATGTAAATGCAAAGTGAAGGGTGTTATAAGGATAAACACCAGATAGGAGAATGTATTCAGCATAGAGTCAAAGAAGAAAATGTGAATTGTCGCTCCTGCAGAGTTAGGGGGCAGAAAAGCAAACTTAGTTATAGACATGCAGAGTTAGGGGTAGTTAAAGGAAAAACAAACAAAAAACCGGGAATGTTCAGGCCTGCTCACTGTTCTGTTTATCTTTGTTCTCAGGAAGGAGAAAGAGAAAGACTCATTCCTCTTTTTTCCTTTTCATTGCGGGGCTGGGGGTGGGGTTGGGGGATCGGCACGGGCTTGTGCCTGTGTCCCATCCTGGTGACGTTTGGTGAGGAGTGTTCTAGCAGTGGTTCAAGGGCAGAGCTGCTAGGGATCAGGATGTGTGCTGGGCCTGCAATCTTGTAGTCTGGCTTCAGGTAGTCTCTTGATGAGCTTCTTGAGGTTATCAAACTGTGACTGTCTCTGGGATGAAGGATGCTGACATCTTCTTTTTCATATTGTTCATGGGGTTCTCAAGGTAGGACTACTGAAGTTGTTTGCCATATCTTGATGAAAGTGAAAGAGGAGAGTGAAAAACCTGGCTTAAAACTAAACATTCAGAAAACTAAGATCATGGCATCCAGCCCCATCACTTCATGGCAAGTAGATGGGGAAACAATGGAAACAGTGAGAGACTTTATTTTCTTGTGCTCCAAAATCACTGAAGATGGTGACTGCAGCCATGAAATTAAAAGATGCTTGCTCCTTGGGAAAAAAGCTATGACCAACCTAGGCAGAATATTAAAAAAGCAGAGACGTTACATTGCCAACAAAGTTCTGTCTAGTCAAAGCTATGGTTTTTCCAGTAGTCATGTCTGGATGTGAGAGTTGGACTAAAGAAAGCTGAGCACCGAAGAATTAATGTTTTTTGAACTGTGGTGTTGAAGAAGACTCTTGAGAGTCCCTTGGACTGAAAGGAGATCAAACTAGTCAATCCTAAAGGAAGTCAGTCCTGAATATTAATCGGAAAGACTGATGTTGAAGCTGAAACTCCAATACTTTGGCCACCTGATGTGAAGTACTGACTCACTGGAAAATCCCCTGGTGCTAGGAAAGATTGAAGGTGGGAGGAGAAGGGGGAGACAGAGGATGAGATGGTTGGATGGCATCACTGACTCGATGGACATGAGTTTGAGTAAACTTCAGAAGTTGGTGACGGACAAGGAAGCCTAGGGTGATGCAGTCATGGGGTTGCAAAGAGTCAAACATGACTGAGGGACTGAACTGAGCTGAACATCTTCCTTTGTGTGTGTGCCCAGTCACTTAGTTGTGTCTGACTCTTTGCAACCCTGTGGATTGTAGCCCACCAGGCTCCTCTGTTCATGGAATTTTCCAAGCAAGAATACTGGAGTGGGTTGCCATTTCCTCCTTCAGAGGATCTTCCTGATCCAGAGATCAAACCATGTCTCTTGTGTCTCCTGCATTGACAGGTGGATTTGTTACCACTAGTATGAGATGGTTGGATGGCATTGCTGACTCAATGGACATGAGTTTGAGCAAACTCCAGGTGACAGTGAAGGACAGGGAAGCCTGGTGTGCTGCAGCCCATGGGATCTCAGAGAGGTGGACCCAGCTGAGTGACTGCACAACAACAAGCGCTACCTGGGAAGCCCAATACATCTTCCTTTGGTTGGGGGTTTAGTTCTGTAGAAGAGCTCAAAGATACTATTCTGTGTCTCCTTTGAGGCAGAACCAGGATGCTGCCTAAAGGCTGCTCTATTTTTTTCTTGGCTGCTCCTCCCTTGTCTTTGTATCCCCTCCCTTCCCTGATTAGCAACTGTTTGAATCTGCCCTTTTGAACTCAGGAAATGTCGTGGAGGCTGGAGTCTATTCCTCACAAATAAAATATGGAAGACACAGAAGAGCTTCTGTGCCTAGGAGCCCCACAGAGTCCTGCTAGGTTTCAGTATTTTTTAAGTTTCTGGATGATTCTGTTAGGGGAAGCACACTGACTGAAGCCACCCACCCTGGTCAGGCCCTTTAGTAACCATTCACATGAGTGGTTTTATGACAGGAGATCCTGGTAAGGAATACGGAACTAATAAGCCACCACAACCAGAAGAGTTTGGGAAAGGTCAAAAGGAGACACCGTGTGTCCATCCACTTCCCAGAATTCCTCTCGCTAGCATCCATCTTGGCTGGGCAATGCCTGCACCACCAGAAAAGACTCTGAATTAGAATGATTGGCCAAAGACCACCTGGAAACTAATCCCATCATCATAAAACCGGAGACTGCGAGCCCCGTGGCGGAGCAGTTCTCCTGGGTTCCCTTACCCTACTGCTCTCCCCCCGGGTGCCCTTTCCCAATAAAATCTCTTGCTTTGTCAGCACATGTGTCTCCTCGGACAGTTCATTTCTGAGTGTTAGACAAGAGCCCAGTTTTGGGCCCTGGAAGGGGTCCCCCTTCCTGCAACAATTCTGTCTGGCCAAGATTGAGAAATATTATTTTAGGCCAAGTGGTTGGTTTATCCCACCTGATTCAGGTATTTTCATTAACCATACCTCAGGGCTAATAGTCTAGTAGTCTGTGAACTGAATGCTGCATAGAACAGTGTTAAATATGCCTGAATTAGAAAACCCATAGGCAAGATATGTGCTCTCCACTGCCCCCAGTCTCAACAATCTCTGTTGTGTTATACCCAGTCACTTTACATGCTTATGACATCTGTCTAGCAACCATGGGTATTTGAATCTGTGACTCTTGAGATACTGAGAGGGGTTCTCTAGTTCAAAACTATATTATATCATTAAGAGTATCTGAGAATGACAACATGTACATGAAAGGCTGAAGATATTTACTGTTTATGGGAGCCCAGATTACTAGTCCGGAGAAGGCAATGGCAACCCACTCCAGTACTCTTGCCTGGAAAATCCCATGGACGGAGGAGCCTGGTAGGCTGCAGTCCGTGGGGTTGCTAAGAGTCAGACACGACTGAGCGACTTCACTTTCACTTTTCACTTTCATGCATTGGAGAAGGAAATGGCACCCCACTCCAGTGTTCTTGCCTGGAGAATCCCAGGGACGGGGGAGCCTGGTGGGCTGCCATCTACGGGGTCGCACAGAGTCAGACAAGCCTGAAGCGGCTTAGCAGCAGCAGCAGCAGCAGATTACTAGTTGCACCCTTTAAGGAGAGTTTCCTTTGGGGCACAGAGGTGTTCCTAGGGGTGCTAGACAAACTGAAACCCCACACAGTGTCTATCACATGTGATCAGTGGCAGTGGAACCAGAGCAAAACTGACTCCTCCCTTGTGAGGAGTGACTAAAGGTAACATCTCTGAAGGAGAGGCAAAGAGGAAAAGAGTAGGGTGAGAAATAGGGTTAGCTGCTGAGAGGTAAGATCAAGTCCAGACTGAGGAAGGGTTAGGAGAAGTGTTCAGAATCAGGGTGGTGAGTAGGGGGGAATCTTTTGGCTTCACTGGGAGTGCCCTTTAAGTGTGACAGGTTGTTTTGTTGCTTTGTTTCAAGCTCAAATGCTGGACATCGATACCCACTATACCAGGGCCAGTGACTACAAGTACCTAAAGGTTTATTACTTAGGTATATGCAGGCAAGAGGTGGCCTTAGGAGAGGGGGCTGCCAGCAAGGTGGCTCTCTGACGTCTGAATGGAGAAAACCTGATTGTGGAGACAAATATAAGGCAGAAACCTTCTGGCTGGGATTTTGAGTAATGCCCAGGGAAGAATTTCCAATGCTTGCCCTCATGTAGGGGTAGATGAAAGGAATAGTTATGTTGCCTTTCATGTGACTTAGAAGGTTAGCAGAAGTGTGTCTGCATGATGTACAGAGAACAAAAAATTAGAGATCTTTCATTCTATGAATTCAATAAATTTTATTAAACAGCTACTATGGACAGACTCTGTGATCCAAACAGTTACAATCTCTGGGCAGAGAGAGACAAACACACAAATATACATCGTATTGAGTGGAAAGGATATGAGTAAGATGGAAAGTTATTTAAATAGAGTAGCCAGAGAAGGCCTTTCTGAAAAGGGAAATTTTTTCCTCCCAAGCATGGGAAGGGAGACCACTGGAAGGTTTTGAGCAGTGGATAAGAACAATCTGATTGACCACATATAAAGGAGGGATAATTTGTGGTTTACACACACTTATTGCAAAAGTCATTGAGGAAAGGAGTATGGAATGTGGATTAGAACCATGAGAACAAGGGTGTTCAGAGGAGGGAAGATAAATTTATTATGCAAAACCCTAGTAAGGAAACAGACTGGAAAATGTGCAACAATCAATTTGCCAAACATGGAATTTGTTGCTGAAAACTAAAGAAAAAAAGCCCTGAGCCTTTCACATAAAACATTTACTGGAGAAAGACAGACAAATTTGAAGTGCTTTCAGAGTGGACAGAGCCGTTTTGCTTCTAGCTTAAAAAAAAAAAAAAAAAAAAAAGCCCTTGGCAGTTGTAATCAATTGGGTAAATCTGGCTTGGATCAGTCTAAAGTACATTTGCTCTAAAATCTCAGATCTACTTTCAAAAGGCTGTACATGTGTATTCTTGTATCCCTTGAGTGAAAAATAGCTATGGTGCTGCCTGTTCTGTTTGCCAGGGCCTGTGAGAGCACTTAGCACTGGGTGCCTGGCTTAGCTGGAAGCACTGACCTGAAATCTGGTCTGGGTCCTCTTCCTTGGCATCCTTGTGGTTCACTGTTTGTGAATCTCTGTGTCTGATATCATCCTCCACTTGTCTATGATGAGATTCATGGAGGCTGGGCACTTTCTTTTTTAGCTTTTTATTTTATATTGGAGTATATTTTCAGGTGTATAGCAATTAAAATCAGGTGTATTCATGTATACATATACATGTATCTATTCTTTTCCCACTTAGGTAGTTACATAATATTGAGCAGGGTTCCCTATGCTGTGCAGTAGGTCCTTGTTGGTTATCTATTTTATTTTATTATTTATTTATTTATTTTGTTTTTGAAAATTTTATTTTCTGAGGGTAAAAACTACAAAACTGAATAAAGGAAAAAGAAAATAAAGGAAAAATATTTTATTATTTATTTATTTTAAATTGGAGCATAATTGCTTTTCAGTATTGTTCGTTTCTGCTGTACAACATGAATCAGCTATATGTGTATATATATCCCCTCTCTCTTGAGCCTCACAAAGCCCCCATCCCACACTTCTATATTCTCGTAGAGCACCAGGCTGAGCTACCTATGCTGTGCAGGAGCTTCCCACTAGCTGCAGTAGTGTATACATGTCAATGCTACTCTCTCAGTTCACCCCACCCCCTCCTCCCCACTCCCTCGGCCCCTGTGTCCAGAGTCTGTTCTCTATGTCTGTCTCTCTATTTCTGGGCTGGGCACTTTTCTTTTGCAGCTGATGATACACTAATTATAGAGTTAGGCTTCTCTTCTGCTATGATTATAGTTCAGTCCTTCCCAGTTTTCTGGTTCAGCTAAGTTCAGCCACAGTTTCTGCTCTTCTAACTAATACTCACTTACTGTTGCACACACCCACACAGAGCAAGTACCCTGGCAGTAACACTCTCAGAGCTTCGGGGATCTCAATGAAATGCCACCTCTCCATGAATGCCTTCTACAATTTCTGCTACTTCCATAGGGGACTTTAAAAAAACTCACTTTTCATATTGGAGATACAATTTATTTTAAGAAGAAAATTGGGGCTTCCCTGCAGTGCAGGAGGGGTTTGATCCCTGGATTGGGAAGATCCCCTGGAGGAAGGCGTGGCAACCCACTCCAGTATTCTTCCCTGGAGAATCCCCATGGACAGAGGAGCGTGGCGGGCTGTAGTCCATGGGGTCACAAAGAGTCGGACACAACTAAGCGACTAAGCACAACACAGCACAGAGAAGAAACAACTTTAAAAGCTCTCATCTAAAAAATAAATCCCATCCATATTATCCCCAATAGGTTTGTACCCTACCATGAGCTGAATGCCTTCAATGAGTCGGACATGACTGAGCGACTAAGCACAAGCACAAGAAGAAAATTGCCTCAAATATTCTTATTCCTGGTTCAAAATGCTTTCATCTTCAATTGAAAAGTTAATCTCTCCCCATCAGTCTTCCTTCTGCCTAGCTTCCCAGTTGGCAGCAGAGTTCCCTCTTGGTGGTCTTCAAACTTACTATTTGGTACTTAAACCATGGGAGGTGTATGCTCATCTGTGAGCTTTGATGAGCTCTTAGCTGAGGTTCACCAGAACTATGACTATCCCTTAACATCACAGTTATGATTTCATTTCTTCCTCTCATCTTACCAACTCAGCCTGTGGTCACTTTAGAGAATTCCCTTTGAAGGAAATTCGTGCTTTGGTGAGATTCTTTTATGAATTTGTCATATGTCATTTATCTAATACATTCGTCTTGCATAGAATACACATTCTTTAAACATGTTTCAGTTCTCTAAATTCCTTCTGTACCGCTCCCCTCCTTTCCCTATAGCCACCTCTCATATTATTCCTCATCTGGACTAATGAATCATTCCTCATCAGGACTGATGCATCAAACCCCTAATTTGCTTCCAGGCTTCTGTGAGTCTGATCACCATCAGGCTGTAAGCCCTTAGAAGGTAGAGACTGTCTTGTTTCTATTTTTTCCATTGCCTAACTGGTGCCATGCACATGGTGGGATCTGAATGAATGTTTCTAAAAGAAGAAATGCTGCTCAGTCTGTAGAGTTACTCTAAATCAGAATTTCCCAAAGTCAAGTTATGTGGAAGAATTCTTTCTCCAATATTGTCTGCTTCAAACAAAGAATTTCCATGGTTAAATAATTATGGGAGTCATGGTAAACTTCATATTTGCTGTAGGTAATCAGAGTGCACATTAGATTATCAAGCCACAGAAAAGACCCATACAGCCTAACTTTAACTCTATTTACCAGACATATTTGACTGCAGATTTATTTTTAAATGCATAACACATTGATATCTTGTTGTCATTGTTCAGTCAATAGGTCATGTCTGACTCTTTGCAAACCCATGAACTATAGCACACTAGGCTCCTCTCTCTTCCACTATCTCTTGGATTCATGTCCATTGAATTGGTGATGCTATCTAAACATCTCATCCTCTGCTGCCCCCTTCTCCTTTTGCCTTCTATTAGCATTAGGGTCATTTCCAATGAATTGACTATTTGCATCAAATGGCCAAGTTATTGGAGCTTCGGCTTCAGCAACAGTCCTTCCAATAAACATTTGGGGTTGATTTCCTTTAGGATTGACTAGTTTGATCTCCTTGAAGTCCAAGGGAACTCTAAACTCCAGCAGTATAATTCAAAAGCATCAGTTTTTTGGTACTCAGACTTCTTTATGGACCAACTCTTGTATCTGTACTTGACTACTGGAAAAATCATAGCTTTGGCTATATGGAACTTTGCTGGGGAAGTGAGGTCTTTGCTTTTTAATATACTGTCTAGGTTTGCCATATTTTTCCTTTCAAGGAGCAAGTGTCTTTTAATTTCCTGGCTGCAATTCACTGTCTGTGGTGATTTTGGAGCCCAAGAAAATAAAGTCTGTCACTCTTTCCACTTTCTCCCCTTCTATTTACTGTGAAGTGATGGGACCAAATGCCATGATCTTAGTTTTTTTCATGTTAAGTTTCAAGCCAGCTTTTTTGCTCTCCTCTTTCAACCTCATCAAGACTCTCTTTAGCTCCTTTTCACTTTATGACATGAGAGTGGTATCATCTACATATCTGAAATTGTTTATATTTCTCCCAGCAATCTTAATTCCAGCTTGTGATTCATCCAGCCCAGCATTTCACATAATGTACTCTGCATATAAGTTAAGTAAGCAGGGTGACAATAGACAGCCTTTATGGACTCCTTTCCTAAATTTGAACCAGTCCATTGTTCCATGTCTCGTTCTAATTTTTGCATCTTGGCCTGCATAAAGGTTTCTCAGGAGGCAGCTAAGGTGGTCTGGTTCCCATCTCTTTGAGAATTTTCCATAGTTTGCTGTGATCCACACAATCAAACGCTTTAGCATAGTCAATGAAGCAGAAGTTTTTCTGGAATTCCATTGCTTTCTCTGTGATCCAACAAATTTTGGCAATTTGATCTTTGGTTCCTCTGCCTCTTTGAATCCCATCTTGTACATCTGGAAGTTCTTAGTTCACGTACTGTCAAAACTTAGCTTGAAGGATTTTGAGTATTACCTTGCTAGCATGTGAAATGAGTACAATTGTATGGTAGTTTGAATATTTTGGGGCATTGCTTTTCTTTGGGATTGGAATGAAAACTGACCTTTTCCAGTCCTGTGGCCACTGCTGAGTTTTTCAAATTCACTGGCATATTGAGTGCAACACTTTAACATGATCATATTTTAGGATCTGAAATAGTTCAGTTGGAATTCCATCACTTCCACTATGTTTGTAGTGATACTTCCTAAGGCCCCCTTGACTTCACACTTCCAGGTGTCAGGCTCTAGGGAGTGACCATGCCATCATGGTTGTTGAGGTCATTGAGACCTTTCTTATGTAGTTCTTCTGTGTATTCTTGCCACCTCTTCTTAATCTCTTCTGCTTCTTTTAAGTCCTTACCATTTTAGTCTTTTATCATGCCCATCCTTGAAATATTCCCTTGATAGCTCCCATTTTCTTGAAAAGATCTCTAGTTTTCCTATTCTCTTGTTTTACTCTATTTCTTTGATTTATTCATTTAAGAAGGCCTTCTTATCTCTCCTTGCTATTTCATGGAACTCTGCATTCAGTGGGTATATCTCTTCCTTCCTCCCTTGCCTTTCAGTTTTCTTCTTTCCTCAGCTATTTGTAAAGCCTCCTCAGATAATCACTTTACCTTCTTGCATTTCTTTTTCTTTGGGATGGTTTTGGTCACTGCCTCCTGTAAAAAGTTACAAACCTCCATTCATAGTTCTCAGGCATTCTGTCTACCAGACCTAACCCCTTAAATCTATTCATAACCTCCCACTGTGTAATCATAAAGGATTCAATTTAGGTCATGCTTGAATGTCCCATACTTTCTTCATAAAGATTTCATAAAGTCTTGAGAAAATATCCCATAATTTCTTCAGTATAAGTCTGTATTTTGTGATAATGAGTTCATGATCTGAGCCACAGTCAGCTCCAGGTCTGGTTTTTACTCACTATATCAAACTTCTCCACCTTTGGCTGCAATGAGCATCAGTTCATTCAGTTCAGTTCAGTTGCTCAGTTGTGCCCAATTCTTTGCGACCCCGTAGACTGCATCACCCGAGGCTTCCCTGTCCATCACCAACTCCCGGAGCCTACTCAAACTCATGGCCATCACGTTGGTGATGCCATCCAACCATCTCATCCTCTGTCACCCCCTTCTCTTCCCACCTTCAATCTTTCCCAGCATCAGGGTCTTTTCCAATGAGTCAGTTCTTCACATTAGGTGGCCAAAGTATTGACGTTTCAGCTTCAGCATCAGTCCTTCCAATGAATATTCAGGACTGATTTCCTTTAGGATGGACATAATCAATGAGCATAATCAATCTGATTTCTGTTTTGACCATCTAGTTATGTCCATGGGATAGCATCGTCTCTTCTGCTGTTGGTAATGGGTGTTTGCTGTGACCAGTGTGTTCTCTTGACAAAACTGTTATCCGTTGCCTTGTTTCATTTTGCATCCCAAGACCCAATTTGCCTGTTTTTCTGTATATCTGTTGACTTCCTAATTGTGCATTCCAATCCCCTATGATGAAAAGGACAATTTTTTTTAAGTTCTAGAAGGTCTTATAGGTCTTCATAGAATGTGTCAACTTCAGCTTCTTCAGCAGTGGTTGGGACATAGACTTAGATTACTGTGATGTAGAATGCTTTGCCTTGGAGATGAATAGAGATTATTGTGTTGTTTTTTGAGATTGCACCCAAGTACTGCATTTTGGACTCTTTTGTTGACTATAAGGGCTACTCCATTTCTTGTAAGGGATTCTTCCTCACGGTAGTAGATATAATGGTCATTTGAATTAATTTTGTCCATTTCTGTCCATTTTCTGTTCATGGATTGCTAAGATGTTGATGTTCAATCTTTCCATCTCCTGCTTGACCCTGTCCAATTTACCTTGATTAATGGTCTAACATTCCAGGTTCCTGTGCAATAACGTTGTTGTTTACAGCATTAGATTTTATTTTCACCACCAGACACATCCACAACCGAGAATCATTCCTGCTTTGGCCCAGCCACTTCATTCTTACTGGGGCTGTTGGTAATTGGCCAATACTCTTCTTTAGTAGCATATTGGACACCTTCTGACCTGAGGGGGCTCATCTTCTGGCATCGTATCTTTTTGCCTTTTCATACCGTCCATGGAGTTCTCTAGGCAAGAATATTAGATTGGGTTGCCATCTCCTCTGGTGGACCATGTTTTGTCAGAAGTCTTCACTGTGACCTGTCCTTCTTGGGTGGCCCAGCATAGTATGGCTCATAGCTTCATTGAGTTATGCAAACCCCTTCTTGCCAGCAAGGCTGTGATTCATGAAGGGGATTCATATTTGAGGTAGCTAATATTCTATGGGTCACATGCTGGGAAATAGTGTTCTGAATTTCTTCTTTCCATAATAACTGTAGAAAGAATATTGTCACTGATAGAGTCAACTCAGGCTTCTCTGAAGTTCTCACCCTCCAGGTTCTAAATAGTAAAATATACTCATAAGGGACTTATAGAAAATGGTGGCCCAAGTATTCTTTTTATCGATGGCCAGGCAGTTCTCAACACTGGAAACCTATGACTTGCAGTGAAGTGTGTTGAGGGGCTTGTCTTAGACTGGATGGTGATGTGGCCCCGCCTACTTTTCTCCCTACTGAATTGAGGGGTATTAGCCCCGTGGAGGGACACAGGTGTAGATGCAAGTGTAGACAAGGAATAAGGCTGCCTCTTTTCAACACTTTCCCACAGTTTATACTTTTAACTTCTGAGGCTGAGTGGCCAAATTTATGATTATCCTTCCTCCAGGGGAAGGGCCTGCACTGAATCTCTGCAGTGGCAGTTTCATCTTTATTGGGGCTGTTTGCTCCCTATTTTCCCCTGGTTTTCCATGGCCATTAGGAATTTTAGCTTTTGTCCCAGAAGGTTCTAAAATGTATCATAAAGAATATTAAATACACTTCAAGTGTACGCTGTCCCTTATAGAAAGAGTAAATCCCCTATTCCCATTTCAAATTATGTCCTGAAATAATTTGAAGATATAATACTGTTTTTTTTAACAAGTATAAAAAGACAGTATAAAAATAACCCAGAATAATTCAGTTTTAACTGTATGATAATGTCCTAGTGAGCAAGATGAATTATGCTCTAATTATTATATTAGAAATAAAAATGAAATCTCCCTAAAACTAACATCCAGCAAAGTTAAAGATCAAAATTCTGTTCTCCACAATTACATAGTCTAGTTAATCTACATTTAGAAGAATGAGGGTTCTCAAAATTGGGTGGACTTCAGGATATTTCAGTTCAGTTCAGTCACTCAATCGTGTCTGACTCTGTGACCCCATGGACTGCAGCACGCCAGGCTTCCCTGTCCATCACCAACTCCCAGAGCTTACTCAAACTCACGTCCATTGAGTTGGTGATGCCATCCAAACATCTCATCCTCTGTTGCCCCCTTCTCCTCCTGTCCTCAATCTTTCCCAGCATCAGGGTTTTTTCCAGTGAGTCAGTTCTTCGCATCAGGTGGTCAAAGTATTGGGAGTTTCAGCTTCAGCATCAGTCCTTCCATTGAATATTCAGGACTGATTTTCTTTAGGATTGACTAGTTGGATCTCCTTTCAGTTCAAGGGACTTTCAAGAGTCTTCTCCAACACCACAGTTCAAAAGTATCAATTCTTCAGCACTCTGCTTCTTTATAGTCCAACTCTCACATCCATACATGACTACTGGAAAAAACATAGCTTTGACTAGAAGGACGTTTGTTGGCAAAGTCATGTCTCTGCTTTTTAATATGCTGTCTAGGTTGGTCATAGATTTTCTTCCAGGAGCAAGAGTTTTAATTTCATGGCTGCAGTCACCATCTGCAGTGATTTTGGAGCCCCCCAAAATAAAGTCTCTGTTTCCATTGTTTCCCCATCTATTTCCCATGAAGTGATGGGACCAGATGCCATGATCTTAGTTTTCTGAATATTGAGCTTTAAGCCAACTTTTTCACTCTCCTCTTTGACTTTCATCAAGAGGTTCTTTAGTTCTTCTTAGCTTTCTGCCATAAGGGTGGTGTCATCTGCATATCTGAGGTTATTGATATTTCTCCTGGCAATCTTGATTCCAGCTTGTGCTTTATCCAGCCTGGCATTTCTCATGATGTATTCTGCATATAAGTTAAATAAGCAGGATGACAATATACAGGCTTGATGTACTCCTTTCCTAATTTGGAACCCGTCTGTTGTTCCATGTCCAGTTCTAACTGTTTCTTCTTGACCTGCATACAGATTTCTCAGGAGGTAGGTCAGGTGGCCTGGTATTCCAATCTCTTTAAGAATTTCCCACAGTTTGTGGTGATCCACACAGTCAAAGACTTTGGTGAAGTCAATAAAGCAGAAGTAGATGTTTTTGTGGAACATACTTTTGAACTGTGGTGTTGGAGAAGACTCTTGAGAGTCCCTTGGACTGCAAGGAGATCCAACTAATCCATTCTGAAGGAGATCAGCCCTGGGATTTCTTTGGAAGGAATGATGCTAAAGCTGAAACTCTAGTACTTTGGCCACCTCATGCGAAGAGTTGACTCATTGTACAAGACTCTGATGCTGGGAGGGGTTGGGGGCAGGAGAAGAAGAGGACAACAGAGGATGAGATGGCTGGATGGCATCACTGACTCGATGGACGTGAGTCTGAGTGAACTCCGGGAGTTGGTGATGGATAGGGAGGCCTGGCATGCTGCGATTCATGGGGGTCACAAAGAGTCGGACATGACTGAGCAACTGAACCGAACTGAATTTGCTTTTCCAGTGATCCAATGGATGTTGGCAATTTGATCAGGATATTTATTGAGCCACATTTACTAATGATCAGGGCCACTTGCCCTCAATAGGCCCTGGTAGCTTGTTTTATTCTTTCTTTGACTAAGAGGATAGCAGTTCAGATTACTGTACTCTGCAGCCTTCTGGGAGATGGACCCTCCATGTGTCTGAAGGCAATCTATCTTCAGTAGGAATCTGGAGGGTTCACCTTGACTTGATCAGGAGGATCTGCTCAATATCTTTTTAAAATCCTAGAGGGATCTGAAGTCTAGATTCCTCAGTAGTGGATAGAGTGCTGGTCTCATGAAAATTCAGGACCTGAGAATTAGAAACATTCATTTCTTCCTTGCTTCATCTGATAAACATACATCGGGTTTCTGTCATGGGTAAACTATGTGATAAAGAATAGGGATTTGATACCTGCCCTTGTGGTGCTTACAGTTTATCTGTGGATTTGCAGACTCGACAAACAATGATCCTTTGCAGCTTCAAGGGATACATTTTCAGAGAGACATTTGAGAAATTGGAGCACAAAAGGGGAGCAAGCATAGTGATAATGACTCTGGAACCCATATCCAATATCTAACAGTGGGAAGGACCAGGGGCGTTTGTTCTGCTCGTTAAGCAAGTATGTGTCCTTCGATGTTAGAAGGGTCACTATGTGAAGGTCATGTAAACTCATTCTGAGTGACCCTAAGGTACAAAACTAGAAGCAGTGGAGAGGAGTAATGGGCAGGTAGTTTCTGGGGAGCAGCTGAGTTGCCTATAGCAGGAACTGTTCTGGCAGTATCTACACAAATTTTGTCAATGCTGCAGAAAAGATGCTGAAATGCTGAGGAGGATAGGCTAGGTGATATAAAGGTTCTGCAAATTCTTAAAGAGTTCTTTCTGTAGAGGTTACGTAAAGGTCTTAAGGCATAAGAGATCGTAACATTTCTTGTGATCTGGGTCAGTTCAGATGCTCTAGGAACAGTGGTCCCCATCCTTTTTGGCACCAGGGACTGGTTTTGTGGAAGACAATTTTTCCATGGACCTGGGTTGGGGGGGTGATCTGGGGATGACTCAAGGACACTGCATTTATTGTGCACTTTATTTCTATTATCATTACATCAGCTCCACCTCAGATCATCAGGCACTAGATCCCAGAGGTTGGGGACCCCTGCTCTAGGAAGCAGACACTGAGAGAACTAGATACACCTGTGAAGGATAATGGGGATTAGTGGCAGAAGTAGTTGGAGAGAGGGTCAGACCATGAGGCAGGTCTAAAAAGGGAGAGAGAAGGAAAGGAGACTGAGCAGGAGTCTCAGACTATGGGGCAGCTCTGAGAAAGTCTTAGCTGGTATGTTGGGGAGCAAAGATCACCTGCTGGAAGAGCCCCATGTTGGGCAGGAATGGCCTGGCTGTAGTGCCCCTGATGTGCTCATTAGGTGGGGCAGCCCAGAGGGATAGTGCCCTCAGTGTGAACATAACAGCGGATCACTGCCCACTCACTCCAGTGAGTCACGTCAGACTCTCTCCTGGGAGGATACCTAGGTAGCCCATTCCCATGACTGCTACAGGATCTCATACCCAGTGCAGTGTGTTACATTTGGCTGATACATGGTAAGGGCTTGCTGTGGATGAGGTCATTGAAATATTTGTGTTTTAATAGCCTTTGATGTCTTAGCCAAGGGGTTGCCCAATATTGAATTTTAGGGTTTGCCCAATATTTAATTTTAGGGTTTGTGTAAGGATAATACCAAGGCTTCCCAGGTGGCTCAGTGGCAAAGAAGCTGCCTGTGATGCAGGAGATGTTTTTTCATTCTTTATTCTCTTTTACAGATTTTCTGCAGTTTTCCTTTATGGGCTGATGTTTGACTTACAAAATTTAGGGGGTAATATGTTCTCACCCTAGGCTCTTCTTGGAGCTGTGAACTTCTCAACCAAATGTCTTTCTTTTTTTGCAATGAAGCCCCTTAAACACTGGCTGTCAGTAGCTTTTGTCCTTTCTCTAGGTGGTTGTTTCATTTTAATCAATACATTTATACCCCAAGGTGAGAATAATGGTTTTTGGAAAAAGTCTAGAGGATGGTAATAGTGTTAAATAGTATTATCTTTAAAAAAATTGTTAGTGTTTTATGTACTGATCAAATTCATGTGTGGACACCAACATGACAGCATCTTGGTGTCATGATTTAGGTATTTAAATCCTGAATGTGAATTAAGAAGTTTAATATATTTATGGTCTGCTCCAGTGGCCCAGCAGTAAAGAATCTGCCTGCCAAGCAGGAGACTCAGGTTTGATCCCTGGGCTTGGAAGATCCCCTGGAGAAGGAAATGGCAACCCACTCCAGTATTCTTGCTTAGAAAATCCCATGGACAGAGGAGTCTGGCAGGATACAGTCCTTGGGGTCACAAAAGACTGGGACATAACTTAGTGATTAAACAGCCACAACCTCCTTTTAGGGTACCCAGACAGAATTATACAGTTTGCATAGATGATTGGAAAGTAATTGTACCTTAATTAGTGCTAGTCTCTGAGACGTTGCACAAGAATTTTCAGAAAGACATAGTGTCTTTTTTGAAAAGAATAATCTGATTTTTGGTCAAAAGGATTGACCAGATTACCGAAGAAAATCACTCTCATGAAGCTCAAAGGATATGATATAATGCAAAAATTCTAAAGATATGAGTAGTTAATTCCAGGACACTCCATTTCCATGTAAAATCTTCAATCTTTTGAGGTCCTGAAATTTTGTGGATGTCTCATGGTTATCCTGTATTTGATCCATGAGTTTTGACTTAGCCATAAGTGGGCTTCCTGGATTCCTCTCTTATTTGTAAATTTCCTTCTTGGCGTAGCAAACCTTGTTTGACTTATTTTTCCTATGAGAGGGATGGATGATTCACCAAAGTGTCTCTGTGCTGATAAACTGTGATTCTGAGCTACTTTATAATCTTGAGTAAAATCCTGTCAATTTTACACTATGTCTCAGGGGAACGTATTTTTTACTTTTGAGTCTCTTTGGTCAAGTGGAGCCCCTTTTGTGTTTCCTAATCAGATGTGTTAACTATTATTTTCTTAATCTTTATCAGAGTGTTTGAGCCATCTTAAGTCAAAATTATTGCTTCTCAGTCTTGGCCTTGGAGAACCTAGAGCAAAAATTGGTTATGTAAAGCAAATTACAGGTAAACACTATGATGTCTATATAAATCTATCTAAAGTTCATATGTGTAGTTTTACTTTTGAACAGAGGCTAATAATCACAAACATGGATATGATTTTCAGTGCTTATTAACGTTGGTCCATCTACCATTCTTTTGGATTAGACTCATACAGTCATGCACACAGGTAACAACCATTCCCTCTGCCTGGAATGTTTTTCCTTCCTTTCCATCTGAGTGTCTAGAATACATTTCTCTTTTGAAGTCTATCTCATGTTACTCTAACATGGGAAAATACTTTTTTTTTTTTTGGTCTACCAGACTTGACTTAAAGCTGAGTCACCCACAGGTTGTGTAAGTTTAAAAAATTGAAATCATTCCAAGCATCTTTTCTGACCATAATGCACTAAGATTAGATCTCAATTACAGGGGGAAAACTATTAAAAATTCCAACATATGGAGGCTGAACAACACGCTTCTGAATAACCAACAAATCACAGAAGAAACCAAAAAAGAAATCAAAATATGCATAGAAACTAATGAAAATGAAAACACAACAACCCAAAACCTGTGGGACACTATAAAAGCAGTGCTAAGAGGAAAGTTCATAGCAATACAGGCATACCTCAAGAAACAAGAAAAAAGTCAAATAAATAACCTAACTCTACACCTAAAGCAACTAGAAAAGGAAGAATTGGAGAACCCCAGAGTTAGCAGAAGGAAAGAAATCTTAAAAATTAGGGCAGAAATAAATGCAAAAGAAACAAAAGAGACCATAGCAAAAATCAACAAAGCCAAAAGCTGGTTCTTTGAAAGGATAAATAAAATTGACAGACCATTAGCCAGACTCATCAAGAAGCAAAGAGAGAAAAATCAAATCAATAAAATTAGAAATGAAAATGGAGAGATCACAACAGACAACACAGAAATACAAAGGATCATAAGAGACTACTATCAGCAATTATATGCCAATAAAATGGACAACCTGGAAGAAATGGACAAATTCTTAGAAAAATACAATTTTCCAAAACTGAACCAGGAAGAAATAGACAATCTTAACAGACCCATCACAAGCACGGAAATTGAAACCGTAATCAGAAATCTTCCAGCAAACAAAAGCCCAGGTCCAGACGGCTTCACAGCTGAATTCTACCAAAAATTTCGAGAAGAGTTAACACCTATCCTACTCAAACTCTTCCAGAAAATTGCAGAGGAAGGGAAACTTCCAAACACATTTTATGAGGCCATCATCATCCTAATACCAAAACCTGACAAAGATACTACAAAAAAAGAAAACTACAGGCCAATATCACTGATGAACATAGATGCAAAAATCCTCAACAAAATTCTAGCAATCATAATCCAACAACACATTAAAAAGATCATACACCATGACCAAGTGGGCTTTATCCCAGGGATGCAAGGATTCTTCAACATCCGCAAATCAATCAATGTACTTCACCACATTAACAAATTGAAAAATAAAAGCCATATGATTATCTCAATAGATGCAGAGAAGGCCTTTGACAAAATTCAACATCCATTTATGATAAAAACTCTTCAGAAAGCAGGAATAGAAGGAACATACCTCAATATAATAAAAGCTATATATGACAAACCCACAGCAAACATTCTCCTCAATGGTGAAAAATTGAAAGCATTTCCCCTAAAGTCAGGAACAATACAAGGGTGCCCACTTTCACCACTACTATTCAACATAGTTCTGGAAGTTTTAGCCACAGCAATCAGAGCAGAAAAAGAAATAAAAGGAATCCAAATTGGAAAAGAAGAAGTAAAACTCTCACTGTTTGCAGATGACATGATCCTCTACATAGAAAACACTAAAGACTCTACCAGAAAATTACTAGAGCTAATTAATGAATATAGTAAAGTTGCAGGATATAAAATCAACACACAGAAATCCCTTGCATTCCTATACAGTAATAATGAGAAAGTAGAAGAAGAAATTAAGGAAACAATTCCATTCACCATTGCAACAAAAAGAATAAAATACTTAGGAATATATCTACCTAAAGAAACTAAAGACCTATATACAGAAAACTATAAAACACTGATGAAAGAAATCAAAGAGGACACTAATAGATGGAGAAATATACCATGCTCATGGATCAGAAGAATCAATATAGTAAAAATGAGTATATTACCCAAAGCAATTTACAAATTCAATGCAATCCCTATCAAGATACCGGCGATATTTTTCACAGAACTAGAACAAATAATTTCAAGATTTGTATGGAAATACAAAAAACCACGAATAGCCAAAGCAATCTTGAGAAAGAAGAATGGAACTGGAGGAATCAATTTGCCTGACTTCAGGCTCTACTACAAAGCCACAGTCATCAAGACAGTATGGTATTGGCACAAAGACAGACATATAGATCAATGGAACAAAATAGAAAGCCCAGAGATAAATCCACATACATATGGACACCTTATCTTTGACAAAGGAGGCAAGAATATACAATGGAGTAAAGACAATCTCTTTAACAAGTGGTGCTGGGAAAACTGGTCAACCACTTGTAAAAGAATGAAACTAGATCACTTTCTAACACTGCACATAAAGATAAACTCAAAATGGATTAAAGATCTAAATGTAAGACCAGAAACTATAAAACTCTTAGAGGAGAACATAGGCAAAACACTCTCCGACATAAACCACAGCAGGATCCTCTATGATCCACCTCCCAGAATTCTGGAAATAAAAGCAAAAATAAACAAATGGGATCTAATTAAAATTAAAAACTTCTGCACAACAAAGGAAAACATAAGCAAAGTGAAAAGACAGCCTTCCGAATGGGAAAAAATAATAGCAAATGAAGCAACTGACAAACAACTAATCTCAAAAATATACAAGCAACTCCTGAAACTCACTTCCAGAAAAATAAATGACCCAATCAAAAAATGGGCCAAAGAACTAAATAGACATTTCTCCAAAGAAGACATACGGATGGCTAACAAACACATGAAAAGATGCTCAACATCACTCATTATTAGAGAAATGCAAATCAAAACCACAATGAGGTACCACTTCACACCAGTCAGAATGTCTGCGATCCAAAAATCTGCAAGCAATAAACGCTGGAGAGGGTGTGGAGAGAAGGGAACCCTCCTACACTGTTGGTGGGAATGCAAACTAGTACAGCCACTATGGAGAACAGTGTGGAGATTCCTTAAAAAATTGCAAATAGAACTGCCTTATGACCCAGCAATCCCACTGCTGGGCATACACATGGAGGAAACCAGAATTGAAAGAGACACATGTACCCCAATGTTCATCGCAGCACTGTTTATAATAGCCAGGACATGGAAACAACCTAGATGTCCATCAGCAGAGGAATGGATAAGAAAGCTGTGGTACATATACACAATGGGGTATTACTCAGCCATTAAAAAGAATACATTTGAATCAGTTCTGATGAGATGGATGAAACTAGAGCCGATTATACAGAGTGAAGTAAGCCAGAAAGAAAAACACCAATACAGTATACTAACACATATATATGGAATTTAGGAAGATGGCAATGATGACCCTGTATGCAGGACAGCAAAAAAGACACAGATGTGTATAGTGGACTTTTGGACTCAGAGGGAGAGGGAGAGGGTGTGATGATTTGGGAGAATGGTATTGAAACATGTATAATATCATATAAGAATCGAATTGCCAGTCTATGTCTGATGCAGGATATGGCACGCTTGGGGCTGGAACATGGGGATGACCCAGAGAGATGTTGTGGGGAGGGGGGTGGGAGGGGGGTTCATGTTTGGGAATGCATGTACACCTGTGGTGGATTCATGTCAATCTATGCCAAAACCAATACAGAATTGTAAAGTAAAAATTAAAAATAAATAAATAAATTAATTAATTAAAAAAAAATAAAAAATAAAACACCCCAGGTGGTTATAATGTGCAAAAAAAAAAAAAAAAAAACCAAAACAAAAAAAACAAACAAACAAAAAAAGAAATTACTTATTTTAGACTCAACTTCCTTATATATAAAGTGGGAACAAAAATACCTACCTTACAGAATATTTATGAGAATCAAATTATATTACCAATGCTTGGCACTGCATCTGTTTCAATGTATGCACTCAAATGTAAACCATTATTAATAAAAATGATTATCAGGTTCTTAGGCTAAGCTACAACTCTTGATAGGTACTCATTAATTCCTAGCAACTATTATTACTTTTTCTTCATCTTCAAAAGGGATGTGATGTGTGTTTGTGTTCAGTTGTGTCCAGCTCTTTGCGATCCCCGTCAACTGCAGCCCTCCAGGCTCCACTGTCCATGGGATTATCCAGGCAAGAATACTGGAGTGGGTTGCGTTTCTCTCTCCAGGGAATCTTCCAGACCCGGGGACTGGACCGAGGTCTCCTGAGACTCCTGCATTGGCAAGCAGATTGTTTACCACTGTGCCACCTGGGAAGCCCCAGGATGCGTTGCCGACTTCTCAGCCTAGGTGGTCCTGAATGTATCTTTGTGTTATCACTTGTAAAATGCCATAGATGATGGGACATCCCTGGCAGTCCAGTGGTTCAGTTCAGTTCAGTCACTCAGTTGTGTCCGACTCTTTGCGAACCCATGAATTGCAGCACGCCAGGCCTCCCTGTCCATCACCGTCTCCCGGAGTTCACTCAGACTCATGTCCATCGAGTCCGTGATGCCATCCAGACATCTCATCCTCGGTCGTCCCCTTCTCCTCCTACCTCCAATCCCCCCCAGCATGAGAGTCTTTTCCAATGAGTCAACTCTTCACATGAGGTGGCCAAAGTACTAGAGTTTCAGCTTTAGCATCATTCCCTCCAAAGAACACCCAGGGTTGATCTCCTTCAGAATGGACTGGTTGTATCTCCTTGCAGTCCAAGGGGCTCTCAAGAGTCTTCTCCAACACCACAGTTCAAAAGCATCAATTCTTCGGCACTCAGCTTTCTTCACAGTCCAACTCTAACATCCATACATGACCACAGGAAAAACCATAGCCTTGACTGGATGGACCTTTGTTGGCAAAGTAATGTCTCAGCTTTTCAATATGCTATCTAGGTTGGTCATAACTTTTCTTCCAAGGAGTAAGTGTCTTTTAATTTCATGGCTGCAATCACCATCTGCAGTGATTTTGGAGCCCCCAAAAAGAAAGTCTGACACTGTTCCCACTGTTTCCCCATCTATTTCCCATGAAATGATGGGACCGGATGCCATTATCTTCATTTTCTGAATGTTGAGCTTTAAGCCAACTTTTTCACTCTCCTCTTTCACTTTCATCAAGAGGCTTTAAGGGTTTGCTTTCCAGTGCAGGGGGTGGGGGGGTTTGATCCCTGATCAGGCAACTAAGATTCTACATGCTTCAGGGTGTGGCCAAAATTTTTTTTAAAATGCCATAGATAACTAAATGATTGTAAGATGCTTCAAAGATCCAGCTGTCTGCCCTGCTCCTTATACTTTTCCGTCAAGTATAAGGTTTGACTGCAACCTTAGACTAAAGGTATTATCTAGATACAATTTGGATATGTAAAAGGCATTATCTAGGTATAACTAGGATAAATAGATTTGGTTTTTCATCATTCATTTGACAAATATTTATTGACAATCTACTGTTTGTTCATAACATGTGAGGTGAGAGCGACTTCCTTTTGATCTAATGTTAGAACAGCTGAAACTTAGATTCAAATAGGTTTTAGCTGTGCATTTAGAAACAAATCCAATGATTAAAAATATCTTTTTTATTTCAGTCTTTTGATTTCCTTATGTTAATCAGTGCTAGCTTTATGCTGTAGGAGAGGAAACGTCTTTAAGTGCTGCGTGTATAGAGAATTGTCAAAAACAATATTCTTGAACACATTTGGGTCAGTTCTAATGAGGTGGATTACTGAAGCCTATTACACAAAGTCAGAAAGAAAAACACCAATACAGTATATTAATGCATATATATGGAATTTAGAAAGATGGTAACAATGACCCTATATGCAAGACAGCAAAAGAGACACAGATATAAAGAACAGACTTTTGAACTGTGGGAGAAGGCGAGGGTGGGATGATGTGAGAGAATAGCATGGAACATGTATATTACCATATATGAAATAGATGACCAGTCCAAGTTCGATGCATGAAAACAGGGCACTCAAAGCCGGTGCCCTGGGACAACTCAGAGGGATAGGATGGGGAGGGAGGTGGGAGGGGGGTTTGGGATGGGGGGCATATGTACACTCATGGCTGATTCATGTCATTGTATGGCAAAACACCACAATATTGTAAAGTAATTAACCTCCAATTAAAATAAATTAATTTTAAAAAAAGATGGGAGGGAGGGGACATATGTATACCTATGGCTGATGTGTGTTGGGGAGAAATTAATGCAATATTGTAAAGCAATTATCTACCAATTAAGAATTCTAAAAATAAAATAAAAAGAACATTATTCTCTATGCTATTTGCTTCCCCCAAAAAACCTGTTTGACCCTGCTGTTTTCTGCAGGTTATTGTAAGGTTTTATTTTTCAATGGTGCAAACTCACCTGCTCTCTATTATCTATTTTCAATTACTACATGTAGTAGTAGCCAAATGAATCAGACATCTCTCTGCAGAAAATGTCATATGGTCCTCCATCTTAGCCCCAGGGAAACTTCTGAAAATCCAGTTGAAAGCGGGAGATTACTTAAGAGAGCCTGGGAATATTCTCCTTCTTTAGTTTAGCCATCTGATTTCATCAGGCCTCTTGCTTCACTTCTTAGTAAACTAGTCATACATTGCCACAGTTGCTGGGGGCCATGACTCTGAGATGAATATAAGTCTTCTGGTGAATGATTGGTCGGAAGTTTAGGAATTTTTCAACCTATGAAAACAGACCACATCCCTCTGCATGGGGGAAATTTGGGTAGAGTTCAGCATTTTCTCACCGAGTCGGATTGGGTTCTGATCTAATTTCCTTTTTTATTAAAGTTATCTAAACTATGGTCAGGGCTTCCCAGGCTCAGTAGTAAAGAACCTGCCTGCCAATGCAGAAGACATGGGTTCGATCCCTGGGTCTGGAAGATCCCCTGGAAAAATGAAAAATGAAAGTGTTAGTCACTCAGTTGTGGAAAACTCTTTGTGACTCCATGGGCTGTAGCCTACCAGGTTCTTCTGTCCATAGGATTCTGCAGGCAAGAATACTGGAGTATTTCCTTCTCCAGAGGATCTTGCTGACCCAGGGATCGAACCCAGGCCTCCCATATTGCAGATTCTTTACTGTCTGAGCCACCAGGGATTCCCATTCCCTGGAGCAGGAAATGGCAACCCACTGCAGTATCTTACCTGGGAAATGCCAAGGGCAGAGGAGCCTGGCGGGGTTGCAAAAGATTCAGACACAACTTAGCTGCAACAACAAAGCTATGTTCATACAGAAAGAAAAAGTACTTTGTCTGCCAGCATTAGTATTGTCTTGGTGACAGTGTACAGACAGAAGCAATCACTAAAACAGTTTTTTTGTTTTTTCTTTTTTTTTAATTTAAAAACAGCTTAATTAGTTTTGTCAGCTGAGTCTACTGGTAGGGTTATATGCTCAGTGCTGTTTTCTACAACTGGAAATAACACGTTTTGAAGAAGCATGCAAGAGTGTATTTGAAGATTTCACTCCCGCTTTGACTATTCTTGTTTTTCAGGTGCTAAATCATTTCTGACCCTTTGCGACCCCACGGACTGCAGCACACCAAGCTTTTCTGTCCTTCACTGTCTCTTGAGTTTTCTCAAACTCATGTCCACTGGTTTGGTGATGCCATCCAACCATCTCATTCTTTTGGCCCCCTTTTCCTCCTGGCTTCAATCTTTCCTAGCATCAGGGTGTATTCCAAGGAGTCAGTTCTTCCCATCAGGTGGCCAAAGTATTGGAGCTTCAGCATCAGTCCTTCCAAGGAATATTCAGGATTGATTTCCTTTCAGATTGACTGATGTGATCTCCTTGCAGTCCAAGGGACTCTCAAGAGTATCATCTAGCACCAGAGTTCGAAAGCATCGATTCTTTGGCACTCAGCCTCCTCTATGGTCTAACTCTCACATCTGTACATGACTATGGGAAAAACCATAGCTTTGACTCTTCAGATCTTTGTTGGCAAGGTGATGTCACTGCTTTTTAATATACTGACTAGGTTTGCCATAGCTTTTTCTTACAAGGAGCAAGTGTCTTTTAATTTCATGGCTGCAGTCACAGTTCGCAGTGATTTTGGAGCCCAAGAAAATAAAATCTGTCATGATTTCCACTTTTCCCCATCTATTTGCCATGAAATGATGGGACCTGATGCCATGATCTTAATTTTTTTAATGCTGAGTTTTAAGCCAGCTTTATCACTCTCTTTCACTTTCATCAAGAGGCTGTTTAGTTCCTCTTCTTTTTCTGCCGTGAAGGTTATGTCATCTGCATATCTGAGGTTATTGATATTTCTCCCCACAATCTTGATTCCAGCTTGGGCTTCATCCAGTCCAGTGTTTCTCATGATGTACTCTGCATATAAGTTAAATAAGCAGGGTGACAATACACAGCCTTGATGTACTCCTTTCCCAATTTGGAACCAGTCCATTGTTCCATGTTGGTTCTAACTGTTGCTTCTTGACCCGCATATAGGTTTCTCAGGAGGCAGGTAAAGTGGTCTGGCATTCCCATCTCTTTAAGAATTTTCCACAGTTGTGATTCACACAGTCAAAGGCTTCAGCATAGTCAATGAAACAGAAGTAGATGTTTTTCTGGAATTCTCTTGCTTTTGTTATGATCCAAAGGAAGTTGACAGTTTGATCTCTTATTCCTATGCTTTTCTAAATCCAGTTTGTGAATCTGAATGTTCCCAGTTCCCATACTGGGGAGGCCTAGCTTGAAGGATTTTTAGCATAATCTTGCTAGCATGTGAAATGCATTCATCTTTGTAGTAGTATGAACATTCTTTGACATTTCCCTTCTTTGGGACTGGAATAAAAACTGACCTTTTCCAGTCCTATGGCCATTGCTGGGTTTTAAAAATTTGCTGGCATGTTGAGTGCAGCACTTTAATAGCACTATCTTTTAGGATTTGAAATAGCTCTGCTGGAATTCCATCACCCCTACTAGCTTTGTTCTTAGAAATGCTTCCTAAGACCCACTTCACTTCACACTCCAGGATTATCTGGCTGTAGGTGAGTGACCACACCATCATGGTTATCCGGGTCATTAAGGCTTTTTTTTGTATAATTCTTCTGTGTATTCTTGCCACCTCTTATTAATCTCTTCTTCTGATATAGCCATTAAAAGAAGCTTTTAGAAGAGTAATGTGTTCCCTCTCCCTACCCCCAAATAGCCTCAGAATTAAAATAAATAAATGTATTCCAGTGGATGAAAACATTTATTTCAGGAATCATAAATCATAGTCTGTGTGATAAACATGTGGAACTGATTCTTGTCACTTCATACAACTGAGAAAACAATTTAATGTCAACTTACTGACAAATTAAGTTGCTATAACATCATTGTTGTTTTAAGAAACCCTGTTGGGGCAAAATATTTCAAAGCTAAAATGTATGTAGTGTGCTTTGTGAGTGTAGTTTGCTAATTACTGAGTGACAGAAAGTAAATCATCTTACAACCAGACTGTGGTCATTAGAGAGTGGTGAGATTATAGGATTATTATAATAGATGGTAATTTGACACTCCCTTGATTCAGTTTTAAATTGAATCTCAGAGAGGGCAATACATTCAAATTGTTTCATCCTACATCCTTTTCCTCTTATCTCTTCTTTCCTTTATCTTTGTATTATCCTTTATCTCTTCTAATTCCAGGCTGAAATTCTAGGGAACATGCATAGTCAAGAATCTATGCTTCTGTGGGATGCTTGCATGCGTTTTAGTCTATTCTTCTTACTCAGACAGCAATTGAAAATGATAGTTTAAATGTACATGGAACAGAATTTTCTTTATGAATCATAATAGCTAATGAATTAACATTTATTTCTTATAAGGACAACAGTTCAGATATCTGTAATGCCTTTGAAAAATGCTCCTTCCTAAAGGGCTATCTTTGTTCTTGAAGGATTAGTAAGAATTTGGTGTTAAAGTTATATTTTTCTGAGCATGGACAAGCTAAAATGTGAAGCTATTCCTCTTAATGATGCTGTGACTCATATTTTCAAGCATTATTTTGAGTATGTGTTTGTTTATCTGAGGATGCAGTTCACGGAAACATAATCTGCAAGTCAAATGCTTTCTAAATGAGTGTTCTGCAAATCAACTAGCACCATTATGTTGGGAAAGCCACAACAATATTATCATATATTCAGGAACAGAAGTTCCTGAGTTTTCAGTGGAGTTTTCAGTGAAGGGTGATAAGGGTAAGTACCAAAATAGGAACTTACATAAATGAAGGCTCAGTATCTAAGTTATAGAGAAGAGTTGAGCCCATATGTTGGTGTGAAAATCACACAGCATGTTGATCTTTTTCATAGAACTTCCTAGTCTCTCATGTAACCATATCTTTTTATGCTCTTTGCTCATGTAATATATTTCAAAGTAGATGGTTGGCAATGGAAATGCTTCTCTTTGTTACAATCTTTTTTTTTTTTTTTTTTTAAGTTGGCCATGCCATGTGGCATGCAGGGATCTTAGTTCCCTGACCAGCGATTGAACCCATGCCCCCTGCAGTGGAAGTTTGGAGTCTTAACCACCGGACCTCCAGGGAAGTCCCTCTTTGTTACAACTTCTGATCTGTGAAGTTTGAAGTTTCACCAGTGTTTGAAACTGGACACAAGAGCATTAGCTTCCTATCTTCTTATTTTTATCCAAAATACAACTTAATATAATGTGTGGAGTGTTAAATCGAGATAACAAAACATCTCATTTTAAAAAAATGTTATTTTATATTGAAGCATAGTTGATTAACAGTGTTGTGTTAGGTTCAGGTGTACATCAAAGTAATTTAGTTATATATGTATCTATTCTTTTTCAAAAGCCCCTCAATTTGGATTAGACAAACTGCTTAAGTCACAGTTTGTCATTAATTTGGACCCTTCAGGGTTCAGATCTTGAATGCTGAGTAATTCATTTATCAGTACATTTCACCTGTTTAGCAAATATCTGGGCATCTACCTCATGCCAGAATTTGTTAGACTTTAGTGATAGTAATATATGACTTTATTGAATATTCATTACATTTCAGGTAGCCTTCTAAATGCTTTATATGTCTTATATACATAGAACTCATGATAATTCCATGTGTTATGTCCCATTCTTGTATCCATTTTACATATGAAGAATACAAGTTACAGAGTATTTGGGTAATTCTCCCAAGCACACAAAACTGAGATGCAAACAATTCTGATTTCAGAGTCTGTGATCTTACACTATATGTTGTTCTGCTTCTTCCATGGATGGTAAAAAGACTTGGGCCCCTGTCTTCAGAGAATTTATTGTCTAATGAGTAGATAACTAGATGATTTCAAAATAGTATATAAGTAGTGTGTTAGAATTAAGAGCATCAGGGACACACAGGGGAGGGAACTTACCCAGACTTGTCCGATCAGAGATCATTCCCTGGAGGGTATTTTTAGTAGAACTATGGAGTCTGGGTTGCCTTCCAAAGTTTCCTCTAACAGACTAAAATCACAGGCCCATAGAACTTTAGAAAACACCTACACACCTTCAATAAACAGACCAGGAAACTGAGGCTCAAACAAGTTATTTGTCTACAGGTTAATAGAATTTTAATAAGAACTCAGGGATCAAGATACCCAAGTGCTTCTTTCATTATATTGGGTTGGCCAGAAAGTTTGTTTGGGCTTTTCCTAATAGAAAAACTTGAATGAATTTTTTCACCAATATTGTCACCTTGGTTATTTAACTTACATGCAGTGTACATCATGCTAAATGCCAGACTGGATGAAGCAAAAACTGGAATCAAGATTGCAGGGAGAAATATCAATAACCTCAGATATGCAGATGACACCATGCTTATGAAAGAAAGCAAAGAGGAACTAAAGAGCCTCTTGTTGAAAGTGAAAGAGGAGGATGAAGAAGCTGGCTTAAAACTCAGCATTCATGGTGGGAATGCAAACTAGTACAACCACTATGGAGAACAGGGTGGAGATTCCTTAAGAAATTGGAAGTAGAACTGCTGTATGACCCAGCAATCCCACTGCTGGGCATACACACTAAGGAAATCAGAACTGAAACAGACACATGTACCCTAATGTTCATTGCAGCACTGTTTATAATAGCTAGGACATGGTAGCAATCTAGATGTCCATTGGCAGATGAATGGATAAAGAAGTTGTGGTACATATACACAATGGAATATTCAGTTCAGTTCAGTTCAGTTCAGTCGCTCAGTCATGTCTGACTCTTTGCGACCCCATGAATCACAGCACGCCAGGCCTCCCTGTCCATCACCGACTCCCAGAGTTCTACTCAGCTATAAAAAAGAATGCTTTTGAGTTAGTTCTAATGAGGTGGATGAAACTGGGCCTATTATACAGAGTGAAACGTCAGAAAGAGAAACACCAATAAGTGAAAGAGGAGAGTGAAAAAGTTGGTTTAAAGCTCAACATTCAGAAAATGAAGATCATGGCATCTGGTCCCATTATTTCATGGGAAATAGATGGGGAAACAGTGGAAACAGTGTCAGACTTTCTTTTTGGGGGCTCCAAAATCACTGCAGATGGTGACTGCCACCATGAAATTAAAAGATGCTTACTCCTTGGAAGAAAAGTTATGACCAACCTAGATAGCATATTCAAAAGCAGAGACATTACTTTGCCAACAAGGGTCTGTCTAGTCAAGGCTATGGTTTTTCCAGTGGTCATATGTGGATTTGAGAGTTGGACTGTGAAGAAGGCTGAGCACCGAAGAATTGATGCTTTTGAACTGTGGTGTTGGAGAAGACTCTTGAGAGTCCCTTGGACTGCAAGGTGATCCAACCAGTCCATTCTGAAGGAGATCAGCCCTGGGATTTCTTTGGAAGGAATGATGCTGAAGCTGAAACTCCAGTACTTTGGCCACCTCATGTGAAGAGTTGACTCATTGGAGAAGACTGTGATGCTGGGAGGGATTGGGGACAGGAGGAAAAGGGGACAACAGAGGATGAGATGGCTGGATGGCATCACTGACTCGATGGATGTGAGTCTGAGTGAACTCCGGGAGTTGGTGATGGACAGGGAGGCCTGGCGTGCTGCGATTCATGGGGTCGCAAAGAGTCGGACATGACTGAGTGACTGAACTGAACTGAATGCATATATATAGAATTTAGAAAGATAGTAATGATAACCTTGTATGCAAGACAGCAAAAAGAGACACAGATGTAAAGAACAGACTTTTGTGCTCTGTGTGAGAAGGTGAGGGTGGGATGATTTGAGAGAATAGCATTGAAACATGCATACTGCCCTATGTAAAAGAGATGACCAGTGCAAGTTTGATGCATGAAGAAGGGCACTCAAAGCTGGTCCTCTGGGACAACACAGAGGGATGAATTGGGGAGGAATGTGGGAGGGGGGTTCGTGATGGGGGGGACACATGTACACCCATGGCTGATTCATGTCGATGTATGGCAAAAACTACCATAATAGTGTAAAGTAATTAGCCTCCAATTAAAATTAATTAAAATAAAACTCAACATTAAAAAAACCCTAAGATTATGGCATCTGGTCCCATCACTTCGTGGCAAATAGATGGGAACACAATGGAAACAGTGAAAGACTTTATTTTCTTGGGCTTCAAAATCACTGCAAATGGTGATTGCAGCCATGAAATTAAAAGACGTTTGCTCCTTGGAAGAAAAGCTATGACAAACCTAGACAGCATATTAAAATGCAGAGACATTAGTTTACTTACAAAGGTCCATCTAGTCAAAGCTATGTTTTTTCCAGTAGTCATGTAGGGATGTGAGAGTTGGACCATAGTGAATGTTGAGCAGTAAAGCACTGATGCTTTTAAACTGTGGTGTTGGAGAAGACTCTTGAAACTCCCTTGAACAGCAAGGAAATCAAACCAGTCAATCCTAAAGGAAATCAGTCCTGAATATTCATTGGAAGGACTGATGCTGAAGCTGAAATTCTAATACTTTGGGCACCTGATGTGAAGAACTGACTCATTTGAAAAGACCCTGATGCTGGGAAAGATTGAAGGTGGGAGTACAAGGGGATGACAGAGGATGAGGTAATTGGATGGCATCACTGACTCAATGGACATGAGTTTGAATAAGCTCTGGGAGTTGGTGATGGACAGCGAAGTCTGATGCACTCAGTCCATGGAGTTGCAAACAGTTGGACATGACTGAGTGACTTGAACCTACCTGATGGAACTGAATGGTGGCTCAGATGGTAGAGAATCTGCTTGCAAAGCAGGAGGCTCAGGTTCAGTTCCTGGGTCAGGAAGGTCTCCTGGAGAAGGGAATGGCTACCTACTCCAGTATTCTTGCCTAGAGAATTCTATGGACAGAGTGGCCTGGTGGGCTACAGTCCATGGAGTCACAGAGTTGGACACAACTGAGCAACTAACACAACAACAAATATATTTAAGCTGTAGTTTAAAAACTAAGTCCATGTTCCTCATGTGTTGATTGAAGATAAAATAGTCTTCCTTTTCTCACTCTATAGACCTTATTACTTTGCTATGATGTCACATGACCTTTAAGCTAGATATAAGATGCCATGCATAGGTTGATGCTGCTGCTGCTAAGTCACTTCAGTTGTGTCTGACTCTGTGCGACCCCATAGATGGCTGTCCACCAGGCTCCCCCATCCCTGGGATTCTCCAGGCAGGAACACTGGAGTGGGTTGCCATTTCCTTCTCCAGTGCATGAAAGTGCAAAGTGAAAGTGAAGTTGCTCAGTCATGTCCGACCCTCAGCGACCCCACTGACTGCAACCCACCAGGCTCCTCCATCAATGAGATTTTCCAGGCAAGAGTACTGGAGTGGGGTGCCATTGCCTTCTCCGATGCATAGGTTAAGTGATCTTATAAAACAAAAAGAAAAGTTTCCTGATTATGGACAGTATTAAGTATATATTGGTGTATTTTCAGGTGAAAGTCATGTAAGTGGGACCATCCTCTAGTTTAGATTCTTGTTATGTTAAAATTCTAGCTTTATTATTGTTGTTTTTCAGTCACTTAGTCATGTCTGACTCTTTGCAACTCCAGGGACTCTAGCATGCCAGGCTCCTCTGTCCTCCACTATAAATTTGGGACTCTTACCCTTTCTACACCTCAGTGTTCTCACGTATAAACTGGGAATAGTAATCACTTCAGCATATCAGCATTTTGACATCAAGTTGCATTGAATTTCCGAACTTTTACTTGGTAATTACTCAAAGATCTCTCTTATGGACTATCTATTAACTGAGTTGCATAACTAATGTTCCTACCAAAACCTTGAATTGAAAACAGAAGAATATTTATTTGCATTCCTCACTGGGCTTTTGCTTGAGGTCTATGAATCTTTTAAGCCCATGAGTGGATTTAGAGAATTCTTGAATGCCCAATATTGTGCATTTTTTGTGGAAAGAAGGCTTATTATGATTTTGCTTGGTATCTTGAGGGCTGTCCATGATCCCCATATTTTAACAACTTATTGATCAGAGACATGTTAACATATCTTTTGTTACTCCTATGTTACTGACTAAAGTGTTTCAGTATTCACTTACATAATAAATCACTAGCCACAGGCATTCATTTCTGCGAAAATCCCCTGGTCAGTAATGTGTTAAGAATGACTAGTGTGTATTCTACCAAGTGAACCTGAAGTTGCTTGTTTCCAAAGATGGAAGACTCTTCCCACAAGTGATGTGCGCTTCTCATTATTTATGCACTTTGTGGAGTATATGTTAGTAGTGAGAGAGATGTGATAGCTTCTCCTAGCTTCTTCTCTTGAGGAAACACCCTTCAGATTATATATAGACAAATAAACTATTAATGCCAATTAACGAAGCAACCAACCCACAGCCAGCAAGGTGGTTAACTTTCAGCCTAACTAAGATAAACCAGTAGAAACCATGGAGTCCGTTGTAATGTCTCATCTGACTTGTTTGACTGAGTAAAGGGAGTCTGAATAGGAGCTGATCTTTCCAAGTAGACTTTAAAATTAAGATCAGAAAGGTAGTTAAAGCCTTATGCCCATCATTTGAGATGGTGGAAGAAGCATGAATTAGGTGAAGCCTGTGCAGTTGTGGGAAAGGCCTGGGCTTCTCACACTGCATCTCATCAGTAGATGCCCGGGTAGTAAGTGGTGTCAGAGGAAGAGAGGCTCACACAGAAGGTGGATCATCTGTGTCGTCACCATAGCCTGAGCAGGCAAATGAAGACACGGACCTTTGGAAGATTGAGAACTGAGAGTATTTGCAAATGAACGTTAACACAGATCAAAGAAAGAAATCCCACTAGAGGAGTTAGTTCCCTATGTGATTTTAGGTAAGGCTAAGGCTAGGGACATCAGAAGCACTCTATCTTACCTGTCATCAGACAGGACCTGCACATCCTCGTTGAAGTTCCCCTTAGAAATTCTTGCCTGTCTGCCTCCCTAAACTGGATACTTTCTCATCCAGAGCATCCTTCATCTGAGTCTTCTACCTTCTCCCTCATTTTGTGACTTAAGAGCTCTTCTTAAAGTCTATTGATTTGGAGCCACCATGGTCCTTTCCACTAGAAAAGAGGGGAGATGGCTATTTTCTGCTTTTGCATCTAAAATGCCTCCAAATGGAAATCCATTTATGGCTCGCATCTTTTTGTCTTGTTTCTAAGCAAACTTAATCCATTGAAGTAGTCAAAAATGTTTGACTTGGGCACTGAAAAAGAATTAAAGTCTGTGTCCAAGATCAAAACATTACTTATAGTTAAAAAATAACTGTAAGTTATTTTTTTGGGGGGGTTAGATGGCCTTGAACAATATCTAGTGGTTTTTTAATAGTCCAAAGCTAAAAGTTCTTTTATTAATAGATTGAAATTTAATGGTTGCTTTAAGAATACTTAAATAGGAATGCAAAATAATTTTCAAACTACATAGTATGTTTTTCAGACTTTGATATTTTTCTCTCTAAAGATGATTGCAGTTAAGTTTAGAAAAGTTGGTTGCAGTGCTTATTGGCAAAGTCATCTGTCTCCTAGTATTGTTTGGTAGCCTGAATAACTGCATTATCAAAAGCACTTTTTTACTGGTATTTCCTCTTCTTTCATAGCACAAGGAGTGGTATATAGATCATCTCCTATAATTTTCTCCTATAATGACCCTAGAATTAAAATATCCATTCAATAGAATTCCAGATAAATAGTGGCTGTGAACATGTGGACAAAGTCAGATGGAATGATTCTATGGTAGCAGTAGTTGAATGGAGGAGCAATGATACTAATTCAGAGATTTGGGTTATAGATTATTTTATTTGAGGCCAATAAAAACCTCTTCAGTAAAGTGACCAATATAAAATATTAAGTCACAACTGGGTGCTAAGTCTTACTTGATATCTATTGACTATTGTTTTTAATATTAATCTTGCTTTTATGCAGTGTGTATGTGGGGGCAAATAAACTTAATAACCCAGGGTTTCAGATCATACGGATGTTTGAAATGGCCCCTGAGTAAAACAATAGGAAACTGTAGGGGCTAAAGAAACTGAGGAGTATCTTGTTCTAAGGGAGCAAATGGTATTAATTTTCAGACAATTCAATTATAGAGTTATATGGGCCAGTGTTGTCAGAATGCTTGATTTTTCAAGAGAATCCTAACATTTAAATTTTATATGAAATATCCTGATTTTTAATTGATAGTTTAAATTAAGAGCAATTAGTTACTTTATTTTTAAACACTGTGCAGGTTAAGAACACAGCTTTAACCTTACGATAGAATTTACAAAACACTCTTTAGTCCACATTTGGTCCTAAAAGACCATAACATAGTAATGTATTTTTCTTAACTTTAAAAATAAGGATCATCAGTTCAGTTCAGTCGCTCAGTCCTGTCCAACTCTTTGCGACACCTTGAATCGCAGCACGCCGGGCCTCCCTGTCCATCACCAACTCCCGGAGTTCACCCAGACTCACGTCCATCGAGTCGGTGATGCCATCCAGCCATCTCATCCTCTGTTGTCCCCCTTTCCTCCTGCCCCCAATCCCTCCCAGCATCAGTCTTTTCCAATGAGTCAACTCTTTGCATGAGGTGGCCAAAGTACTGGAGTTTCAGCTTTAGCATCAGTCCTTCCAATGAACACCCAGGACTGATCTCCTTTAGAATGGACTGGTTGGCTCTCCTTGCAGTCCAAGGGACTCTCAAGAGTCTTCTCCAACACCACAGTTCAAAAGCATCAATTCTTCAGCGCTCAGCTTTCTTCACAGTCCAACTCTCACATCCGTACATGACCACAGGAAAAACCATAGCCTTGACTAGACGGACCTTTGTTGGCAAAGTAATGTCTCTGCTTTTTAATATGCTGTCTAGGTTGGTCATAACTTTCCTTCCAAGGAGTAAGCCTCTTTTAGTTTCATGGCTGCAATGACCATCTGCAGTGATTTTGGAGCCCCCAAAAATAAAGTCTGACATTGTGTCCACTGTTTCCCCATCTATTTACTAATGACAATATACTGTATATCACATGGAACTCTAATTAATGCTCTGTGGTGGCCTGAATGGGAAGTTCAAAAGGGAGGGAATGATATATATATATATATATACAGTTGATTCATTTTGCTGTAGAATAGAAAGTAACACAACACTGTAAAGCAACTACACTCCAGTAAAACTTAATCTGAAAAAATAAGGAAACTGAGGACAGAGTGTTTAAAAGACACGCCCAAGATGACATATCTATTTTGAAAAGAAAACAGGTCCAGGATTCAAGTGTTCACACATGTAGGCTTCAATGAAACTCTGTGTCATAGATCCTTTATTATTCATATTCTAAGACTTTCTATTACTGATGCAGAAAATAGCCCTCATTTATATCCTAAGATGTTCTACTGGAGTTTCATTTTTGCTCATCTGATTCTTCTGCTTTTGCAATGTATGTAATCTGTTGTCTCCCAAACAAAAATCACAAAGAATAATATCAACATTTCAGGCTTGGTTTATTTTGTTTAACCAACATTGGGGAGTTAACAAGAATTTTCACAGTGTTATTAATTATCCTCTATGTAGTTTTTTCTTTTTTAAAAATAATCAATTCAGTATATTCTCAGCTAGCAGGTGCTTTCCTAAAGTCATGATGAATAAAATTATGAATTATACAAAAATTATTTTACTTTTATCATATATGTCTCAGTACAGCCATGATAAGCTTATTAGGACAAATACTTCTTTTACACTGTTATTGTCAATTTTGTGCTCTACTTTTTGACAGTCTATACTTTCCAGCGGTCTCATAGTTAACTTCTTCAGCAAGAATAGATAGTTTTCTTTTTGTAATTAATTAAGAAAATTATATTTCACTAAAACCAAACTTATTTTTTGGAAGCAGAAGATACACTTCATTTCTGTAAAACCAATCAGCAAACTGATTTTACCTTAGCAATTAAGAAATCCCTCAAATGACAAGATGACTTGAGGGTATTTTGATATAGTCAAACTATTCCCTGGTGTTCTGAAAAGTTTTTAGAACTTTTTGATTAAAAAAATGCCTTGTTCTTTCAAGAGGGATTTGAACATTCAGCTTGAAACACCAAGGACTGCCTCCCCAAAGGGCATTTGTCAGCTTTACCTGCAGCTCTGATGCTGTTCTAGACCCCAGGGACATCCTCAGGAGTGCCTGTATCTATCTCCCATCTGTTACCTGAGTTTGTTTGTTTTTGAAACCATGCCAGTTCTCAGGAACTAGAAAATGGAGCCTGTAATTCTATCAAGGTCAAAGCACTGGTGGAGGTTCAGTTCAGTTCAGGTGCTCAGTCGCGTCTGACTCTTTTCGACCCCATGGACTGCAGCACGCCAGGCTTCCCTGTCCATCACCAACTCCTGGAGTTTACTCAAACTCACGTCCATTGAGTCGGTGATGCCATCCAACCATCTCATTCTCTGTTGTCTCCTTCTCCTCCCGCCTTCAATCTTTACCAGCATAAGGGTCTTTTCAAATGAGTCAGTTCTTCACATCAGGTGACTGAAGTATGGGAGTTTCAGCTTCAGCATCAATCAGTCCTTCCAATGAATGTTCAGGACTGATTTCCTTTAGGATGGACTGGTTGGATCTCCTTGCAGCCCAAGGGACTCTCAAGAGTCTTCTCCAACCCACAGTTCAAAAGCATCAATTCTTTGGAGCTCAGTCCAACTCTCACATCCATACATGACTACTGGAAAAACCATAGTTTTGACTAGACAGAACTTTGTTGGCAAAGTAATGTCTCTGCTTTTAATATGCTGTCTAGGTTGGTCATAGCTCTTCTTCCAAGGAGCAAACGTCTTTTAATATCATGACTGCAGTCACCATCTGCAGTGATTTTGGAGCCCAAGAAAATAAAGTCTGTCACTATTTCCATTATTTTCCCATCTGTTTGCCATGAAGTGATGGGACTGGGCAGAAATAAAAAAAACACAACACAACACAACAGTGGGGTATGTAGGATGTCAATAAGAGAAAAATTTAGAAGACAGGTTTAAATATCTCCCTGTTACTCGTTACATGTGTGATCTTTTTTTGTAGCTTAACCTATTTTATTAGAGAAGGCAATGGCAACCCACTCCAGTACTGTTGCCTGGAAAATCCCATGGATGGAGGGGCCTGGTAGGCTGCAGTCCATGGGGTCACTAGGAGTCAGACACGACTGAGCGACTTCACTTTCAGTTTTCACTTTCATGCATTGGAGGAGGAAATGGCAACCCACTCCAGTGTTCTTGCCTGGAGAATCCCAGGGACGGGGGAGCTTGGTGGGCTGCCGTCTACCAGTCGCACAGACTTGGACACGACTGAAGCGACTTAGCAGCAGCAGCAGCAACCTGTTTTATATTCCTTTCCTTCATTAGTATCATGAGAAGAGTAAATCTTATATTATGAGATAATGCGTGTGAAAGAATTCAACGGGTATTTGGTGCATAGTAAACACATAACACTCCAGTATTCTTGCCTGGAGAATCCCACGGACGGAGGAGCTTGGTGGGCTACAGTCCACAGGTCGCAAAGAGTCAGACACGACTGAGTGACTTCATTTTCACTTTCAAACACATAACAAACATTTATTGAATCCTAACTCAATTAAATGAAGAAAGAAAATGGGGCAAGATTTGGGAGTGACATAAAGACAACCCAAAGCATTCTTTCTTGTCTGTACCTGTTCATTATAGGTTCCGTGCTTTTGGTCCGCTCTTGAACAGCTCATAACTATTCCAAGATGGCGGCTCCATTTGGTTCATCATGCACAGCATACGGGAAGCCATTGTAGAGAGAAAAATCAGAGGCTTATTGAAACCCAGAGTCTGAAATTTCATCTTTCTCTCCTCTCTAGTTAAAAAGAAAAAAAATCTGTGTAGCTAATTGAAAGACTGCTCTTTTTTTCAGGAGAGAAGTCTCTTCTCTAATCACTTCCAGGACTTGGTTGGATATAACTGCTGTTCTGGGATTCTAGTATGTGAATAAGTTCCCTGCATCTGGGGGCCTACTGGAGCTGGAGCCCTAGAGGAAGAAAGCTATTCATTCGGAGCTGTCAGCACATCTTTCTCTATGAATTACTCTCTCCAACCTATCAGGACTTTTTCCTTTGGTATAGTAGAAGACTTTCTGTAAGAATGGGGCCCATTCAGAGCAGGTCACTACAAACATAGATTTCCTTGTTAATACACATTTGAGCCAAAGTATACTTCTTGCTTAACAGGACTGGGAAGAAATGGAATGGCTGAATCAGACTGCATGTGCCTTGTGGACTTTCTGAATAGGTTCATATTAGCTCAGCCAAACAAAATGACTTTTTCTACCCTGGCACTGAACATGGGTGGCATACTTGCTGTGGTAACCAGCACATATGAATTTATTATGGTAATGAGGTAACAATGTGTATTGAGTGGAGGAGTAGGAAAAGGATAGATTGATATTGAGCCTGCCCCCCCACATTGAAGGGCCTCCCCAGAGTCCCTGAAAGAACAAGAACAGTACACTAGGTGCAGAGATCCAGCCAGCTTTGTCTTTTGACCTTGGCTGCCACTTCAAGCATGGATTTTGCAAAGAATTAGGCTGACTCCATCACCCATCCATCACTGGCCCTGAAGGCCATGTCTACACAACAGCAAAAACAACTGAGTGATTCAGGCTGCAGCTACACCAGGGATTTCCCAATCTGTTGTTGTTTCCGTGGTTTCCAGGCATGTTACAAAATTTCACCCACTTGGTTTTTTACAAATTAAGGTAAAATATATATATTTTTAAGAAACTGAAAAAGAAGATGCTGTTTGAAGTTGAAACTTCAAGAGGAATAGGATTACTCATCTATACAATGCCTAAATAAATAATGGGAATCTGAAGAGTTCATTCATCAGATGGTTATTTAGCCTTCACCAGACCAAACAACCCATTTGATGAGTTTCTTATCATTGAATAATGTCTATTTTTCATGTTTCCTTGAGAAACATTGTATTATATTAAAAGTGAAACGACTATTATTGCTAGGAAGGGGTAAGTATGAATGTTTTAATCAAGGAAACACAAGTCTTTCTTTTTCCTTCCTTTCATCCCTTCTGTTTTTCCTCTCTCCCTTTCTTTGCTCCTCATTTCTCCCATTTCTGAGAGTCAAGAGTGAAGTTGTGTTCAAGTCCTATGAATATAGTAGTATTTTGTAAAATACAGAGATATGTAACTACTGTAGGTTTATAAGAGAACCTTTGTTTATTATCACTAAGACTCATGGGTTGTAGGCCTTTGAATGTTATGGTAAGAAAAGAGGTAAAATGAAACTTCACTTACTTAATTATAATTCATTGGCCTTAGATTATGAACCAAGGTACATTGTCTTGGATACACCTGTAATCTGTAGTACTTATTTTCTAATACTGGCAACGTCTTTGCCTAACTGTGCTTGGATAAACTGTATCACGTGGCAAACATTCTCTTCAGTGTCGATAGTATGCACTTGGTGAATTACATATCTATGAGCTTTGAAGTTTTAAAATGTGTGTCTGTAGTATTTCCAACTTTACCAGGAAGTTTTAAAGATTATATAAAAATACTTTGAAAAATTAGAGTTATTTACATAGAAGTGATTTAGCTCAATGATAAAGTGGTTTTTGGAATTAGATAATTCATAAGTTTAATTCGAGTTGCTCTCAAGCTGAGCAATCATAAATTATATTTCTTAATCTCTCTGTGTCAAGTTCTTTATGTGTATATTTAGAATAATAGCATTGTGTTGTTGATAGCATTCTTGTGAGAAAGAAATTCATGGAAAACACTTGATATAGCTTATGGCACAAAAGGCCTGAACGTATGCTCAGTTGCTCAGTCATGTCCAACTCTTTGCAACCCTATGGACTATAGCTCACCAGGCTCCTCTTTCTATGGAATTTTCCAGGCAAGAATACTGGCATGGGTTGCTATTTCCTCCTCCAGGGGTCTTCCCCATCCAGGGATTGAACTCAAGTACACTATATTATTTTCAGAGATAATTATAAAAGAAACTTACAATACTTAAATCAGATAAATATTTCTTATTTGTAATATATAGAAGTCAGTATATCTGAAAAGCTAAAAAATTGTTGTTGCTATTCATCTAAGGTGAGAAAACAAGTTTCTTCTCCTCTCTGTATACTCTTATGAAATGATCCCACTCATTGTAAGACTTTATATATTAACATAGATCTCAAAATCAGTCTCCAGTCTGGAGCTTTCTTCAGAGTTTTACACTTCATACATATACCCATTTGTATATAATTTCTTCTTGGGTGAGTAGCAAGCACCTCAAACTCAACTCCTCTGAACCTTTGATTTCCTTTGTAGTTTTTTACTCCTCAGAGTAAGTGGCTCTCCAACTCAGTCACTGTTTCATGAGATAGAAAATAGAAGTCATTCTTGACTCTTTCATCTTTTACTCTTATCCTTCATCTTACCATCAAGTCCATCGTTTCTACCTACATAATTTACCTATATAAGCTGATAATAAGTGCATAATAGGTGTACAAGATTGAATCTTAGAATGTTACTCTAGGAAGTTATTTGTATAAGGGTGAGTTAGTGAAAAGAGATACCTACTGTTTTCATGAATCTCAAAGAAGATAATTGTATGATCCAATGGTCTACTGGTCCAGTAGATTTTATGATTATATCTATTTTTCCTGCTTGTAAACTACACATACACTTGCATACAAATACTTCTGTCTCTTTAAATATGATTTCATCTTTAGTAATTCTCAGGTTATTAGTTTTACTTTTCATCCAGATGTTTTGGACTCATCACTGTTTCTTATTCACTGTGCTATGTCTGTGTCATACTTTTGAAACCTCCCTCATAGGCACATCTTCTTGGTCCTCTGTTGTTGGATTTTGAATCTTTTCCAGTTCCCATTATCTTATTCTTCCCTAAGTCCCCGCTCAGTGGAAAGTTAAGAGGGGACACTGTGTTTTGGGAATCTTTCACTCAGTTCTGCAAACTGAGACTATTTAAATGATTCTGAATAATCATATACATTTCTGATCCTTCTGCTGATTTCAAAAAAATATCTATCTAGAGATGCCGTTAGTCATTCTGTACATAGGACAAATCATAGCTAAGGCAGTGACTTTGATATAAGATGACTGTGTATCTCCACAACATCCCTTCTTTGGTGTTTAAGTGTGCCTCAGGCTCAACAAGAATTAGAACAGCACCCATCATCTACTTAGCTCAGGGTTGCAGAACTTATCCTTCTCCTTTACAAAGCTTCAGGGAGAAAAGCCTCCATCTAAACATAATTAAAATTCCATTATCCCTAAAAAGAGATAACAATATATGAACTCTGCCTTCCCATACTATGTTATAAATCTAATAACCATTATTATGTATTTTTCTAGTATATTATTCTTCATTTAAAATAACATGTAAATATCTTTCAGGCATACTTGTTTTTCAGTCACTAAGTTGTGTCTGACTCTGAAACCATGAACTGCAGCATGACAGGCTTCCCTGTCCTTCACTATCCCCTGGAGTTTCCTCAAACTCATGTCCATTGAGTCAATGATGCCATCCAACCATCTCGTATTCTGTTGCCTCCTTCCCCTTTTGCTCTCTCTCTTTCCAGCATCAGGGTCTTTTCCAGTGAGTCAGCTCTTCATATCAGGTTGCCAAAGTATTGGAGTTTCAGCTACAGCTTCAGTCATTCCATTGAATATTCAGGGTTGATTTCCTTTAGGATTGACTGGTTTGATCTCCTTGCTGGTCTAAGGATCCTCAAGTATCTTCTCTAGCAACATAATTTGAAAGTATTAATTCTTCGGTGCTCAGTCTTCTTTATGGTCTAACTCTCACATCTGTACATGATTACTGGAAAACTTTCTGTTCAAATCTTTAGTTCAGTTACTCAGTCTTGTCCAACTCTTTGCAACCCCAAGAACTGCAGCATGCCAGGGTTCCCTGTCCATCACCAACTCCTGGAGCTTGCTCAGGCTCATGTCCATTGAGTCAGTGATGCCATCCAACCACCTCATCCTCTGTCACCCCCTTCTCCTCCTGCCTTCAATCTTTCCCAGCATCAGGGTCTTTTCCAATGAGTCAGTTCTTCATATCAGGTGGCCAAAGTATTGGAGTTTCAGCTATAGCATCAGTCATTCCAGTGAATATTCAGGACTGATTTCTTTTAGGATGGACTGGTTGGATCTCCTTGCAGTCCAAGGGACTCTCAAGAGTGTTCTACAACACCACAGTTCAAAAGTATCAATTCTTTAGCACTCAGCCTTCTTTATCATCCAACTCACATCCATACACAACTACTGGAAAAACCATAGCTTCTGGTTCAAATTCTTAGGATTTAAAATATTTGTTCTCTGTTATGCATTTTGGTACTCTCTACATTATTGAGTGAGTCTGATATATTTTTTAAATGTTTTCAGTGGAATTTCTATTAAAACTTTAGAAAGCAGTCTGTGTTCATGGTTTGTATACTTAAATCAACAGACATTTATGGGTCAACAGTCTGTTGTCTATTGTGGGGCTAGAAGGACTAATAGGAAATAGGGAGAAACAGTGAATATGAAGGCGCACTCATTTATTTTGGTCTGTGTGATGGTTCCTAAGAGGATCAAAGGTTTAGTTCAGTGCCCAGTACTAAGAATATTTATTTCAAGTGAAGAATTCATCAGAAACGGATAGGGAAGCTTAGCATGGAGAAGAGAAGGACGTTGTCAGGAAACTATAATTAGATTCATGAAAAAAGTTGACGTATGTCAGGTTCAGTTCCAAGTGCTTTATATAATACAGGAGCTGATTTTATTTTTTTGCAGCAACCCCATAATATGGATACTTGTTTTACCCATAATTTACAGATGAGAAAACTAAGGAACAAAGAAATAAATTATTTACCTAGGGTCACATGGTTTATGAAGTTGGATTTTAACCCAGGCAGCCTGGCTTCCAGGGTATTCTGAGATTTGGCCTTGCTTTTGCCTACTCCCCAATCCTTCTCTCCACTTCCTCTCCTATTTTCTCTCTTCTGTCTTTCCATTGTAGAGTGGAAAAGCAAATAAAGAAGGTGAAGACACAGCACATTTCATAGGTCAGAAGGAGACAGGAAGGCCAAAATAGGCCTTTCCTTAATTAACTCTGATGGACCAAGCATCAGTTGCTGATGACAGTTTGGTGGAAACTGAGAAAAACCCTAAGGAGAGTTGGGGTGAAATTGCTCTGCTAAGCACAAGATCTTATACATGCGTGTTTGTGGTGAGAGAGAAGAGAGTTGGGGATATCCACTGACAGGTAATTCTTCCTCTCCTAATGTAAGAATATTTAGAAAGAAGCTATATAAAAGGCAATTTTAAAAAGTAGTGATTTCTTCTAAGGCTGTTTTATTACTAATAATGCTTTTTTGAAATACAAGCATTAGCTAGCCATAAATAAGCTTGGTTTTAATAAATGTCAAATAATAGCTAATATTTATTAAACAACTAGTGTGTGCAGGTATTGTCATAAATGTTTTTCCTGATTTAACACTTAATGGCAGACTTTGGCCTGCCATCATCAGTTTCAGTGGCTGGCTCATGGAAATACCTAGTAACTGGGCATTGAATGGACAAATAAGGACTCCAAACATTCATAGTAAAAGACTCCAGATACCTGGCTTTTTAATTCTATTTTCTTGTCCCAAATGCCTTTTGATATAGTGTTAAATCATTAAGTTGAAAAATCAAGTATATACTATACAAAAATCAAGTATACTGTTTTATGGATGAGGGGACTGAGTCATGAGAGGCCAGGTCACTTGCCCAAGGTCACACAGTCACATGGCATGCACAGAGTATGGATTTGAAGCCAAACTGTGTGGCCACAGAGTCTATGCTCTTAACCTGGTCCTTTCTACAACAAGGGCATGTATATCTATTTGCTTGGCATATAGTAGATACTCAGTAAACTTTACATTATTGAATTAATTACATGAATTCTAGCTGGTATGTCTTCCACTGTGGACTCAGTGTTCTTTTTATAATTAGGATAACATTTAAAGTGAAAACTTCAAGATAGAATTATAAAGTGGAACAGAAGTAAAAACCACAGAAACTTTCACAATAATAGTTTTAGTGTTTTCACAGCCTGCCAGTCATTTCCAGCCATTTTCCAAAGACACCACTCTCACATGTCTGTGAAGATGCAGGGAGACCTACTGCTTGGAATCGTTTGCACTACTCTGAGTAGTGCAGTTCACTGTTCATCTTTTAAAAGGTCCATTTAATAACCTCTAACATGAAGTCTGCATCCTTCTTCTCAAATTTTTACTGCCTCATCAGCAAGACTTTGTTCAAGACTGTTGCAATAGGGAGTGAAATTAAACTCTACTCCACCAAAACAAAAGATTGGAGGATTTTTAAGTGCTGGATGAGCGAGTGAAAAATTACTGGAAGCACTTAGCAGGGAAGTTGGTCAAAGTCATTAGGCCATCTGTGTTTGCTAATTTTTGTTTACTGAAGTTAGACTTCTACCCTCTTACAGAAATTGAAAAATAGGGACACTGTCTTTTGTATTAATTTTTTTTAAAGTTTTGCTACATTGGGTCTTAATTGTAGCATGTGGGATCTGTTGTTGCAGTGTGCAGACTTGACTTAGCAGCAGCAGCAGCAGACTCTGTAGTTATAGCATGGTAGTTGTGGCATGCAGGCTCAGTTGTGGTGTGTGGGCTAAATTGCTCCACAGCATGTGGGATCTTAGTTCCCAGACCAGGGATCAAACCCATATCCCCTGGATTGCAAGGCAGATTCTTAACCAAAGGACCACCAGGGAAGTCCCTGACACTGTCTTTCTTGATGATTATATTTCAAAGGACTTCCCAGGTGGAGCTAGTGATAAAGAACCTGCCTGCCAATGCAGGATCCATAAGAGATGCAGGGATGCCTCCCAAGTCCATGAGAAAGATATTCCTGGATTGTACAACTGGCAACAGGCTGGGAGAAGGAGACTGAAAGAATTTAAACTGTTGACATTAAATTGTTGAATTCTTCCTATTGAAAGAATTTACAACAGAAAGTTTCCTAAAGTAGATGCTCTTAGAAAAGGGAGGTCTACAGTCCAAAGTTTAATCAAGTAGAGGTGAACTTTAAGACTGGGTCTTAGGCAAACATTTTTCATGGTGGTTTCCATTGTATTATAACTAAAACTGTTGTCAAGTTGACCCTCTTAAATATAAGAAGCTTTGGCCTGCCATCATCAGTTTCAGTGGCTGGCTCATGGAAATACCCAGTAACTGGGTATTGAACTGGCAAATGAAGACTTCATAGTAAAAGACTCCAGATACCTGGCTTTTTAATTCTATTTTTTGTCCCCAAATGCCTTTTGATATAGACTTTCAACTGACGTGAAGTGAAAGTTTTCTCTTATGTACTTTTCTCCAAAATAAATCAGGTTGAAGAAGTCTTGCTGAGAGAAAATGTTAGGAGTTAACCTTATTGGTGATGACAGTCCTGTCAAAACTGTCTTCTTCAATAAGTACCTCTTTTGTTCTCTTTCTACTTTTTGGGAAAGCGGTCTTGTTAGGCCCCTCCACCATCTCTGATACCATCTGGCTGCGCTAACCTCATCTGTATGCACACACATGTGGTGTAGTCTTTGGCAGAGAGAGTGCTGTTACAGAGACCACACCAGATAAAGAGCTAGAAGACCGCAGTCATGGGCTTGGATCTGCTCTCAGTTGTTAAAGGCAAATGTCCTGCTCTGATCAGGTGGTGCATTGGCTCACAGAAAGAGAATACAGATTAGACTGTTTCACGAAACTGCAATTTCCAGACTCTCTTGGAAAGTTAAAAGCCTCATTAATGCTGGGAAACTGTTAGTTGGTGCTGAGGGATGGCCATGGCCCCAAGACCTATTAATCAATGTCACCTCCATTCCCAATTTACACCCAGCCTGCTCCACCCAGTTTGTCACTCACCTGGTCCAAGGTCAAGCCAATCACTTCTTTTCCCCAGGACTCAATTCCTGCATCTATTACATGGGAATAATAATACTCCATAAAAAATTAAGGAAATCAAATGGGATTTTATTAATAGTTCATGCTATTTAGACATTCCACACCCAGTTCTTTTTTTTTTTGATGTTATATAACATCTCTCCTATGTTTGGCTTTGCTTTTTTTGTGTGTGCAACTGTGTACTGTCTCCCAAATTGACCTTTTAATACCCAGATATAGTCAGAAGCACTTTATACTCCTTAGCCTCCAGTTAGTTCACAGTCAAAATACTTCAAGCGGTGATAAGGAGAGAAGATGCAAGATAAGATTGAAAGGAAGGGAAGGAAAAGAGCATAGAAGAATAGAGAAGAGAGCAGAGTTGTTTTATAGTCAAGAATTAAAGCCATTCTGTTAAAATTATGGTTTTTGGAAGTCCATTTTGGTGATTTTCTTTTTTCTTTAATCAATGTTTAAAAATTGAAGTGTAGTTGATTTACAGATTTGTGTTGGTTTCTGCTGTACGGTAAAGTGACTCAGTTATATACACATTCTTAATATTCTTTGCCATTACATTATCACAGGATCCTGGAGAAGGAAATGGCAACCCACTCCAGTACTCTTGTCTAGAAAATCCTATGGATGGAGGAGCCTGGTGCAGGCTACTGTCCATGGGATCGAAAAGAGTTGGACACGACTGAGCGACTTCACTTACTATCACAGGATAGTGACTATAGTTCCCTGTGCTATGCAGTAGGACTTTGTTGTTTGTCCCTTTTAAGTCTGCTAACCCCAGCCTCCCACCCCACCCCTCCCCTGACCCCTCCCAGGCAGCCACCAGGCTGGTTTTTATGTCTGATTCTGTTTCAGTAGATTCATTTGTGTCATATTTTAGATGCATGTTTAAGTGACATCATATGGCATTTGTCTTTCCCCTTTTTATTTACCTCATTTAGTATGATAACCTCTAGGTGCATCCATGTTGCTGAAAATGGCATTATTTTGTTCTTCTTTACGGCTGAGTATTTTGCCATTGTACATATGCACCACATCTTCTTTGTGATTTTCCTCTTAAACAAGTACGGTTTATATACTGTAATTAAGCTGCCATCTCTAATCCTAACCCTTGGGAAACCAGAATAGTATCCACCTGGAGGGAACAATGGTGCCTCCGTCTTTGTCTCCTTCAGCAGATACAGAAAACAAGGCCTAAGAAATTATCAGCTCCCTCAGATCTATTTGGAAAGTAAAGGGGAAAAAATCGAGAAGGCGTAGTAATTTGTTGACTATAAATATCTTTGGAGTTCTGCAGATCTGGATTTGACATGTGCATCTAGTGATTGTCAGTTATGTGATCTTGGGAAAGTTATTTAACATCTCATTCCATCCTTAAAAATGGGGGACATGCTGTTTCCTTTGAGGGCTGATCTAAACTTTACAGATAATGCTTGTCATTTTTATAAATGTTAATAAATCCAGTTTTTGATATAGAAAATGTGTCAAATTACAGTTTAACATGTAGATTTTCTGACGGGTTGATTGTGGAGTTGTGGGAGGTATGAGAGTTAGGGAAAAGAACAAGGTAAAAGTAGTTTTTAGCAACGTCAGAGAGAGTTAAGCTGGTGATGCTATGTCAACAAAGCCATAGTTGATGTTAAGGACTTTCATCTTCTTGTCAGTGAATTGGGGACAGCTCTAAAAATGCCTTAGGATGTGTCCTCCATCTTACCATAGTAGGTGGTAAATAAAACAGATGCTTCAGTTCAGTTCAGTTCAGTTCAGTTCAGTCGCTCAGTCGTGTCTGACTCTTTGTGACCCCATGAATCGCAGCACGCCAGGCCTCCCTGTCCATCACCAACTCCCGGAGTTCACTCAGACTCACGTCCATCGAGTCCGTGATGCCATCCAGCCATCTCATCCTTGGTCGTCCCCTTCTCCTCCTGCCCCCAACCCCTCCCAGCATCAGAGTCTTTTCCAATGAGTCAGCTCTTCTCATGAGGTGGCCAAAGTTCTGGAGTTTCAGCTTTAGCATCATCCCTTCCAAAGAAATCCCAGGGCTGATCTCCTTCAGAATGGACTGGTTGGATCTCCTTGCAGTCCAAGGGACTCTCAAGTCTTCTCCAGCACCACGCTTACTCCCATATATTTATCTTTAGACCAAAGAGTCTTTGGTTTCCTAGGACTTATGACCCTGGAGATATTAAGGCAGTTTCTTGGTTTGTAAGTTCTCCCTTCTAAGAGAATTCTTTCCTTAGTAACTCGGCATTTTGTTTCCTCTCCTCATATTTTGTGGGTTTGTTGGACATTCGTTGTTACATTTGGGCATGTAAACCCAATCCCCCTTCTTACTGGGTGGTGGGACGCAGTGCTACCTACTACTACAAAAGCCTGAGAGCGGACAGTCTCTCTCAGCCTTCCTCTGGCAGAGAAAGGGCGTGGTGTCTTGGCTTGTCTATTATGACTCACTCACTTGGGATTTGAACCTGGAGAGATTGACAACAGATGTGTTGAATAGTTAGGACTTATTTGTGATGGTGGTAAGGAGCAGCGGCTCAGATGGGAAAGAATCTGCCTGCAGTGTGGGAGACCTGGGTCGAGAAGATTCCCTGGAGAAAGAAATGGCAACCCACTCCAGTCTTCTTGCCTGGAGAATTCCATGGGCAGAGGAGCCTGGCAGGCTACACAGTCCATGGGGTCACAAAGAGTCAGATATGACTGAATGTCTAACACTTTCAGGAAGCAGAAACTTCTAGTATTTTATTTAGAAGACCATTTTTCCATTTTCTGATAATCTTCATTATGTCCTCTGAACACTCATTGTTCTCTTCATGTTCTCTTTCCAGTTCTAAGACCAAAGCTCCTGCCTCTGTACTAAAAGGATGCTGCTGGAAGCATCAAACCACAAAACACATCAATGACAGGACTGCATATGTTCCTGGGAACAGTTATCTTGGCTTACACCTAATTGTGACACCCTCATATTTAAAATCCTTCAGCCGAGGTCTCCAATACCCATTAATAGAAATTCCATTTTTTTTTTCATTTTTGGATCTCAACAATCCTTCATTATTTGTCTTATTGAAATTTTAGACCTTATGTCTCACTCCATTCTTCCTTGAGCACAAAGCTTAGTTTGCATTCTGAAATTTTTCAGTTCTTCAAGATGCAGAAACTCTCCACATGTATTTTAATCCCTCCTTGGACTTTTAAACTCCTAGACCTATAAAACTGATTCTTGTTATCATGATGGTTAACGTTCTATGAAATCCCAGCAAGACTGCATTACCAAATACTGAACTATTTCCTAGAGGGAGTACACACATACACACATGTATACATATATCACAAAGATTATAATGTTAAATCCTAAAAGCAAAATATCCTGGTAGATTGTATTTTCTTTATTTTATATAAGTGAAAGCGACATTCAGAAGTACTAAAGTGACTTATGTGAGGTTGCCCCAGTAATAGGAACCAGAGCTGGGATTCAAACCCAGTCTAACAGGCTGGTGTCAGAGCATCTTGCATTGCCCTGCAAAACTCCTTCCCCACCAGCACCCCACAATCTCTACCCTCTGCTCCTCTGAGCTGAAATGAGGAGACAGAGCATTATCTTCTTCCATCTTTGTGGGGTACATGTGAGTCTGGACATTTCAAAAATTTCCCTACTCTGCACATGTCTGTGAATGAGCCAGAAAGAATTTCAAGTATTGATTTTAGGGTTACTGATTTTAGTGATATGACTTTGCAAATACAGAATCCATTGATAATGAGGACCAACTGTACATGTCTCCACTTCCACCCTTAGACTGAGTTCAGTATTCCTGCTGGTTGCTCTTGAATTTCCTCCGTCACACCTCAGTGTTAAAATTGCCTATTTATCACCCTGAGAGTATATAGTCTATAATAGGAACTGTTCTATATCAGCCATCATTGTATTTCCAAGTCTTATTCCAGTGTTTGACACAGGATAGAAACTAAAAAAAGATACTTGCTGACTAAATGAATTAATGAGAAACTACAAATCATTCCACATGGCTGTGGCTATACAACCATCTTCACAATGAAGATTTGGTTAATTTCTGGTTAGGGTCTCAGGGTATCCCCTAAAAAAGGTTAGGGCATATTGCCCATTCAAGATGCCTTGATCAGTTTTCCTACGGTTCTTGCGAAAGACAGTGATAATGCAGAAACTTTGAAGTTCTGGGTGTTTCCTTCATTGTTTCTATATACTAGGAAAGTGTCACACATCAGAGGAGTCCTTATTTCAGAAGAGTTCTAGTATTGCCTTGAATTAGAAGAGATTTCTCTTTTTGACCAGCACACCCATAAAAGCTGTACCACAAGCTTAAAAGGGAGGCTGACAAATCCAATTTCCACATTTTGCCTTTGAATATAGAGAGATTGTCCAGTGGCACCAGTGATGTGTTAATCACTGAAGAAGTTTGGCAAGGTCAAAGTCAAAACTATCCTGTGGCTATTTTAACCAAGCCATTCTGCTCTCAAAGAGGTGATGATTGTCTTAGACAAAGAATAAATATATTGCAAAAGGGGGACTAAGCCTTATAAAATGAGGAAATTTTTAAAAATGAAATCCATGAAAAAAAAGACTTATATCACACCTGATAGAAAATGAATGAGCCTATGATTGATGTGATTAAGACTAACATTGAGAAAGTCTGACAGATATTTCTTTTGGACCTTGTTTTTATCGGTGATGTTAAAGCTAACTGGGGAAATTTGCCCTGGCCATGTATCAAGTCATTCTCTGCTTTTCTGGTTAGGGCCTCCTATATCAGGCTTCCCTTCTAATCTCAGCCATGTTTATCTTGAATATAAAACTTGGCAAGAAAATTTAGCCCAAGTGTAATTAAACTATGGTCATTCCAAATTTCTTTTTTTTACAAAAGTATGTTTTTCTCATTCCAATATTGAATTTCTTTCTGAGTTCCCATTTTCATAATTATCCATCAGATGAGTGTCAAGAAATAAATAACTTTTGTTAATTTGAACAACTTAGTTACAAAAATCAAAATAGAACATTAATTCTAACAACTGATTTAATCTCTCTAAGCAAGAGAACTGTTATATAGGTTTAAAGCTGTTTGTGAAGGAAATATTGACAATTTGCCAACAATAACTATCAATGATAGTAAAATTGCCTCTGGTGACAAGCCTTTTCAAGCTACACCTAAATTGGAAATAATTTGTATTGATCTTACTCTCCTCACCCATGATGGTCTATAGCTGTAAGAATGTTAATATGAAATATTCTTACTGTAAATTGATTATTACAAATACATTAGTAGTAAGCTGGCTTTTCAGTTGCGTCTCCAAAGAAACAAAGCCAAGTCTCAATGTTCAGAATGTCAGTTTGAAACCTAATAACTTGGCAAGTATTTTCTTTAACACATGTGATAATTTCATTGACTTTAAATTTTGTCCCCCAAGTTCTTTAAACCTTTGTTTATTCTTAAGTGTCATCATTATTAAAACCATTAAAAAAAACTTTATTTTATATTGGAGTATAGCTGGTTAACAATGTTGTAATAGTTTCAGGTGGACAGCAAATGTACTCAGCCTTACACACATGTGTATCCCTTCTCCCTTGAACTCCCTTCCCTTCCCATCCAGGCTGCCACATAATGTTGAACAGAGTTCCCTGTGTAAAGCCATTTATTTTTTAAAGTTTATGGCCAATCCTAGTTAGCCATGTCTGCTTAAAACTTTGCTCTTTCATTTTATTTTGCCTTTATTTACCTCTGAGTTTCAGTGTATCTTCCTAATTTTTCTTTTACCTTCCTATTCTTTTCATCCTCCCTTTATTTTCGACTCTTATTTTTTCCCTTACTTGTCATCTGTGATATAAGGTATTAAAAACATAATAAATCAGAGCTTCTTAGATATTTCTCATAACAATTTGAATTCTCAAGTCAATTCCCATAATGAATCTAAACATTTAAATGACTTGATACACCCAGAGGGTATATTGTTAATAGCCATCAATTAAATTTTTTTGTGTGCTGGAATGCTTATATTAAATATAATCAACAGAGAGAAGATCAAATTTTCCCTGAAGAGAAATATAATCTTAGTATATTAATCAAAAAATAAAAACTAAGAAAGAGAAAAGTAAATCAGGAGGTCAGTCTGATGGAGTTCTGCTATTTTTAACTTTTATATTAGTTTATTTTTGTTAGATTTCATGCTCTAAATACAGGAATTGTTGGAAAGAGTTTGAAACTTGAGTGTTAATTTTATTTTTGCATGTGTGGTCTATGAGTGATTTCTGAACACTATTGGTAATATATGAAATTTTATAAAATAAATACTGTTTTATGATACTCTGCCATAGTAACCTCAGAATCAACTGTCAAATTATTTACAAGCATTTAAAAGAATTTTTCAGCATGGCCATATATGTAAATCTGGTTATGCTGACCTCTGTCAAATTCAAATCTTTTAATAAAATATGAAATATATGACTTGCCTACTAAAAGATTTTGAATGTTGCTATATTTGAAGAGTTACTTATATCTACAAGAAAGAATGCATGTGTTGAGTTCAATGTGCAAAGATCATTTCATGTTATCTAGGTAATAATCAGTATTTGTATGTTTGTCACAATGAAATATAAACAAAAAAGAATCCTTGCTTCCTTAAGAACAAAAATAAGTGCAAATTCAAAGGTGAAGATCCTTAAGGATTTCATTAAAATTATAATGCAGGAGATGAAATCACAAACTTAAAAGAAGTGCTCAGGACTTAAGGAGTGTAATATTTTAGTTTGCTTGGCCTTGAATTTGGAGCTCTGAACTTGCATGGTTGTATGCGTAACTGTTCCTATAACTGTTCAACTAACTCACTTGGAAAGAGAGTGATTATTATGTGTTGGAAAATTATAGTATGTGGAGACTGAAAATACTGATCCTGAGAAGTACACTCCTGACTCTTTGATTATAATGAACAAGTTATTTCATTGCACCCAATGTTACTATTTATTGTCCCCCTGGAAAGTACACATATCTCTTAATAATGGCACATGGCTATAGTAAATCTCTGTCTATTCTCTTTCTGGGATACAAAGAAAATAATATGGCAGCACTATACACCTTCCAGTTCTCTTCCAGCTCAATATGGAGAGGAAATAGTCTTTTTACCTCTTGGAACAAGGAGGAATTCTAATTCCTTTATTTATTCAAATGCTTTTGAATACATACATTGATATAGACATGAGCTACCCCTGGGTTTATGTTTCTGTGAGTTTCTTTCCCATTTGGAACTCTGGTCTGACTCAAGAATTTTCTAGTAAATGATGGGAACACATGTTAAACCCATTACTACTGACTTTCAGTTTCATATTTGTTATATGGTAACAGAATGGTTTTCTTATTCCAGCAGCTCACTTTCCATGCAGCAACCAGAGTGATTTTTAAAAACACAAATTATTTACAAAATGCTCCTGGTTAAAATCACTCAATGTTTCCAATTACACTTAGAATTTTTTTAAAAAAATCCTTATCCTCCTCTTTGTAGAAGAGGATCCCTCTAAAATCATTTGATGCTAATCCCTTCCTGGATCACTCTGTTCCTCAAATAGCCCTCTTCTGATGCAGGAACTTTGCACAAGCTTTCTTTCTGCCTGAACATTGCCTCATGTCTTCATGTCGGCCTAGATCTTTGCATGAAGGTAACCTTTTCAATTTTTAAGGTCTTACATCATTTTCTTCCAGTGTTCTTTGTAGTATTTGTTGTAATCCTAAATCATATCTGCCTATTTACTTTTTGTCTGTGTCCAAGGCTAGATTAAAAAAAAATTCTCCTCCCTCATGGTTTTACACATATTCAATAAACAATCAGAATAATTAACTGAATGAGCAAACAGCTTCAGCACGAGTTGGTTAAAAGCATAGGCTTCGACAGATTGTATTTACTTGGTGTGTAAGTGTTTGTTCGCCCTTTCTTTGTCTACTTGCAAGTTAGATGTGTCACCTCTAGCGCCTACCACACCCCACACTGATAGATGAGGACATTCAGATCTAGTGAAGGTCACTCTGTTTCGCAGCAAAAGAGAGCTTATTTGAAGCTCAGGCGCTTCCTACTGTGATGCACTATGCTAAGCTGCTTCAGTTATGTCCAACTCTTTGTGGTCCCCTGGACTGTAGCCCACTGGGCTCCTCTGTCCATGGGATTTCCCAGGCAAGAATACTGGAGTGGGTAGCCATGCTCTCCTCCAAGGGATCATCCTGATCCAGGGACTAAACTTGCATCTCTTATGTCTCCAGCATTGGCAGGCAGGTTCTTTATCCCTAGTGCCACCTGGGAATTCCCTGTGATGCACTGCCTCATGCCTTTTTTTTTTTTTTTCCCAGACACTACTAAGGATGTTCCATAGTCCAATTTCTAGAATAATTTTCAGACCTATACGTTTCCTTTTAGAGCGTTTTCATGCATCTCGTCTTCTAGGTTGCTCTTCATTTATGGCCTCTCTCAAACAACTTTTTTTGAACATGAAGTTTGACCACCAAGACTCCTCTGCCATATAAAGCTGTATGCTGTCTTTCCTGGTAAGTTTCTGGTTTTATGTAATGACATTTTCCATCATAGGTATATTCTTGTTAAGGTTGGTAAATCCTATAATTTCCTGCTCTGTGGTTAGACTTTAAAACATACATGGTGGTTCAGGATCTTGGCTAAACTCCTCAATCAAAAGTTGGGTCTCAGTGAATGGTTGTTGTGTTGACTACTGGGTATATCTGAAGTTTGTGCATCCAGTTTGGAGTTCCATTTCTAGGGGGCACTTACAGTTTGCAAGTTAATCTTCAAAAGCAATGTGTCTGTGTCTTCCGGGAAGTTCCCAAGGATCATAATTCTTAAATGTGTTCTTGCTTTCATAGTTCGGACAGTTACTACTGTACTATTTTTAGATACTGCTAGAGATATTTTCTTTTTAAGGATTTTCTGTTTTGATGATGCTGCTTGTGAGTCTTAGAAAACAGTTTTTCTTCTGCCATGTAATTAATACTAAATAACCTTTCAATTCTATAACATGGTTTATAGAGTTCAGGCTTGTTTCTAACATAGGCAAATGTGCTTCTTAAGTGTTCTTTTTGTGTTGTTCCAGGTTTTTACAGGGAAGATGTTTACATGATCTTTGCCATAGCACATCAAGCTATTCAGGAACTTCTGAGAAAAAATTTAGCATTGGTATGACTTAAGGAAGAATCAAGTCAATGAATGCCTTGGTCCTCCTTGGTCCTAAGGAGTGGAGTGTGTATGTTGTGTGTGTGTGCACGTGCGTGTGCGTTGTGTATGATATGTGTTCTTCGTGAACATATGTGTGGAATGTAGGGGGTTATATGGTGTGTGATATATGTGTATGTTGACAGTGTCAGCAGGTAGGGATGGCTTTTTCTTCTCTTCCACCTTTCAAATCTCACACAAGGCTCTCCCATCCTTTGACTTTAATTGCTTTTGACATGGGAATCAGGGGTGTGTGTTTTCCATGTTCTCAGCCCCCATGGTACAATAACAAGCAAAGAGGGATGAAGATGTACTGATTATTAGCCAGCAGCATCTGGAAAGTTACCACATTGACTGCAACTTTTTAATTAGAAAAGACAACTGACTTCATTTAAGGTAACTAGGCAAAGGGCTTTCTGTAGAGTTTAATTTAGTGCTGATAATTGGGGGCTGTGTAATAGTGTGCTCCTTGACTCCTTTTAATGTCCAAGGACACAGATTGAGGAGGATCAGCGGTCAATTAAGTACCTGGCACGTATGTGCACTCAGTATTTGTGGTTGTCATTACTTCTAGAACAGCAGGAAAGACAATTAGCTCTTGGCAACATATTGAGGCAACAAGGCTGAGTCACTCGAGGAAGTTAGGCATTGGCCACAGAAATCACTGGCAGTACCACATGCAAAAGACGAAGCACAAAGGGTGTGAAGGATGCAAAGGGTGAAGCACAAAGCTGCTTGGAAAAACTGCATTTTGAGTTTTGGTCTTCTCACATCACACTCTGCATCTCATTGCCCAGCCCACTGTCAGATGTATTTATCAATTTCTGCTTGGAGATTTGTTTTTTTTTTCTTCTCTCTACTTTTTTTTTTCCTCTCTCTGTGAATAATGTTTCCAATTCTTTCAACAGATGCTTACTGAACACTTGCTATATGAAAAGCACTGTTCTGGGAACTAGGAAAATAGGATTTTATAAATAAAAAGATTAACTACGAACTTTACAAGACAGCAATGTAACAGGGAGAAAAGAATGTGTGTGTATGTGAGTGTGCATATATAGTTGTTATTATGCCCTATCCTCTACTGGGGATGGAGTAGAAATAATATTTTTCCTTTTTGGGGGACTTTGTTGACCTAGTAGGGAGGGCTAAGACAGATGTGAGAGACAGGTATAGGAGGATTTGAATATTTTGGAGTTTATAAGCAGATGAGATGCATTCTTAAAGGTCATGTAATTAGAAGTAGACCTTCTAGGCTATTTATCATAAACTGTGAAATTCCAAACAAACTCTTACTTGTTTTATATACCTTTTGCCTATTAAAAAAAATGCACACCAGAGTCTCTTGAGAAACTAAAGGAGTAAATGTCAATGATAATAAAGGCTACAGTTTACTGAGTGCTCATCAGATTTATATCTTATAAAAACACTGCAACAGTCATTTGACTTGCTGTTTCACCAATATTATCTTTTAAATTTGTTCCAGAAAACCCAACATGAGAACTATCATTCTTTTATAGGTGATACAGCTACCCAGGCAGTTGAGCTGCTCTGTCGGCCACATTGCTAGTTGCAGGCAGGGAAAAGAATGAGGATCCTGTCTGCTGGCTCTCATTTTCTACCATAACATAGTGTCCTGATTTAAAACAGAAAATGCCTATGGTGGATTCACTCTCATATTAACACTGTAAAGATTTTTTTCCTGGATTATCCTAGATCATTGCTGCTCCCTTCACCTCACTATGTTTTAGATTATTTACCATCAAATAGCACCTACTTCAGGGACAAGGCAAGGAAAGGGAGACTAAATAAATATACATCAATATATTTTGCTGTGTGTGTGCTTACTTGTTGTGTTTGACTCTTTGTAACCCTGTGAACTGTAGCCCACCAGGTTCCTCTGTCTATGGGATTTTCCAGGTAGGAATACTGGAGTGGGTTGCCATTTCCTGCTCCAGGGGATCTTCCTGACCCAGAGATAAAAATTGCATCTTTTTGCATCTCCTCTTGTATTGGCATGTGGGTTCTTTATCACTGCACCACTAGTTTTGCTACACCTAGAAAGTGAGAGGAGAATGGATTAGAGTTACTTGCCAATTAATTCCCTCCCTCCACCAGCCTCCCTCTCTTTTCCCTGCTAATTCTTATGGAGTGGCTGCTACATACCAAATGTAAAGGTTTTGGGTGAGCAACTGACATTTTATCTATAAAATAGGGATGCTGACTCCAGTCTTATAGAACTGTGAAACAGAATAAGATTTCTAAACCTTTACTATTACAGTTAAAGTTCATGAGACAACTCAGGGGATACGTGACATAGGCATTTATCCCTGTTCTTATTAAACACTTTCAAGTACAGCACAGTATTTTCTGTTGATCTTGGCTTATTGCATTTCCCATTGTCTTATATAATTTTAAAATGACAGGGCTGCAAAACCTGGTTGACCCAGCCATTTGGGCTAGTAGCTTTGATAAGAAAATACCCAAATTTGGGATATGGTGGGCAGTGATTCCTCCTCTCCCAGGTTGGGTCCTTTTCTTTTTCCTGAAAACAGATAAGTGGACAAAATGAGAAGACAAATCTATATTTGGACAATAATCCCTTCCAAGAAGTTAATAAAGAGCTAAAGTGCTGAGGATTTTAAAGCCTTTCATTTTATCTCTTTCAATTGGTATTTTTTTTTTTGGTATGCATCAACTCTATTGGATATTATAGGAGTTTTATATCTCTAGCTTCAAAGGCATCTACTCTTCAAACTTCTTCAATGAGGAAAACAGTCTTTTAGAAATATGTTAAAAAACCAAGACTGCCAATGCTATAAGCACCCTGCTGACACAATATGATTTTATGCCTGGGTTTTTATTTTTTAAACTTGCATCTCTAGGCAGGGGATAAGTGCCTGCTAATTAATCCAATCTCAATCCTGTCATAGTCACGCTCAAGGGAATATCTATTCCCTTCTTAAGGGGAATGGAGATACTCAGAAACACACATGCATTAACCCAATAAGTCCTCAGGCGGCTTTGCTGCCAGAATGTGTTGCCAAGAGACTGTAAGCCATCAGGCCTTTCTGACTCATTATAAAACATATTCTCCTGATATGTAAAAGCCAGTAAGGGAGGGATTTGATGGAGTACTAATGAGAGAGGCAAGTGACTAGGATACCTGCCCAGATGTGAGAAAACCATCTTTGCGGAAGGGCTCAAGGGACCACTAGGAAAGGAAATCTGAGAAGGGGGTGTTGCGGCCATGAACAGAGGCCAAGGGATACCAAGAAACTGTGCTATCTATTCGCTGCTTAGGTCCAGAAGGCAGAGAGCCTGTGTGACTGACTGGCAAAGAGCCAGTGGGCTCGATGGAGGTGGCCATTCTCTCTTTTTTTAGGCTGTGGAATCTAGAGGTCACCAGAAAAAAGTCCTGTATATTGTAGATGAGATGTTATCTATTCTTCTGGTAAGGAGGTTTGCACAGCGCTGTCCTTCTAGTAATGAGTCTTTTTAAGCTAACAGGTTTTTTGCCCATGCTGGGATTTTAACTGTCGCTTATTCATGAATTTATTCATTCAAAAAGGTTAGAAAGCGATTTCTTTTCCATTTCCTTAGTGACAGATGAGGGGACGTACTGCTTCTTTTCTCCTTATTCTAGATGCTCTGGATTCCTTGCTTGGTTGATGGTTTAGGGCTCGAGACGGGGCAAATATCAGAAATGGTTAAGAGTGCAGATTCTGTATTCGGAAATATCCACTTTTCAAATTCCAGTTCTATCACTTCACAGCTGGAAAATCAGTTCTGAACCTGTATGATGGGGATCAACTAGCACTTACCAATATGACAGATACCACACAAAAAGTGATACAGTGACTGGCCCACATTTTAAATGCTCAAAAATGTTAGCTATTACTTTATAATCACTCCATCTTCATTATGATTGTTTCTGGGAGTACTGCTTCTAACCATCCCCCAAGGAAATGTACTTCTAATGATATTCTCATATAACTTTTGAAGTTAAACTTTCTGTTAAGTGAGAAGGAATATGTAGTACAGGTAACAAAATAGGTAAAATAGATAATAAACAAGATGGATGAAGAAGGGAATGGAGAAGGGAAGGGGAGAAGACAGGGATGCTGTTTAAGTAATCTTAATACCTTAAGTTGAGAAGCAGAGTTAACGTCTCACCCCAAGGAAATCTTTGTGTTTTTATCACAGTGGAAATACTGTTTTAGGATTGTAGTTTTCAGATCACCATACTTTGTCCAGTTCAATACAATGTTGCATCATTTTCTGATACTTCTACAGAAAAAAATGTTTATGATGCTTCTTAACAGGCATTTTTTAGAAATGCTCTGAAAATAATTTTCATAGTCCTTTCTCAGAATTACAGAATATAGAAATTTATAACTGCAAATAGTCATAATGTTATTAATGCAAATCTTTCAATTTACAGATAAGGAAACTAAGGATAAAGGAGATAAAATAATATGCTTAATTTCATACAGTGAATTAGGACCAGAATCCAAGTCTCCCAGTTTCTTGGGCAAGGGATTCCTCCCTCCTCCCATCTTCTAATAGAATAAATAAGTCATCTGAAAAAGCAATACATAATTAATAATAAACAGAAGCATATTTTGCTTGATTTTTAAAAAATAATTCTCCTGAATATAATCACACTGGGTCAATTCTTTTCTTAAGTTTTAAAAAATATAGGGTATGATAATCCACTCCAGCATTCTTACCTGGAGAATCCCATGGAGGAGTCTGGGGCAGAGTAACCTGGCAGGCTACAGTTCACAGGGTTGCAGAGTTAGACATGCCTCAGGCGACTTAGCAAGTATGCATGCATGCATATATAATATAATGTTTATCATCTTAACCATTTGTAAGATATAAATCAGTGGTATTATACACATTCACAATGTATCACCCCTGCTGTACTCCAAACCTTTTGATCATTCCAAACAGAAACTCTGTATCCATGAAGGAATAACTTCCTTTTTTCCTCTGCCCTTGCTGCTGCTGCTGCTGCTAAGTCGTTTCAGTTGTGTCTGAAGCCCACCAGGCTCCCCTGTCCCTGGGATTCTCCAGACAAGAACACTGGAGTGGGTTGCCATTTCCTTCTGCAACACATAAAAATGAAAAGTGAAAGGGAAATCACTGCGGCCCACCAGGCTCCTCCGTCCATGGGATTTTCCAGGCAAGAGTACTGGAGTGGGGTGCCATTGCCTTCTCTGCCCTCTGCCCTTAGTCCCTGGTAAACTCTACTCTGCATTCTGTCTCTGAATTTGCTTTTTCTAGGTACCACATGTAAGTGGAATGATACAATACCTGTCCTCCAGGCTTATTTCATTAAATATAATGTTTTCAATGTCCAATCATGTTATAGCATGTCCAAAATTCATTCCTCTTTATGACTGAGTTTTCTATGCATAAAAATATGTAAAAATCTCAATATAAATAACACACATATCACATTTTATTTATTCATCTGTTGATGGGCATATGGCTTTTTTATCCTCTAGCTATTGTGAATCATACGGAGAAGGTAATGCCTGGAAAATCCCATGGATGGAGGAGCCTGGAAGGCTGCAGTCCATGAGGTCGCTGAGGGTCAGACACAACTGACTTCACTTTCACTTTTCACTTTCATGCATTGGAGAAGGAAATGGTAACCCACTCCAGTGTTCTTGCCTAGAGAATCCCAGGGACAGAGGAGCCTGGTGGGCTGCTGTCTATGGGGTTGCACAGAGTCAGGCATGACTGAAGTGACTTAGCATTGTGAATCATATTTCCATTAACATTGTGTACAGATATTCAAGTCCCTGCTTTTGTTCTTTTGGATACAAATGTAAAAGTAGAATTGCTGGGTCACATAGTAGTTCTGTATTTAACTTTTTGAGAAACTGTTTTCCACAGTGGTTACACACACTATTTCATGTTCCTGCCAGTAGTGCATGAGGGTTCCAATTTTTTACATCCTTGCTAACTCTTGCTATTATCTTTTCAAAAAAGTTACAGCCATCCTAGTTAAGTATGGATTTATCAGTTCTTAATAATGGGGTGATTTTGCCCTCCTGGGGACATTTAACAGCGTCTGGAGACATTTTTGGTTGCTACATTTTAGGGAACAGAGTTGGCTACTGGCATTTAGTGAGTAAAGGCCAGAGATGCTACTAAACATCCCACAACACACAGCACTTCTCTCCACAGCAAAGAACGTGCCAGTAGTGCTGGCGTGCCTTTCTCTAGGTACGTGCCCAGTCATCAGAGCTAGGTTTCTGATACTCAGTCCTGTTTATGCTCTTTGCCACTGAAACAATATTATGATATGAAACAAACTCCTTGACACTAGATGGCCCAGAGAGATGAGCTTTTCTGAAACGGTGACGTGCACGGAATTGCTAGGGACAAAATACTGCTTTGAATGGACAGAGCACTGGCAGAATCACCTGGACTATCCCTGCTCAATGACAGTGATTCCACTGCCACTTTTGATTCTGCTTCGAGGCATTTCTCTGCACTGAACTTACACCCAGTCAGGAGTTCCCTGGGAATTACTACAGTATTCTCCAAAGTTACTTGCAACATGAAACCTGTAACAAAAATATGTAGTCCATTAATGAATCATTTTGGAACCACTCATTAGAGGCAGATTCAACATATATGCTAATATAACTCTTTATTAGGGAAAATTTTGATTATAAATTTAAAACACCTTCTGTCCTCAGTGCAAGGAATGTTACTGAGGGCACTTACTATGTGCTTAGTGCTGTGTAAACTTAGGGACAACATGATGATGCTTAAATAGTGTCTCAGTTTTGTGAAGATTACATGCATGTTTCTCTTAAAGGTAACTAGTATAAGCTTATGATGAAGTACCATGCAACAAAAGTCATATTTTTAATGTTTAATGACAAGTATAAATATTCACCAATTAATATAATATTAATTGAGGCAGTTGTTTACAAAAGTATATAAATTGTATAAATCCAGTTCTATTTTAAGAATTATGTTGTATAATGTATATATATGAAGGAAAATCAAAGAAAAAGACCTCTAAATGTTAACTGGGAAATGATAAGGTTTTTTCTAAATATTTTCTCTTTTAAAAAATATTTTCTACATGCATTAGGTTTATAATCCATAATAATAATAATAATTTAAAAATAAGGTTAGCCTATATTAGATGATTGTCAACTCACTCCCTGCCCACACTCTTAAGTAAACCAATATCTAAATGAAACATTGCTCTTTGGAGGATGGGGAAAGGAGATCGGGGAAGACTCAGGAGTGAACCCCACTGGTCTGTTTGGATGGCTCATGAGAGTCTGCTCGGGAAGAATGATCAACTCTGAGATCAGCTCTGAGTAAGGGCTGTGCTTCACAACTTTCATGTGCACAGGAGCCACTTGGCAGCTTTGTTAATGTGCACATCTCTGATTTAGAAGTTTGGGGCTACAGAATGAGATTCACTTTTTAAATAAATACAAATTTATTTATTTTAATAAATTATGGAGGTTAATTACTTTACAGTATTGTATTGGTTTTTCCATACATCAACATGAATTTTTAACAAGCTTCCTGGGGTTGTTGCTACTGCGGCTCCATAGACCACACTTCGAGTAGCAAGGAGTTCAGAGACCATTCTTGACTCCTCTACTTAATTTTTTGAACTATGGTTAGTAATCAGATAGACCACATTTGTGTTTGCATTAAAATCTCTACAGAACTTTACGTAGAATCCTTACAAACGCAGGGGCAGTATTTCGTTTTAGAGCGACAATGTTTAAGTGACTGGCCAGTATCACACTGTTAGTGAGTGACTGAGCCAGATCTTGGGGTTCAAGTATGGCACTTACACCACTTCTCTGTGCTTGATTTCTCTTATCAGTAAAGTGGAGATGTAGCCCAGGCAATGCTTCTAGAATGCACAGAAGGATATGCCTATGTGTTGGCAAACTATAGAATTACAAATATGAATATCTACAATTTTCTACATAATTTGGAAATTAAAACTAGGTAAAGTTGAGATTTTGCCCTTATTTAATGAAGAAGTAAATTTATCTACCTGTTTGGGAGGGATGCAAGTCTTCTCAAAGGAAGCCAACTGCTGAGCCAGAGAATGCAAACTCAGCTACCTGACTTTCAGCTCTTGTCAGGATTCCTTTCTTCCAGGGCAACACTGAGCCAGGGGCAGCTGGGAGCATCTCTGTTCACATCTGGTTTGTGGTCTGGGCTGGTGAATGTTGACCCTGCATCTTTGACATTTCAGCCCGCACTATGTTCTTCATGTCACAAACTAATTAGCTTGATGTGGTGAAACTCCACCCCACTCTCTTCAGTGCAATAGACTGTTATATCTGCATCTGGGAAACAATGTGTGTGCCTGGACATGACTTAGAGATCAAGATGGTATACAGGGTTATGACACCTTGGGCAAGGGGCAAGGATTGTAATTCTTTTATTTCTGAGGGGGCAATTTACACCTGGTTTACTCATAAACAATGTCATTTTGCCAATTCATCTTTGTTACTATTGGAAATTCTGACTGTGTGTGTATATGTGTGTGTGTGCATGTATGTATATGTGTGTTTGTGTGTGTGTGTGTTTTTGGAGCCAGTGCGCGTGGGATAGGGTGGAAACGAATTGCCAGAAGAGTGTGTAGATGTTTCATTTCAGGCCTCACTGAAAAGGAGAGAGAGAAAAACAGTTGGCAGGGAAACTTTATTTACTGAAGTATACCAAACTTCTCAATGGAAAATTTTGTACTTCCCAGATTGTTCTATAGATTGGCCCTGAGGATTGATTTATTAATATCTGGAATTCTATGCATTTGGCTAATAATAATGCTATTTTCTTAAGGCCTGTGGTGCTAAAGCTGCCTTATAATGACTTTGCAGGCATCTCTAAGTAGAGAAGAGCTGGAAGACCACTCAAAATGGAAAGAAGACCAAATCCTACTAGTCCAATATTAGACATCTAAGAATGCAAGGTCAGCAGGGCCTCTAAACCTAACCACAGAGCTTCCCTACTTCCTTAGACACCAGCTAAATTAAAAATAGATATCGTATATTAACATATATATGTTGAATCTAGAAAATGGTATAGATGATCTTATTTGCAAAGCAGAAATAGAGATACAGATGTAGAGAACAAATATATGGATACCAAGGGGGAAAAGGGGATGGGAGCAATGGGGAGATCGACACATATACATTATTGATACTACATATAAAATACATGACTAATGAGAACCTACTGCATAGCACAGGAGACTCTACTTGATGCACAGTGGTAACCCGAATGAGTTGGAAGTTCAAAAGAGAGGGGATGTGTGTATATATATGGCTGATTCAATTTGCTGTTCAGTAGAAAGTAGCACAACACTGTAAAGCAACTATACTCCAACAAAAATTAATTAAAAAATTGGAGATTATGGATTAGTTTTGATGTACTGTATTGTTTTCCTTGCCTGGCAAATCCCATGGACGGAGGAGCCTGGTAGGCTGCAGTCCATGGGGTGAATAGGAGTCGGACACGACTGAGCGACTTCCCTTTCACTTTTCACTTTCATGCATTGGAGAGGGAAATGGCAACCCACTCCAGTGTTCTTGCCTGGAGAATCCCAGGGACGGGGGAGCCTGGTGGGCTGCTGTCTCTGGGGTCGCACAGAGTCGGACACGACTGAAGTGACTTAGCAGCAGCAGCAGCATTGTTTTCCTACTATCATTTGAGATTATCTTGTCCCCATTAGAAGTCAAGGGAATCTCAGGTCTGGGCTCCACTGGAGTAAATAAAGGACCTGTATTATCTATTGCTGCCTGAAAATGTGGCAACTTAAAACAATGCACACTTGATCATGTCTGATTTCTGAGAATCAGGGATCTGAATACAGCTGAACTGGGTCACGTGCATTATGGTTCCTCACAGCGTGCAATCAAGATGCTGACTGGGGCTGCAGGTACCTAAACACTCTAAAGAATCCACTAGGAAAAAAAATTCATTTCCAAACTCACCCATGTGTTGGCAGGATTCAGGCTGTTTCAGAGGTATCCCTCAGTTTGCCATGTGGGTCTTCTCCAGGGGCATTTTACAATATTGAACAGTTTGCTTCATGAAAGCAAGCAGATGAGAGAGTGAGAAATGGAAGTCAGCCATCTGTAACCTAATCTCAGTGATACCCTCTCACCTTGGTTTTATTTTATTCATTAGAGAAAACCCACAGAGTATAGCTTGCACTCAGGTTTCCACAAGGGCCTGAGTATCTGGGGGTGAGGATCACTGGTGGACCTTTCAGAAATTGCCTCTCACCTGGCCCCTGAAATATTCAGTATTGCCTGCATTGAATTGGGGTTTAAGAAAAATTGGACAATTTTATGTCAAACAATCTAAATTTGGAAGATAGTCCAAGGCATTTCTCTTTGATTCACTCTGAGCCTTAGGGAAAGAATCATATCAGGGTATCTTAGAGGCCTAAGGGCAGTGGGGACAAGTGCTTTTAAAATTCATTTTATCATTTTATTTATTTATTTGGCTGGACCACCATGTGTAAGGGATCTTAGTTCCCCCACCAGAGAGTGAACCCATGCACCCTGCAGTAGACATGTGGAGTCTTAACCACTGGACCACCAGGGAAGTCCCTGAGCAAGTGTTTATTGAATGTCAACTACTTGTGGAAGGTTGTGCTGGGGATTGTGGAGAATAAGAAGAAAGAAAGAAAATGAACAAAGTGTGCCTCACACCATGCTCGCTGCTTTCCTATGCCTCATTTAATCCTAGAAAGTGGTGCCTACTCCTCTTTTTCAAGAGAGAAAAATGGGGCTCAGCAGTATTACAAAATTGCTTAAGAACCCAAAGTTATTTAGTAGTGGGGATGGAATTTAAATCCAGAACGGTCTAACTTCAAAATTCTTCTTCTCCCCACTAAGTGCCTTTATATGACCTTAAAATATCTCAGTTGAGTGTGACAAGTAATCCCAATACACATAGAAGTACTGTCCCCACCACCTGCCATCACCCCATTATTGATTTTATTGAGTGGTTTTAAGTATGATACATTCAATTCAGTTCAGTTCAGTTCAGTCGCTCAGTCGTGTCCGACTCTTTGTGACCCATGAATCGCAGCACGCCAGGCCTCCCTGTCCATCACCAATTAGGCTACCCTGAAGATGATAAGAAAAACCTTCCATTGTGTATCTCTTAAGGATATGAATCATTTCTTGCAGTGTTCTTTGTAGCAAGGTTTTCATGTCTGATCTTCGAACTAAGAGTGGCTATCCTTGCAGTAGGTCATTGTTTAGTTCTCATTTGCAGACACATTTCCCATTTTAGAAAATGCTGAGCCATACATTTGACTGTCAGAAATCTCAAAGCAAAAAATACGAGGGGCATACTGATATTAAGGTTTAATCTCATTCTTGAATTTAATGTCCCTATTCCTGGTTTTCCTTCTGCTCTCATACTATATCAGTTTTATCTATTTTAGTTCAGTTACTGTATATAGCTTTTTAAGCAATCCTGAAACACTTTTGCAATAAGATGAAATATAATCAGTAAAAGTTAACTATACTCCATTTGTGACTATAGAAAACCTCAAAGTGCTACACTGTGCTATATCTGCAATAGGATTTCAGGTGGGCGAGAGTGAGAATGATGTGGATTGGAGCCCTGCTTTGATTGCCCAGAGTACAAAATTGTCCCTTCTCCTAGAGCCAATATCTGCTCAAAAAGTATTACCTCAAAATGACAAACAACAGGAGAGTAAATGGATGTATGCCCTAGTGAGCCCTCATATTTGTCATAGTTATACACTTGCCACTTCAACTATTAATAACACTTTCTAAAATCCTCTCTAGAAGGTATGGCTGTGATAGTTCACCCACTGGGGCTCACTGAAGTCGTGGCTTACCTAAGGTTACATGTTCAGGGGTGAAGTGTAGAGGACTCTGACACCAAATCCCATTTATATTGTTGGGTCATTTTTTCTATGTCATGGAAGAGAAGATTCTATAAAAATATAAGGCAAAACCTTCTTTGATCAGTAGGTGGAGCTTCATGACTTGCAGAAAATCATTTTCTTTTCTTTTTTCTTCCTCTTCCTCCTTCCTTTTTTAACTTCTATTTTTTCGCCCTTATTTCTTGTTCCATGTTGACTTTATTATCATGCTACCCATTCTCTTCAACTGTAAAGGTTTCACCAGACATCAAAGCCTTGTGATCCGTCTGCTGGGTCGCTTGGTTGTTTAAGCCAAGTTTCCTAGGACTTAATTCTGACTAATATTTTGGGGGTGGAGGAGATTCATATGTGGCCTTTCTCTCCTGACATCTCAAATCTGGGCCTTTTACAGATGTAATTGATTCGTCCTTTTAGTGTGAAACCACATAGGCTTGTTTTGTTCCTTCTCTAAGCCTCATGCATCCCTGCATATATTCATCAGATTGGGAGGTTGATTAAGCCAATTTCCCTGATAAAACTAGCAGCCTTTTACCTAAGAGCATTTATCACTATGTGATCTTCTTGTTTGCTGACTGTCTCTCACCAATATTATGCAAGCTTCATATAAACACAGATCTTGCCTTGTCTTGGTTACCACTCTTGCATTAACTCTTAGAGTAGACTTTGGTGTATTATACAGTCTCAGTAATATTTGTTAAACGAATTAGGTGAACAATTGTCCGAGGCAATTCAATCAGGAAGTAGAAACCATCTCAAGTACTCTAACTGGGAAGAGCTTTAGTATAGGCAATAAGTTACTTGTAAAATCAAAGGATTGAAAAAATAGGTTCTAAGCTTCCAGAAGTACACAGACCTGATCTTAGAGCTTGAAAGTGTGGTCTGGGGACCAGAAGCATTGAGTCAATTGTGAGCTTGTTTATCTCAATTCCAACCCCAGACTAACTCAACCCAGAATCTGATTTTAATAAAATTTCCCAGTGACTTGTATGCATTGCACTAAAGTATGGGAACCACTGTTTCTCAGGGGTACTTCTGAGACTCTGATGTCCAGCGGCCAAAATTCTTCACACTAGAACCTAGAGAGAAAGCGCACGTGCTCAGTCATGTCTGACTCTTTGCAACCCCGTGGACCTGTAGCCTGTCAGGCTCCTCTGTCCATGGGGAGAACCTAGAGAGTGGACACTAAAGATTCGGTCTGGGAGTAGAAGTAGTAGCACAAGTAGCCTCTACCAACACCCCTGCTTTTTTTTTGTTTTTGGTAATTATGGTAGAAAACACATAATGTAAAATTTATCATTTTGACCATTTTGAGTGCAGTGCAATAATATTAACCACGTGCATATTCTTTTGCAACAAATCTCTAGAGCTTTCTCATCTTGCAGAACAGAAATGCTGTATCCATGGAACAATTCCTTTTGCCCCAGCCCTGGTAAGCACATTGTACTTTCTGTTTCTAAGTCTGGCTGATTTAGATACCTCATATTAGAGGAGTCATGCAGTAGGTGTCTTCTTGTGACCGGCTTGTTTCACTGATCATAATGTTCTCAAGTTTCATTCCTGTTGTAGCATATGACAGGATTTTTTAAGGGCTAAAGAATATTCTGTTGTATGTATATGCTACCCTTTCTTTGTCCATTCATCTGCTAGTGGACATTTAGTTTGCCTCTACGTGTTGGCTATTGCAAAGAATGTTGCAATGAACATGAGTGTGCAAATATGTCTTGGAGATTCTATTTTCAATTCTTTTGGATATATACCTAGAAGTAGGATTACTAGATCATATGGTAACTCTATTTTTAATTTTTAAGAGGACCTCCATACTGCTTTTCATAGCAGCTACATAATTTTACATTTCCACCGACAGTAGACAAGTGTTCTAGTTTCCTCACATTCCTTGCAATACTTGTTTTCTGTTGATAGTGAATGTTCTAACAGGTATAAAGTTTTATCTCATTGTGGTTTTGATGTGTATTTCCCTGATGATCCGTAATTTGGAACATCTTTTCATATGCTTGTTGGCTATTTATATATTTTCTTTGGAGAAATGTCTATTCAAGTCCTTTGGCAAGTAAAAAAGCAGATTATTATTTTTGTTAAGTTGTAGGAATTCTTTAATATTCCAGATATTAACCCTTTATCATGTATATGGTTTGGAAATGTTTTGCCCCATTCCGTAAGTTGCATTTTCACTCCGTTGCTTGTTTCCTTTGCTGTGTATAGCTTCTCAGTTTGATGAGGTCCCATTTGTCTGTTTTATGTTATTTATGCTTTCAATGTCATAGCCAAGAGATCATTGTCAAAAATGCAAGGTTATAAAGCTTTTATCCCATGTTACAGTTCTGGGTTTTACATTTAGGTTTTTAATCCAATTTGAGTTAATTTTTATATATGATATAAGGTAAGTGTCCAGCTTAATTCATTTGCACATGGTATTGGACATTTCCCAATACCTTTTTTTGATGAGACTATAATTAGTATTCTTGGTATCCATGTTGAATATAATTTCACCATACATGTGAGAATTTATGCCTGTTCACTTATTTTGTTCAGTTGGTCTATATGCCAGTATTATACCAATTTGACTAAGGTAGTTTTATAATATGTTTTTTAAAAAATATGTATTTATTTGGCTGTGTTGGGTCTTAGTTGTGGCGTGGGGGATTACTTGCCCTGTGGCATGTGCAATCTTAGTTCTCTGACCAGGGATTGAGCTCACATCTCTTGAACTGCAAGGCAGATTCTTAACCACTGGACCACCAGGGAAGTCCCTGTAATATGTTTTGAAATCAAGAAATATGAAGTGTTTCATTTTTCTTTTTCATGATCATTTAAAATATTTGAGGTCCTTTGAAATTCCACATCAGTTTGGGGATTGTTTTTTTCAATTTCAGCAAAAAAAAAAAAAAAAAATGCCCTTGGGATTTTGACAGGGATTGCATTGGATTCATCAATTGCTTTGGATAGTATGAACATTTTAACAATATGAAATCTTCTAATCTGTGAACACAAGGTATTTCCATTTATTTGTGGCTTCTTTAATTTCTTTTATCAATGTTTCATAGTTGTCAATGTACAAGTCTTTCACCTCGGTTACATTTACCAAGTATTTTGGTCTTTTTGGTGCTCTGAACTGCTTTTTGACCTGTACAAAGCTGGAAAATGTATTCCACAATATAGCTCAGGGAACACTTGTGTTTTTATGACCCTCCTAGATAGCAACGATATTCAACAGCTGCAGGAGGATTTCGCCACCTCATTTCCACTGTCCAAATCTCATACAATCTATTTCTAGCACAGAACTTTGGCTGCAAGGAAGTCTGAGAAATAACAGGTTTTGGCTTTCCATCTTTTCTAATAGAATAAACCAATCTAAAAGTATCTAGCTCATGAATAAAATAAGTTATAAGGATATATTGTACAGAACATGGAATGTAGCCAGTATTTTATAATTACTTTAAATAGAGTATGAGCAGTAAAATTTTTGAATCACTGGGTTGTAAACCTGGAAACTAATATTGCAAATGAAGTATATCTCAAAGTATAAAAAGTAGAATATAGCTAGCTAGAGTATGAGTTATATGGGTGGTCTCTCCAATTCCCTTTGATCACTTACACTGATGCTACACACCCATCACCCCACTTCTGTGTATTTTGCTGCTACAGTAGAACCTTCAACTGTCTTTAGAAGATTACCCTTGAGCTATTGGACACAACCACCTCTGCATTTCTGCCTGGAAATTTACCTACTGCCTGTTTGCCTACCATTAGTGGTTTGTACTAATGACTGACTAGTGCAGTACTAAAGCATCCTAACTGAAGCTGGGACTTACCAAAAATCCATCCTTTTTTGGCTTCTTCTCCTTTTTCCTATCCTGCTTTCCTTATTCCTTTACCAGTCTCCTTGGGAGCACTTCTTTAATTAACACTCTTCACATGTACCCTGTAAGCTCTGCTACCAAGAATCTGACCTAAGACAGTGTGAGCAGCTAGATTGGGATTGCTAAGGAAGATCTGCTTTCAGATTCGTAATTGTTTTCTTATCTATTGCTTTATTAAAACCGGTAGGATACAAGCCCTACAACCCCTTTCTTCAGACATAAATTCAGTATTTCAATTAGAAGAACAGACAGATTTTGTAAATTCATGCTAACTAGTTACAAGTTTATTATTTTCTAGATATCTGAAGACAAAGTTCCTTCAGAATTTGTTTCATTACTTAATAGTCTCCTTCCTTTAAAAGAACACCTTTTTGTTTTGCCTACTTTTAAAAATAACTGTTAAATCAATTTGAAACAATAACCTTTATATTATTATTATAACTGACTGTTCTTTATGCTCTTCTGGATCATTTTGTCTGTTAAAGACTGGAAGAGTCCAATTTATTTGTTCAATGATTTATATTTCTTGCATGGAAAGCATGAAATAATCTGAAATGTTTTTAATGAGCTGTGACAAGACTAACATTTTTGCTTGTTCACATGATTATTTCAATGCTATAGCTCCTCTGTCTCATTCACAGAGCTGGGTATCATGGAAAATTCAAAGAATTACAAGGTATTGTCACTACCTTCAAGAAACATATAGTCTATTTAACTCATGAATTATCAGGTTGGTCCAGAGGCTGTTTTGACCTTCAAGTTTTTGGTTTAATTGTATTATGTGTAAGAAATTAGGATAATATGAGCATGGGTCAATTTCCACTCAGTTTTTTTTTTTTAACTCAATTTTCTCATTCTAATGAAATTCTTCCCTTCGGTTCTCATCTCTAAACTTGAAAAAAAAAAAGTTAATAACCACTGCCTCTACTTATTTATCTCACTTTTTTCCCATGCCAATCTTTCCCCTGCTTAATTGTACTGAATATGCTCAAGTAGAGGTCACCAATGGCTATTTCCCCCCCATCTTCATCTCTCTGTATGTTTTCTGTAACATTTGAAATTCTTAAAAGTCTTATCCCTTAGCTTCTATGATACAATTTCCTACATTTTTTCTTTTTTAATAAGTAGAATCTATTGTACTTCTGTTACTTATTTACAAAAAGTTCCATGTATTTTTTTAATCATACTATATATTTTTTAATTGGAAGATAATTGATTTGCAATGTTGTGTTCGTTTCTGCTGTATAACAAGGTGAGTCAGCTATGTGTGTACATATATCTCCTCCTTCTTGAGCCTCCCTCCCAAATCCCCCGTCTCACCCTTGTAGGTCATCACAGAGCACCAAGCTGAACTCCTTGTGTTGCGTGCGTGCGTGTGTGCGTGTGTGCGTGTGTGTGTGTGTGTGTGAATGCTACTCTCTCAGTTCATCCTGCCTTCTCCTTCCCTTGCTGTGTCACAAGTCCTTTCTCTGTGTCTGCATCTCTATTACATTTTAAATTATTTTTCATAGCTCACAATCCACCCTTGAAGTATTCTGATTTAGTCTTAGTCTTTTTTTTTTTTTCAGATTACATATCATACTCTTTTTCCTGGTTTTGCCCATTTCTATGTTTTAAAATGTAGTCAAATCCTAGTAATAAAGTTTTCATGCTCCAGAAACTCAGAGAGCTTTGGGCATTAAGCAAGTCAAATGTCATCTGAAAAATACCAATGACCTGGCATCTCTATCTAACTTGTTGGTGGCAAACATTGATGGTGAATTTTCATAATGTGTATTCATAGAACTGCTGCTGTTTGTAAGCAGTTGTACATTATAGACTGAATTGACATTAAAATAACTGTGACTTGTCAGCAAAAAGAAAAAGAAAAAAAATTGCATAGTAGACAAAATGTTTGACTCACCTTGAATCAGAAATAGTATGATATTTGATGGTAAAAGATGGAAGTTCCCTTTGAATGAGAATGATGGAATATCCTGAAATGCTGATTTGAGGAAACTAACGCTAGCACTTTTCACATTATTTGCATGGACATGTCTTAGTTTAATCTTTAGAGCCACCCCATAGTTAAGACCTTATTATTAACACTCTTCCAGTTATAAATGACAGAAAACTCAAAAGGGACTAGCTTTTAAATTAAGAAAATACATTAGCTTGTGTAATTTCACAAAGTCTGGGATAACCTGGGTATGGCAATAAGAGGCAGAGAGGTTTCTCTCTCTTCCTCTGCTCTGCTTTGATCTCTTTTGGCATCATTTTCAGGTAGCCTGTTGTCACATAGCAGCAAAGATGCCTGCAAATAGCTCTGGGTCTTCTACTGGGTTGGTCAAAAAGTTCATGGCAGTGTTTCTGCAACATCCTATGGAAAAGCCAGAGCGAGCATTTTGGCTAACGCAATGCATTCTACTGCTCAGTAACCCAGAAAAAGCAACACTTCACTGATAGTTTCTGGGAGTGATTTTTTATGTCTGTGTCATAGCTGGTGTCTGTGTCACCTTTGGAACTGGGGAACGAAACCAACTTTATCTGAATCTAATAGGGTGTTGACAGGGAACGACTGGACCCCAAATGCAAACAACGCACACACACTTTGTGTATGCGTATTACTGTCACATCTTATTATTCTTATTTTATAAAATAAGAGGTTCAGAAACTTTACTTGCCAGAGGTGATATGGCTACTAAGAGGACTTTATGAGAAACAGATGTTATTCCAGTATTAATGAATTACAGATATCGAAAGCTGAAAATTAACCTAAAATGATAATGTATACTCTTTTTCTATGGTTCTCAAACTCTTATTTGTTGTGCCCTAGGCATTGTGTATTGAAAAGCAGAGATATTACTTTGCCAACAAAGGTCCGTCTAGACAAGGCTATGGTTTTCCCAGTAGTCATGTATGGATGTGAGAGTTGGACTGTGAAGAAAGCTGAGTGCCGAAGAATTGATGTTTTTGAACTGTGGTGTTGGAGAAGACTCTTGAGAGTCCCTTGGACTGCAAGGAGAGCCAACCAGTCCATCCTAAAGGAGATCAGTCCTGGATGTTCATTGGAAGGACTGATGCTGAAGCTGAAACTCCAGTACTTTGGCCACCTCATGCGAAGAGTTGACTCATTGGAAAAGACCCTGATGCTGGGAGGGATTGGGGGCAGGAGGAAAAGGGGACGAGAGAGGATGAGATGGCTGGATGGCATCACCAACTCCATGGACGTGAGTTTGAGTGAACTCTGGGAGTTGGTGATGGACAGGGAGGCCTGGCGTGCTGCAGTTCATGGGGTTGCAAAGAGTTGGACACGACTGAGCGACTGAACTGAACTGAGGCATTGTGTGGGTGTTCCAAAAGACATGGGAGAGCCCTCCTCATATTCAAGCAAAGAAACTTGTTTATCTGTTTTATGTTTTGGAATACAAAAGATTCTGTGAGAGAAAACATTCTGTGTGTTAGAAAAGTTTCCATACCATCACTCTGACTCATTCATTAGGCAGAGGTTGCTTTTCCATTGTTATAATCAGCCCCTCAAATGCTCACGAATCATTTTAACTCATCTCTGCCAGTGTAAACCAATAGCAGAGATTGAACTTTATTCGGTAATCCTTGAAATAAATATTCTGAGTATGTTCAAGTTCACTCTTTTTTCAGTTGACTCAAGTATCTAAAGATGTTCTCAGTCTTTCCCTGTCAATCTGAAGGATATGACTCACTTTATGGAGGTAATTCTAACATCAGTTCAGTTCAGTTCAGTTGCTCAGTCGTGTCTGACTCTTTGCGACCCCATGAATCTCAGCACGCCAAGCCTCCCTGTCCATCACCAACTCCTGGAGTTGATTCAAACTCATGTCCATCGAGTCGGTGATGCCATCCAGCCATCTCATCCTCTGTCGTCCCCTTCTCCTCCTGCCCCCAATCTCTCCCAGCATCAGAGTCTTTTCCAATGAGTCAACTCTTCGCATTAGATGGCCAAAGTATTGGAGTTTCAGCTTCAACATCAGTCCTTCCAAAGAACACCCAGGACTGATTTCCTTCAGAATGGACTGGTTGGATCTCCTTGCAGTCCAAGGAACTCTCAAGTCTTCTCCAACAGTTCTAACATAGGAGGGAGTTAATGTGTCAAGGGTAGATATATGGGAAAACTCTTTTATGATGTAAAATCTCTTTGGGTTATTTGAAAATTCTGAAGATTTTTGTCTTTTCCCCACACAGAGAATAATTACAAGTTCTTAACTTTTTGGCATCAGAGGCTATATATAAACTCAAATTCTTTCAGGATAATTTGTTCACAAGGTTGGGCATATTGTTGACCTGGATGATGTATGTTCTACTGACAGGGGCAGTTTCTACTCAGCTTCAGTTGCTACATGGAAATCATCATTTAGATTTTTTTTTTCTATTTTGAGCTCAAAAATGAATTTTAATATGGATTTTTAAATGCTAGAAACTCTGATTTTTTTTCTTTTTATAATATTGACCCCTTTAAAAAACATGTCCCTAGTCTAATAGGCCCCTGGATTACCCATTTGGGCCCTGCTTTACGCTTGCCTGGAGAATTCCATGAACAGAGGAGCCTGCTGTTCTACAGTCCGCAGGGTCGCAAAGAGCTGGACACAACTGAGCAACTTAGAGTGAGGGTTAGCTAATTAGCGCATGATGAATGAGTATACTATTATCAACTTTATCGAGGAAGGCCATTTTCTTTTCCCTTTAACATTTGATTCAAACCTCACAGAATGTACAAACACAATCACATAGATTCTACACGATAGATATATCAAAGAAAGAATATTCAGAGGATGTAAACTAAGGTAGGGAGTGATATTTTAAAATTTGTTTCTTACTAAAATTCTATCAGATGTTGTTTCTGGCCAAACCTATATACTCTTTGATGCCTGTCTTACCTGTATTTGGATGTGTTGGCCCCACCCTGTTAATCAAACCATTCTCCTTGAAAGAATGAGCTTATTTCTGGAAAAAATACCTGAGAACAGAGTAGATATTTACTGCTTTCTCCTACACACTCCACCTTCAATGTAAAAGTGTTCTTTTGTTCAAAATGTAGTGTGTGCTTGGCTAATTCACCAGTTTGCATCTTTGATCCTACTCTTGGCAAGGTCTTGTGCAAGTGAATAATGAATCATTGTTCCTCCAATGAAGCAGCAAAAGGCATGTTTGGAATGAGTGGTAATGACAGGACAGGATTGGAAATTGGCATACAGAATCCACAGGCAGCTAATACCAGGGAAAGAAAAGGTGAAAGTGATGGGATGTATTCAGGAGATGTGTACCCGAAGGCTAGTCGATTTGCTTGTATTCTTCTGGATTTAGGATTTCAATATATCCGAGTATATCTGATTTCCCCAGAAAAGCCCTGAAATAGAATGGGAGTGATAGGGCTTCATGAAGGAGAACCAGTATACTTGGTATAAGTGTGCTTCTTGTGCCTTCTCCAGTGATGAAAATTAATAAGCTTGTGTTCTAAGAGGCTGCAGTGAGTAGTAGTTGAGTCCATAGAGTTCTGAGTCAAGCAGAAATGGGTTTGGGTCTTAATTTGGTCCTTTCTGTGTGACTTAAGCTGATTATTTTCTAAGACTCAGTTGCCTATCTGTAAAACCAGAATCATATTAGCACTTCTCTCACAGTGAAAATGAGTTTCTGGCAGAAGCAACGTTCTTGAAGGTGGCAAGTAATTTATAAGAATAAGAATTCCTCTAGGAGGAGCCATGCCAACATTGACAGTGCCTCTTGCCAATACCCAGCTTTGGCAGCAAAATCTTTTTTGTTGACAAGTCATTAATTCACTCACTTAATTGAATCATTCATCTAGAAAATGTGTTAAACATCTGCTGAATGCAAGAAAATTACCTATTTGTGTATTAGTAATAAAGTATATTATCTGTTTATAGATTTTTACTTGCACAAGAGGCATTTGGAATATGTTTACTGAGTGGATAGCAGGGATATTTAAGGCCAGTAGTGGCCTGGCACACCCTTTTCAGAGGCACAAGCAGGAGATACCTCCCGCCTCCTCATCAACAGAGTTGCTCCCCTCGGTAGCTGTGGAATGAACGCTTTGGTTTGCACCAGGACTCAGATTTTAGAGGAAGCAGCAAATGTCAAGCTGTCCTTGGTGGAGATGCTTTTATTAGGCAGATGGAAGCTTAAATAGAAATTGAAGATTTATGCAGCAATTCTATGCCCAAACATTTGTGAAATGAACAAACTGGTAAACTCAAAATGATACTATTTTCCTGACACAGATCCCACAGGGCTTGAATTGCTGGGCTTGTTTTTTTTTTTTTTTTTTTTTTTAAAAACAATATAGTTTTATTAGAACCTTCTGTGCTTTTCATCAAATCTGAACTCCTCATCACAGGCCAACTGCCTTCTCCTTATTCATGCCTGACACAGTGCATGATGGTGAGAAGGAGACAAGAGTGACTAGCAAGTGACCTCCTTTGCATTTATCCCCTCAAGTCCCATTCTTTGGTCTAGCTTGCCATACTAGACTCCTTGACCATTTGTTCATCTTGTAAACTCTTCTCAGTGAGGGCTCTTATTTCCCTCCTCATCTCAGAGGAGCTGGTGGGCTACCCTTGCTGCTCCCCTGCCATCCTTCACATTCCTTTATCGGCACTCATTTTAACACATTTTATTTATTTTTTGATAAATTTTGTGATTATGAAAGCTCTTCATCCTTGTAAAAAATGTGGAACACTATCAGAAAGAAGCAGAAAGTATGCATAATTCTACTACCCAAGAGATAAACATTATTAATATTTTATTATTTGAACTTTGGTTTAATTCACACTATATGAATTTCTTTGGTGCCTAAAGTTTTTTTTTTTTAATTGAAGGACAGTTGCTTTACAGAATTTTGTGGTTTTCTGTCATACATCACTAAGAATCAGCCATAGGTACACCCATGTCCCCTCCCTCCCAGACCTCCCTCCCATCTCCCTCCCCACCCCACCCTTCAGCCTGCTGCAGAGCCCCTGTTTGAGTTCCCTGAGTCATACAGCAAATTCCCATTGGCTATCTGTTTTATACATGGTATTGTAAATTTCTATGTTACTCTCTCCTTACATCTTCCCTTCTTCCGCCTCTCCTCCCACTTGTCCACAGGTCTGTTTCTCCATTGCCGCCCTGAAAATAAATTCATCAGTGCTATCTCTTCAGATTCTACATGTATGTGTCAGCAGTGTACAATATTTATATTTCTCTTTCTGGCTTACTTCACTCTATATAATAGGCTCAAATTTCGTCTACCTCATTAGAACAGATCACGTGTTCCTTTTAATGGCTGAGTAATACTCCACTGTGTATATGTACCACAGGTTCTTTATCCATTCATCTGTTGATGGACATCTAGGTTGCTTCCATGTTCTAGCTATTGTAAACAGAGCTGCAGTGAACATTGGGGTATGTGTGTCTTTTTCAGTTTTGATTTCCTCAGGGTATATGCCTAGGAGTGGGATTGTTGGGTCATACGGTGGCCTTATTCCTAGCTTTTTAAGAAGTCTCCATACCGTCTTCCATAGTGGCTGTATCAGTTTACATTACCAACAGCAATGCAAGAGGGTTCCCTTTCTCCACACTCTCTCCAACATCTGTTTGTAGACTTATTGATGATGGCCATTCTGACTGGTGTGGGGTGGTATCTTATTGTAGTTTTGATTTGCATTTCTCTGATAATGAGTGATGTTGAGCATCTTTTTGTGTGCTTGTTAGCCACCTGTATGTCTTCTTTGGAGAAGTGTCTCTTCAGGTCCCTTTACCACTTTTTGCTTGGGTTGTTTGCTTTTTTGATATTGAGTTGTATAAGATGCTTGCATATTTTGGGAATTAATTCTTAATCAGTTGTTGCCCTTGCTATTATTTTCTCCCATTCTGAGGGTCGTCTTTTCACCTTGTTTGTAGTTTCCTTTGCTGTGCAAAAGCTTTTAAGTTTAATTAGGTCCCACTTGTTTAGTTTTGTTTTTATTTCCATTACTCTAGGAGGTGGATCATAGAAGATTTTGCTTTGATTTATGTCATCAATTGTCCTGCCTATGTTCTCCTTTAAGAGTTTAATAGTTTCTGGTCTTACATTTAGGTCTTTAATCCATTTTGAGCTTATCTTTGTGTATAGCATTAGGTAGTATTCTAATTTCATTGTTTTGAATGTAGCTGTCCAGTTTTCCCATCACCACTTATTGAAGAGGCTGTCTTTGCCTCACTGTATATTCTTGCCTCCTTTGTTAAAAATAAGGTACCCATGCCATGGGTGCATGGGTTTATCTCTGGGTTCTCTATCTTGTTCCATTGATCTATTAGGCTCCAGTTTTAGGCTCCAGTTTTGTTTGAATTAGAACTGAAAGGGGCTAAAACCACTGAGGACTTCGATTCTGATGAGGATGTGTTTTTCCTTAATCCCCAGACTTTTTAAAAAAAATGGTCAATCTTCTTTTAAATCCCCAGAAACTTAAGATGCGCCCATACTTGTCAACGTTTCATTTTCCTGAATTTCATGTTGCCTCCAGAAATATTTATCTTTGACAAGCGATTTCTCAATTTGTTTAGACAGACATTTTGTTTTCTTCAGAAGAATGTAGGATTAAAGAACTGAATTGTCCTTCCTAGCCAGAGGCCATTTCCAGAATGTTAAATCCATGATGCCAAGCTATTCTCACTGTGAAGCTAATGAACCAATTCCTAATGTTTACTCTCCAACTGCAAATTTTAATCCAAAGAACCTGCCTGAGTGCAGACAACCTTGCCAGACACAGACAAAGGGAGCGTATTCATTAAAACGGTTTGCTTTCCAACAGACTGTTCTTCAATTTACTTACCAAGGAAGGAAGTAAATTTTGATTCTCCACAAATACTGGACAATAAAAGCAGCGGAGAACAACGCTTTCCTGTAGGTTTTTACTAGAGCGGGGATTGGTCCACTCTGGCCGGTGAGCCAAATCTCACTGCCTTTTTTAGTATGACCCATGAACTTTTGTCACTTGGAAAAAAATAACAAAAGAAGAGGAATATTTTGTGAAGCCTGATAATTATATGAAGTTCAGATTTCAGTATCTATAAGTCTTATTGGAACACAGCCAAGCTCATTAATTTATGGTTGTGTGTGTCTGTTTTCATGCAACCCTGGCCCCATAGTTGTGACTGAGACCACGTAGCCTGCAAAACAAAATGCTGTCTGACCCTTTACAGAAAATGTTTGCTGCTTCCTGAGCTAGAAGAATCTTACATGAGCTTAGGAAAGCTTGGGTTGTTCATCACTCTACTTCCCACTCAGAGGTAGGAAATTGGTGCAATCAGCTGAAACAGACCTGCAGAATGAGGCAAAGTAAAAGACAGACATTGTTACCAAAGAGAGGTAAGTTTCCATCCTAGAGCCTCCATTATGGAGCAGTAAACTTAGGCAAAGTGCTAAATCTCTTATTCTGTTTCATCTATTGTATAATAAAATTGATAATTATTTTCAAATTATTTATTTATTTTTTGACCAAGCCATGGCTTATAAGATCTTAGTTCCTTGACTAGGAATTGAACTCACACCCTTAGTAGTTAAAGTGTGGAGTCCTAACCCTGGGATGACCAGGGCTTTCCCTGATTATTCTTCTTTATCAAAGAGTTGTTTAGAAGCTGAATTATATATACCTACATGTATTAATCTATTTAATATATATAAAAATGTAGATAGCTAAAGACATGCTTCTATTTTATCCGGCAAAGTTTGTCACGAGACAAACAGGTGCTAAACAAAAGTATTAATAGTTCTCACTTTTTTTGTAAAAGTCTTCAAAAAAAGCTTTATGTCCTTTCCAAGTAATGGCATTTTTACTCACTTTTATATTGAGGAATCTTTGGTTAGTGCCTTTTTAAAAATCACTGCAATAATAGAAACTGAAAGGCTGTTTAACAATAGTCTTTTAATGGGTGGAGGATTTTTTTTAAAAATTAAATATCTCACATTTGTGCTGACCCTTTTTCTTCTCCTAGGATAAGCAAACAGAGTTATTTTGTCTTCTTCATGGAAGCTGTTTTCCCCAATTTTAATCATTTTAACTTTCTTTGGGCCTTATCCCAGTTGTTCATTCCAATACATTCTAATGTATTGAGTGATTATTAAAAACTTACTCTGAACTCAGTCCAGTTACCAGATCTCAAGTTAGTTTATGTACCCCCAAATAGGAGTCTCCAGTCATCGCCAAAGAAAGATTAAAACTGTATTTACTCCAAATCTTGGGTTTCCAAGGAAGGGTAGAGAGATGTGTGCATTTTCCAGTAGATATGCACACAACTAGTTAGGAGTTCTAGAGGTGACTTTTAGAGTCATTTTTAGCGTGTTTTAAGAATTTAGTATTGTAATGATGGCCAGCCAATTGAAGCATTCAGGATTTCTATTGGTAGACCTGACCCCAAATTGTTTGAATGTATCACAGTTGCACTATGTAGGCAAACTCTACATGGTATGGAGATCTGATTTGCTACACAAGCAATTGCATATTTTGCTGTTGTACAACAAATATTCTATACTTTACAAACTGATTTTTAAGTCCAGTCTTGCCCCAAAATCTGTCTCAGACATACAAATTGGAGAGGTTCTTATTCCATTACATATACATGATGAACTTCTGACCCAGGCAAATGTACATTTATTAAATATCTACTGCAGGTCTGTAATGCAATGGTCACTTTTACATGCATTAGATTATTTAATATTCACATGTTGTGAAAGATATTGTTCCATTTTATTTCCATTTTTTTCTTTTCTGAGGTTTATATTTATTCCCTCTTTTATTGCTTTCTTTGGATTAAATTTTTATTTTTCTCCTATTATTTCCCCTAATTTTTTGGAATGTACATTCTTTATATTCTTTCAGTGTTCACCCCTCCTATTTTAACATGCAAACTATACTTAACAAAGCAATCTGTATTCATACGCCAAAACTGGAATTAAAACACTTGATAATTATTAATTTGGAAGGGTTGTGATGAGAAATTGTTTTGTTCTTCCACATATATTTAAATAAGATCATTTATAAAACACATACACATGTATTTACCAATATCTTCTTTCATTCCATCTTGCTTCTTAGACCTCCCATTTGGTATCATTTTCTTCCTGCCAGAGCACAATCCTTTCCAATTGCTTTTCTGAATGACTGTTGGTGCTAAATACTCTCAATTTTTACTGGTCTGAAAATTTTTCCTTATCACAAGTGTAATAAATATTCATTATAGAAAATTACATATAATAATACATATCACATGTAGGCAATTCTCATTCTGCATGTTTCTGATATACAAAAATATCAGTTATCATGGTTTCATTAAATAACATCCATCTCCCATCAACCCAGTTTAAATTTCAGTTACCGTGTTGTATTAACTGTGAATCCTTGCATAAGATACAAAACTTGCTGCTAGGTGTTCATTCCACAAATGACTAGGTGTTCATTCCACAATTCCACAAATTGGTATAAATAACCAATGTTACTTGGGATCAGTGACCAATCAGGCCACTTCTTTCAGAGTCTTGTCAGTGATGTGCTCATAGCACATCTGGTGCTCAGTTCATTTACAGAGAGTAAAGTATATGCATGCATTCTTCTAGTCTCTTGGCAATAAACTCATTTAGCATTTATAAAAATAGGTAATCAAGAGAGAGAATTGGCCAACAAAGATGAAGTGTAAAGAAGAGACACTAAATGAAATTTGAATTAGCAGTAAAAATGGAATTTTGGAAGAAATGGCTGCTTGTCAGAATGTCGACAGTATTGCTGTTTGATACGATAGAGGTACAGCTAGAGGAACTTGGTATAGATGACCTTGTAAAAATAAATGAGGAAAGTAGTTGTGATGAAAGATATTCCAGAGGAAGTGATGCTGGCTGACAACATATTAAAGCAAGCCTTGGAGATGGTTCATGACATTAGAAGCACAAAAGATAAAGTCTTGGAAGCTGATCCAAACTTAGAAATGAGTATTATAATTTGGCAAGACATAACTAAGATGTTCACTCCATATTGTAAATTATAGAATGAAAAGGAGGAAATCACTGCTCAAACTAATCTTGATAAGTTCTTACCAAAAACAAAATAACTTCTCAATATCTCTAATGTTTAAAATTATGAAAGAGATGGGAATATCAGACCATGTAACCTGCCTCTTGAGAAATCTGTATGCAGGTCAAGAAGCAACAGTTAGAACTGGACATGGAACAACAGAATGGTTCCAAATAGGAAAAGGAGTACATCCAGGCTGTACATTGTCACCCTGCTTATTTAACTTCTATGCAGAGTACCTCATGAGAAACGCTGGACTGGAAGAAACACAAGCTGGAATCAAGATTGCCGGGAGAAATATCAATAACCTCAGATACGCAGATGACACCACCCTTATGGCAGAAAGTGAAGAGGAACTCAAAAGCCTCTTGATGAAAGTGAAAGAGGAAAGCGAAAAAGCTGACTTAAAGCTCAACATTCAGAAAACGAAGATCATGGCATCTGGTCCCATCACTTCATGGGAAATAGATGGGGAAACAGTGGAAACAGT